>NC_060954.1:59028859-59175574 GCF_022045245.1 Lucilia cuprina
GACTATAGACTAGACTATAGACTAGACTATAGACTAGACTATAGACTAGACTATAGACTAGACTATAGACTAGACTACAGACTGGACTATAGACTAGACTATAGACTAAACTACAGACTGGACTATAGACTAGACTATAAACTAGACTATAGACTAGACTATAGACTAGACTTTAGACTATAGACTAAACTATAGACTAGACTATAGACAAGACTATACACTAGACTATAGACTAGACTAAAGACTAGACTATGGACTAGACTATAGACTACACTATAGACTAGACTATAGATTTGACTATAGACTAGACTATAGATTTGACTGTAGACTAGACTAATGACTAGACTATGGACTAGACTATAGACTACACTATAGACTAGACTATAGATTTGACTATAGACTACACTAGAATATCTACTAAAATGTTTACTAGACTATAAACTAAACTATAGACTAGACTATTAACTAGACTAAAATCGAAACTAAACTATAGACTATACTGTAAACTAGGCTACATACTAAAATATTTTGTAGACTATGAGTTAAACTATAGCCTAAACTATAAACTAGACTATAGACTAGACTATATTTTAAAATGTATAATAAAGCTACTATATATATGAGAAAATATTGCACTATTAAACCAATCTGCTTATTAATAATATAATGCAAAATAAATAGTTTTTTTCAATTAATTTTTAATGCATTTAATTTATATTTGTTTTATTTCTTTTTTGCAAATATTGTTATGTTTTAATTATTTTATTATTAAAAAAAATACAAATGAAATTCTACTCCGATTATACTAACAGCAAATAACTGTCACACAAATATTAACTGACTGTGTGCTTGACTAGCAGACTGGCAGCGTGAATTGTGTAAGTATGACTTACTGCCTAGCTTAATGTTTATATGATAATTTGTTAAAATTAAAGCAATTTGTGTTTTTGTTTTTTTACAGTTCCACCTCTGGCCCTGCCACACAAGTTATTAAAACAAACACAATGCAAATAATTTAGCAGGAATAAGAGACAGTACAGTGGCAATACAAAAATAAAATAACATAAATTCTGTCATAATATTCATTTAAAATTCATTATTAATAAACAAATACATAATGCATGACAAGCAAACAAACGTAAACGCAACAGAATATACATTTTTTTTTAACAAAAACAACCAACATAAATAATTTTTTAAAAATTGCTTTTTTCTGTTTTCAGCAAATGCTACTGTAAATTTGTTTTTAAATTTTCAGAAAAAAAGACAAATAAAGAAAAATTTGCATATTTTACATACATTTTTAATTTGTTGTAAAAATATCTGTATATATGTATATAAGCTGCTATAAATATAAACAACAACAAATAAATTTAAAACACAGAAAAATATTATAATAATTTTAAACAAAAAACCAATACATTTACGCCGTTATTGTAGTTATATTTATTTTGCATGTGTATTTGTTGTTTTAATAATTTAAATCTGCAATAAATTTAAATATTTCCAATTAAATACATAATGAAATATATAAAACAAATAGTTTGTTTTTAAAATGTTGAGAGAGATGAAGAGGACAAAAAATACATTAATTTAATGTTTTAAATATTTACTAGATTTAAAATAAAATTATTTGCACTTTAAACAAAAGCTATAGCATACATTAAGGGTTTTTTGTTTGTAATAATTCATTTTAATTAATATTTGTTTAAAATATTTTAAAGGAAGGATATCAATTAAATGTTGTTTAAATATTACTTAGAAATGTAATTTAAACGAAATTGTGTAAAAAAATTGTTTTAGAATAAAAAATTTAAATTGAAAAAAATATATTTTAGTGAAAATTAGTTTTTATAAAAAAATATAATTTTTAGTATTTTTTGAAAAAAATATATTTTCAGTCAATTTCACTAAAAACCAGTTTTTTAACTTTTTATAGCCCAAATGTAGGAAACGTTTCACTAAGTTTTCTATATCTCCAAAGTATGCAAAGTTTTTATTTTTGCTGCAGAAGCTATTTTTTTAACAAAAAATGTTAAACAGAGTTTATTACCTCACCTCAAAAAAAACTGTAACATATCTTAAGGCTCAAAATTTAAAATGTTTAAATTCAAATAACAACCTTTTTAATGTTTATGTTCTTCAAGCACACCAATTGAAATATGTAAAATATGTTTGTAAATGTAAATTTTCCCCCCTCAAAAAAAAACTTTTAGTTAACCACAATTTATGCCTTACTTTCTAATATAATTACTACAAACTTTAAAATATGCTAAATATCTATAAAAAATTATTTAATTTAAAATTTTGTTCCCAAAAACTTCGGACACTTTACTTTCAACTTCCTGTCACCTTATAAATAAAAATGTGACTATGTGACAAAAACATATGGGATTTTTTTTTCTGAAATTATTAATTTAACGTTTGCCCCTCCTTAAAGTAGACTTTAAATAAAAAAACCTAAGATTTTATATGTTTAAAAAAAATAATGAATGAAATTAAAGACAGAGAAGAGTAAAACAAAACATTTTATTATTAACAATATTCACATTTACATATTTAGCTGTATCAAAGAGAAAAAAACCTGGAAACGTACAACAGAATCGAAAAAAAAATACATATAAATGAAATAAATTGTACATGACTTTAATAACCTCCATTCCTTGAGTGGCATTAGAAATGTACGTTTTTTTGTGTGAGGAAAATTTTTGAAAATATAAAAAAATATTCAAATTAAAAAAAACAACAAAAAGCTGTAATAAGCAACTACAAAAACAACACAATGAAACCCTCAACCTTTAACACTTCAAAAAGTAGCCAAACAAACGTTTGTTTCCTTAATTCTAAAAACCTGCAGGATGGCAGTAGTAAGTAGATAAGTACACCGAGGAAAAACTAGATAGAAATGTACCAAAATTGATACAATCTGTGGTCAAAAGTTTGCCAACATTTCTATAACAATTGTGTACAAAATTTAAATAACTCGTAGTTATCATTTCAACAACAAACGGTGTTATTTTGACAACGCATCATTGTAATTGCAACAACGTATTGTTGTCACTTTGATTACGCCTTATATCATTTAGACAATACATTGTTTTACTATCAATGCATACTTTGGTGACACAATGGAAAACTATAACCACCTTGGTGTCACTTTGTGAACAAGTGTGTATAATTTTAAAACGTCTTCTTTTCGCTCTGTGTAGT
Organism: Lucilia cuprina; assembly: GCF_022045245.1. Taxonomy (NCBI): domain Eukaryota; kingdom Metazoa; phylum Arthropoda; class Insecta; order Diptera; family Calliphoridae; genus Lucilia; species Lucilia cuprina. The sequence goes on from NC_060954.1 coordinate 59,032,070, forward strand.
AGTGGGTAATAGTAAGTAAAGACGAGTATTTAAAAATTGGGTGGTTGAATAACAAAGTTCTTATTACACATACACACCCATTATTTTGCGCATTAATTCTATATAAATTTGTCTAAGTATAAGTGTAATAGAATAGGTAGGTATGTATTTGACTGTCTGTAGTTTGTAGCATATCATTATTATGCACGTTGTGTAATTTGTGTAAATTTTTTGAATTGTTAATTAAGTCTTGTGGCAAAAAGCATGACTGTATTCTTCTGGGCCCTTAAATTAAGCAGGAGTAACAACTCAATATATGTACATTTATTGTTGTTGTTGTTATATTTTGAGGGTGTTATTAGGGTTTGACGCTAAGACTGAGGCTGAATGAAGCATGTTCTATAATTAAATTTATTTAAATATTTCTGTTTAATTTACAAAAAAAAAAGTTGTAAAACTTGTTTCTTACTTTTTACTTGTGCCAGCTTAAATAAGGTTTTTTCAGGTGCTGCTTAGTTAAATGGAAAAAATTAAAGCCTAATTTTGGGATTTTAATGGCATAATGCAAAATTAAAAAATAACACAAAATAAGCACTCACTCATCACTTTTAGACAAGTCTAGACAATTAAACAGGCTGCTAGGCTAATAAACAAAATAGCCATTAAAATGTTAACCTTAGCATACTTTTAGGCAGGACAAAATATAAAATTTGTTTTATAACTAAAACTAGAATTAAAAAGAGATTACTTTTTACAGTTAAAAAAACAATGTTTTTTTGGTTGCTAATAACAATATTAGCATACTTTTAGGTTTTATTATAAAATTACAAATTTTAATTAAGAACTCATAACAATTACACAACTTTTAAACATTAAATCTAAACTTTATTCATATGTGTCTGTGTGTGTATGTCTTAATTATGTTAATCCATTTTAAGTAATTAAGTCTTGCTATATCAACATAATTTTTCTGCTTTAAACACAACTTTTACCCTTAAATTACTGTGTGTGTGTGTTGGAAATCGCAAAAAGGTTTAGCTTTTATTTCTATTTACTAACAACTTGTTGCTTAGTTTTTTTTTTTTGGTTTTCTTGTTATCTTATTTATTAAATGTTAAAGCAAATCTCTTAATGTTGCTACAAGTTATAAAGATATTGATTTTTGGTATTAAGAAAAGTTTTCTTGTATAACTTTTGTTACTTGTGCTAACTACTAAAGGTAGTTTATTTGTGTTTTATATTTATTTTAAGGATTAGCTTGATTAAAAAGGTAAAGAAATTTTATCGTTTTTTTAGGTTAAAATAAAACCCTTAGTCTTTACGAAACAACTATACTTAAAGCTGTGCTTTTAGTAAATTAAAGTGTTCGTTTGTCATAAATTTTGTTTTACACTAAAAGATTTATATTTTTAAAAAGCTTTACTAAAAGTAGTTAATGATTTTGTTTCTACAGACTCCCTAAAAGAGACGGTAAATTTTAGTTAAAAAAAATATTCTAGATATTGTGTATTTTGTTAAGATATTAATATTTACTTTTGCCGCTCCTAAAAATAGGCAATTTTTTAAGTTTTTTTTAATTCATGTACAATCTGGTATAGTTTTAAGATATTTTCATTGTAATTTAACGTTCATGTATAAAACTTAAAGATTTTTAACTTTGAGAAAGGAAAATTTTCATTTGTTAAAGAAAATAGGCAGATAGACGGATATGTTTCTGGTTTGCTATTTGTTTGTTCACGTAACTTTTTAAATATATTAAACATAAAAGTATATAACAGAAATTTTTGTATAAAAAGGTACTTAAAGTCTGTTTTATTATAAATGAATTTGTTATACAATTATAGTTTATCAAAGATTTTGAAAAAATATTTTTTTTTTACAAAATCTAATCCATAAATATTTAAAAAAACATATAAATATTACATTATAAATTAAGTTTAACTTAAAGGTATAAGTAAAATCCCACACATAAAACCTTATTATAGATTTAACACTTCAGTTAACTTTAATTATACATAAATTGCATTATTACAAATCTATAATTAACTTATAAATTCATTTAAATACAAATTAAATGCAAAACAACAAAATCACAGCATACGTTTAGGCTACCTATGAAATTAACAAAATACAGCATACCTTAAGGCTGCTAAATATAAAAACATCCCACATAACTGCATAAATTAGTAACTAATGAACTTATGTCATTATAAATACAGGCAAAAAAAAAAGCAAAACAAAATGTTTATGATTTCTTAAGAAAAATTAAGGTAATTTATTTAATAAATTACCTTAAACATAAACATCAATGTGTCGTCGTCGTTGTCTTTGTCAGTTTTTTCATCATTAACACGCAAATCTCACACGCACCACAAATAATCAAAGACAACAAATTACTAAACTGGAAGAAACACCTCAGCCCCTTACAGTTGATAAGAACAAAAAACAGCAACGACATATTTTTTTTATATAACTATGACCCCCAAAAGCAAAGTGAATATTATCTTAACAACCCATATACAGTCAAAAAAAAAAGGACAGGCAGACATAAGTTCATAAATGAATAATAATATACATATATATTTTAAGAATGCTCACCCTTAATCACTAAAATCTTTGACATTCAGTTTCCCTCACATACACACACACACCACCAAAAGATGTATGTCATATGCCACAAAAAAGAGCAGAAAAAAATTATTATAAATCATTTGTCATCATATGTATATAGTATGAAGAACCAGAGAGCTTTAACTACAACAAGTATAATATTCAAAACCAAGGTAACACACTTATACATAAATACTTATATAGACAGTTATAACAAAAAAAAATTATATATTTGAAAGTATGCATTAAATTATTGCCTTTAAGGTTGTCATACATCATCATCATCATCTCTGCTCTGACTTTTACTGTTTAAGATGACATGTAGAAAAATGATTTTGTTACATTTTCCTTATTTAGAATTTCCTTTTTTTCTTCTGATTTCCTTTTTATATGTATGTATGTATGTAGCCCCTTCATTCATATTTATATTTTGTCATCAAAAGTCCCCTGTTAAATTAGGTTGATGGTAGTAAGAAATCACAGCACCTTGTGTGTGTTTGTATGTAGACAAATTAGCTTGTGAATTTTTTTATAACTATACAATATGAATGTGTTCAGCACTAATAAACACACATACATTCATACATACGCACCCATACAAATATAGCTTTTGATTGACATTTTCTCTTGTATATTTGCCCATAAGTATGCTTCGTTTTTCACTTGCTGTTGTTGTTTTTTCTTTCTAGTCTTGTTTTCATGTTCTTGTTTATTTGGTTTGTGTTCATTTGATTTTTGCATTTCGTTTTTTTTTCTATTTTTTTTTTTGGTTTTGTATGATTTGTTAACATATTTTGTCAGTATGTTGGCAGACATTTTTTAAGGAGTGTTACCGAGCAATTTTAAAAGGACTCAAAATGCATAAAGCAAATCGATTGCTACTTTTGTTTATAATCTTGACTATGGAATAGATTTGGTTATAGGCTATGGAATAAACTATAGTCAAGAACTAATAAGAGGACAAAATACAATACTTTCAACTCGACTATATCCTTAACCATAGTTTATTAATACCTGTATGCTATAGTATTGACTATAGACTATAATATAGTCACGATTAGAGGCTAGAATTTCGTCTATGAAATATACTATAATCTCGACTGTATACTACACTATATCTTCGTCAATAGGGCTATAATGTTGTCTCTACTATAGACAATACTATACTCTCGTTCATAGGCAATACTATAGTCTCTACTATTGACTATATAATAGTCTCGACATTAGGCTACTAAACTATAGAATATGTATACTATAGTCTGTACTATAAACTACACTAAATTCAACACCATAAACTATACTATATTCTGGACTACAGACTTCAATATGTTCTGGACTATAGACTTCAGTATAGCCTGGTCTTTATACTACACTATAGTCTGGACTACAGTCTACACCCTAGTCTGGATTAAAGATTTCACTATAGTCTGGAATATAGACTCCGTTATAGTCTGAAATTTAGAATCTACTACCATAGACTATGGCATAGTCTCAACTATAGACCGTGTTGTAGTCTCGGCTACTGACTATACTTTTGTATTGACTGTAGTCTCGCCTATAGATTACACTCTAGACTCGACTACCTCGACTACTCGGCTATAAAACCCATTAGACTATTGTCTCGACTGACGAGTAGGAAATATTAGTTAAGGTTATAAACTTAAAAGCTGTAGTGTCGATAAGGTTATAAACTTAAAGCTGTAATTATAAACTTAAAGCTATTGTGTTATAAACTTAAAGCTGTAGTGTCGATTACCACCTATATATTAGAATATAGTCTCATTTAGATGACTTACTGATTTCGGATATTTTACTAATTTTCTAGTCATATACTTTAGAAGTTTAAGTAAAGCTTTAAAAGCTTACTTTTGGCAATAACTTAAATATAAAACAATTTTTTTTCTTACAATCACTTAGTTGTTTTTCTCAAGTATATTTATTTTCTTATATTTATAACTTTTCCAAAAAAAGAAAAATAATAAAAAAGAAAAAAATCTATTTATTTTCGAACCTAAAGACCCACTTCAAGTGCAATGGCACAGAAAACTCATAGACCGAAAACAATATTAAACGAGACATTTGTATGACTATGTTTTACTACATCTCTATCTGTATGTCTGTCCGTATTGTCCGTCCATCCATTCGTCAGTCTGGCTGACAACTTATATTTTCATGTCTGTTGGCTGCTGATGTTGTTGAGAAAAAGTTTGTATGAAAGGCAAAAAAAAACTGTTTAATATAAAGAACATAAAAATAATAATGATGGCAATATAAAGAAAAAAACAATAAATTAAACAACAGCAGCAGCTTCTGATTATTTATAAAGAAAAATATCTTACTACTCTGCTTATTTGTTTTTACAGCAGACCGTACTTAACAAAAGCTAAAAAATATATATTTTTTTAATATTTTTTTTGGTTGAAATGCATGTTCATTGCAATGAGAACTGACTTCCGAATTAAATGTTTTAAGTTTTGTTTTCTTTTAATTTTATTTTTTTTATTTAATTTTTTCTTAAATGTTTTTCTGTGGAAATTTTTCACTTCTTTTTTTGCAGTTGTTGTTGCTGCTTTAACAACATCATGTTCAGCATCATGTTGTTCATCACCATTATTTATTTATTTAATTCAGTTTTCTATTTTTTTTTGTATTCATTTCGTTTCTTTCACCAAATAAATGTGTGAAATTAAAATTGCATTGGTTATGAACGGAAAGAAAAAGAAGTCAAAAAAAAAGAGAAAAAAAGTTAAAATAAATTTGTAGAACTTTTTTATATAAAGCAATTTTCTTATGAAAATACTTTTTGCTGAAAAATGAGTACTTTTTGGGAAAAGTACTTTTTAAAAAAATACTTATTTGAAAAAAAAAAATTTTTTTTCTGAAAATATTTTTTTTTTTTAACTGAAGGAAACTAATTTTTTTAAATCTTTAATTGTTTGTGTTAATATTTGCAATGGTTGTGTTGCCTTTTGCTAGGTGCAGTATTGTCCGTCTGTCCAACTTGTATCCTCTATTTATCACATTAAGTTTAATAGTGCTGTTATATTGGAAACACACTACTGGGGACTGACTACCCTCTGCACTACTTGGAAACATTTAAAAAAAAAAAAAAACTGAATCAAGTTTATCAAGTATCTAGACGATATCTAAAAAAATCCTTGCTAAAATAATGACATCGTCCTCTTCAAAAACCGTTGAGCAGCTGTAAATAAACTTTGTCAAAGTAGTAAACTCAATTAACAGTAAAAACCGAAATAAAAGTAAATTACAGCATTTAAAATGTGAAAATTCTGAAAATGTTATTGTATAATCAAGTAGAAAAAACCTCATTACTGTCACCTTGTGAAGTCATCAACTCTAGTTTCATTGTCATTATAATTTCATTTTTATCGTCAACAACATAGCCACACTCTCTCATCATCCTCATCATCGTCGTCGTCTTCAACATCGACTTCCCCATAGTAACTCAGTCCAAATTATGTTAACATAAAACCAGAGTTTTATTTATCCTTTCAAACATAGTTTGTCTGTATTTAAGTATTTTATTATTATATCTCTTTTTTACCTTGAGTTTAATGTTTTCTACGTTCTACAATTAATGGTTTTTAAGCCTTTAAAAAAAAGAGTAACGATTTAATGTTTATTCCGTTTGTTAAGGATTTCAGTATCTTGTTGCTGCTGCTGCTGCCACTGCACTTTTTACAGGAAGGCATTTTTAAGTAACAAAGGAAATACAGTTGTATGCCTCTGTGTTGTTAAGGAATTGTGGCAGTTTATTCGTTTTTGTGTCTGTTTATTTGTTTGCTTTCTTTTAGCTCTTAAGTATATATGTATATGAGTATATAGATTTTTTTATTTATTTAAAGCCTTAAAGTAGGCAATAACATTATAATTTACTTGCAGCCTTGAAGTGGGCTATAATTTCGAGAATATAAAATATCAGTTTTGTAGTAAATATATAATTAAAATGTAATTCTAAATTCTTTATATGCAATTAGTAAGAGTATTTAAACATGGAAAGTAGTTTAAGGTTTAATATATTTTTCTAGCCGAAGCCTTAAGGTAGGCCATGTTTATGAGATATTTTACTTTTTCTCCTACTGAAAAAAAATTAAAATATAATTTATTTAAATTTTGTAGAACAGTTTTATACTTTGTTAATCACCAAACAGAAAATGTTTAAAAATATAATTTCTTTTGAATTTTTATAATATTTTATTTAAAACTAAAATTTTACTAAAATACTTCCACTGAAACTAGAGTTTTCAAAAAATTATTAAAGCAACAAACAGCTATCCAAACATAAGTCTTTAAATTAATCAATTTATATAAAATATGTTTAAAATGTTTAAAAATTTCCAAGAAAATTGAATGCTTAACTACTCGTCGTATGCCTAGAAGCATACTACAAAACTGTTGAGACTTTAAAATACAAATCTTCATTAAAAATAAATTATAAAGAAATCGTTTAAAACTACATTTCAATCTTGTACATTAACCTTAATTTCTCTACAAAACTTATGCAATTTTTATGACTCCTTTAAGTATACTATGCCTTAAAGCCTAGTATTTTCAAATACTTTAATATTTAAAAGAATTTTGTATTTAATACCATTAACCTCAATTTGTTTTGCCTACTTTACCCACTACTCATTTAAGTATTTACCACATTAAACTGTTCTAATTTTAGTAAAAACCTTGATTATTAAGTTTTCGAACTGTGCAGCAAGTAAATTTCTCTATCCTTTACTTTCTCTTCATGTTCAGTCTCTCTCGCAAGAGGCCAACATTAATTTTTCAATAACTATAATAATCCCACACTTCATCATCATCATCAACAACAACATCATCGTCAGTTTAGGTTTATCATGTTTGTGTGTTGTTGTTTTTCATTTTTACACTTGTTTTGTTGGCTGCCAACAAATACTAAATAACCTTCCAATGGAATAAATAAAGAAACAAACAAAAACTGTAGCCTACTTTAAGGCCCAAGTTTAATAGTGCTGTGTTACATAAAATTTCATAGTTAATTATGTAAAGTCTAATTTAGCAAAGATGTTGTTGGTTTTTTTTCGAATTTCTAAAGATGTTTGTGACATTGTAGAGAATTTGTTGTTGTAAGACAGTTTCTAAACTGTTCAAAAAATATAAATAAACAAAACAATAGCTTACAAAAAACAACAACAACAGCCTTAAAAAATATTTTGCTCCTAAAAGCATCTTAAAACACACAACAAGCAAAACAACCTGTTTAGAGAAAACTGTTACAATTTGTATAGTATATCTTTAGGTGCTTGCTTTCGTTTTTTTAAAGTTAAGGTTTATTTGTTTTTGTTATTCCTTGATGTTGTTGTTGATGTTATTGTTTTTTTTTTGCCTCCTTCTACTTTTGACTTAAGTGTTTTTCTTTTCCCCCTTCCTTAAACTGCCAGTCAAATTAAACTGTAAGACAATGATGACGTAAAAAAACACAAAATTTAACAACCACCATTTAAGGAAATAAGGTCAAAATTGTTACATTTATTTTTGGAGATTTTTCTTTTGGCTTTTTTTGAGGATATAAAAAAAATCTGTAAAATAACAATGCCAGACACAATGGAAACAGTAGGAAGTGAAAACAAGTAGGAAAATGTTTTCATCTTGTTTTATTGACAATTTTCAAGAGAGTTCTTTCTTTTTTTATTATTATTATTATTATTGAAATAACATTTAAGGTTTCCTTTAATTTAAATAAAACTATGGTGGTTTTAAACAAAACTAATTTTAGTAAATTTTTTGTTAGATTTAAAAGACTTAATAATCCTTTTTCTCCAGTAAGCCTTCGAAGTATTTAAAATTGAGTTTTTAATACATCTTTAGCCTAAGTTGAACAAAATTGAACATTTCTCTAACAAACTATTTTTATTTTTTGCATTTTATATAAAACGTATGCTAAAAATTCATAATTTTCTCATTTAAATGCATTAAGTCTGAAGTGGAAAGCTGTGCAAAGGCAACAACTCATCATCCTTCACACACACACGCTTAAAAAAACTCAAATATCTTTAAGAAAAATAAGAAGAAAACGAAGGTAAAAAAGCCAAAGAAAAATTTCCATAATAACACGTGCTTTTTCTTATAATAAGGCCTAAAAGTATGCCATAAAATTTCAAAATGAGAAAAAAACAGGTTTTAGTATAATATTAAAAAGCAAAATGTGTTTTCCAATAACCATCAACAAATTGCAAAAAATACATAAGAGGAAGCGGGGGAAAAAAAGGTGAGGATATATATTAAATAAATATCAAATATATATTTAAAAAAAGACTGTTAAACATGTAAAAATTTCAAGAAAAGCCTTAAGCTTAAGAACAACTTAAGAGTAGAGAGCTAAACAGAAAAGCCTACTTAAAGGCATTTGTTGAGATATTCTTTTTTTGTATCTTTATATTAAAAATTTATTTATTCTGTTTATAGACTAGAGAAAGAAAAAAAGGACGTGTTTTGAAATTTTAATATGAGGTTTATTATTAATATTCATTAGCTAAAGCTGTAGTTACAGGTAAAAGTTTGTATTTTATTTTAACGCCTTATTATATGCTTCTTTATTGAGTTGGCCTTTTGCAACAATTTGGTTTTATGCAAAAAAAAAAAAAAAAAAAAAATGTATATAGAGTAGTTGCTTTGAGAAAATTAGCATACAAGTTAAAAGGGGACAACTTTTTAAATACATATGTAAATTTAGTAAAACTTTATTCCATTTATATGTATATAAAGAGCAAAGCAAATCTAGTTAAATAAAGCTTTTTTATAATAAACCTTAAGCTAAACGGTAGGCTATAGTTAAGCCAAAAAGCTAAAGCCTTAATATATGCTTTAGTTTAAGATTTATATAAAAATTAAATTTTATATTAAAATTGTGTTTAATTTAGTATATATAGTTATTTTTTTACAAAGCCTACTTGTTTAAGGCCATTAAAAAAACATAATAATTTAAACTTTTATGTAATAATAACAATGTTTTTTTTTACTTTGTTATTAAATAGTTTTAATTTATAAACAATAATTTTGTTTTGTGTGGATAATTAACCACAATTTTTATAAGTAGATTATTTATATAAAAAAATAATTATACATTTTAACAATTTTGCTACTGTGTGGTTTAAGACTTGCTCTCTCTTTCTCTCTCTCTCTAGACACACATATTTAAACAGGATAATAATGAAGCAAATATGAATGTTTAGGCTGGCATTGCCGTCTACATGATACCCTATAGCAGTGAGTATATTAAAAATGTGGTTTCATTTTTAAATTATTAAGCATTTAGTTAGTTTTTTTTTTTAACTCCATTCGGGTTTTTTTGTAGTTTTTGTTAAAAAACAAGAGAGAATTTACACAGGAGGGTTTCTATGGGGTAAGGTTATATATTGGACTATTCTTATAAATTTTGGTAGGTGTAAAGGCAGAGGTAAATCTTTACCAAAATCGGCCATTAATACTTTTATAAAACTAAGTATTGGCTAGAACAAACACATTCAATATACTTTGAGCTCAAAATCCCCCGAATAGGGCTCATAGTATGAGCGGTTCTACGGTTCTATGGGTGCTAGTTCAAATAATGAACCGATTTTAACTATCCCTGAGCCAAATAAAGATAATGTGCCAAATTTTATCAAATCGCCGGTGGCAATTTTTGTACATTGGTTCTGACTGGTCCATGCACAAGTACTTTATTGGAGTACTCGAGCTATCTAATCTCTTGACCATTGGATGGCCTCTGTTGATTCGGCAACAGCACCTAGAGACGTAAACGGTAGACCGAAGTACGATCCATCAATAAGCCATGGACATTGTTCTTACTCACAGGTACACACTGTGGTAATTCTGATATGAAGAGAGTAAACTCTGAACACCGTAGTACCAGTTTATGCGATGCTCTGGTCTGGCCTCTGGCAATCTATGCAAGGACTAAGATAAACAGTAGACTGTAACCAATTTTTCAATCCCGGTCAGATTGGAGGTATTGGCCACCTCTTTATACCCCGGGCGGAGGTCTCGTCAAGGTATCATGCCACCGGGGGGAATATTATTGGATCAAAAGAAAATTGAGAACTGTAGCCACACCGATAGATGGACGAATGGACAAACTAAAATAGCTAAATTGACTTAGAAACTGATTCTGAGCCGATTGGAATACTTTATGATGGGTATAGCGCCAATAATTTTGGGTGTTACAGACATCTGGGTCTGGAGGGTACGATTGTATGGGTGCTATTCAAAATAATGGACCGATTTCAATCATTCTTCAGAAATGTTACATATAAAATTATATTATCGCGAACAGCGACATGCAGTGGCATGCATACAAGTTTTATATTAACACACACACAGACTGACAGGCGGACATAGAGAAATCGATTCAGAAAGTGATTCTGAACCGATTTTATACTTGAAGCACTTAGTGTTACAAACACCAGCAAAAACACATAATACTCTTCCTCCGACTACAGTGTTGTAGCGTATAAATATATAAGTATACATAGTATATAACAAAATGTCTTTGTGTGTTTTATTAAACATATTTCAACAATTTATTTTCAATAAGTATATGTAATTTTATTATAAATTTATATTGTTATTATTATAAAAAAAAATGTATACACATTTTTAATGATAATATGTTTAATTAAATATTATAATAATAAATATTGTGTACAGTTTTTCGCAACAATTAAATTTAATTAATTATGTAAAACAAAATGTTTCTAAATTAATTGCAAATTACACAGTATTCATTAAAAATCAATGAACTAAATACATATTTTTCATTAATTTTTTTTTGTATACGAATTAAATGTTATTAAATATAAAAGTCAATTTTCACTTTAAATACAATCTAAATTGCCTGAAAAAAACGTACATTGAAAAGTAATGTGTTAAAAAAAATAATAAGCACTTTTCACTAGTTACTTATTACCATTATAAGTCATTATTTTTACATGGGATGTCATTGTAGACAAGTACCTGCTTTTATGTTCGTTAAAGAAGCACTTGCAAGGAAGTTGTTTAGTAAGTTTAACAAAGAAGTTGTTTAGTAAGTTGTTTTGTTTTTAAATAATAAAAAGAGACAACGAGAATAAGAACCAGGGACTTCGGTACATGTTATTTTAACATGTGATATCATTGTAGACTAGTAACTGCTTCAACGCTCGCTTACACATAGGGAGTTAAAGAAGTACTTGTAATTTCTTTAACAAAGAAGTTGTTTTGTTTTTCAATAATAAAAATAGCTAGCGAGTATACGAAGCAGGAAGTTTGGTACGTTAGTTACTGCACCCCTGCTTAGCAAACTAAAAGAAAATCATTACCAAAAAAACTTCAAAGTAAGCGGTTATGTAAGTACAACCCATTACCGAGTTTTTGCTGGGTAATTTCAATTTTAAACTTATTTTGTAAAAAAAAACTAATGCTGCTAATTTGGCACAAAACGCTACAAGCAATAGTAGCTGTTGTAGGAGTTTGTAAAAAATATTTTATGCCTTCTGCTTTGTTGACTTTAACATTAAGTTTTAACATGTTTGTACCACCACAACTAAATATTGTGCTCCTTTCACTACATAAGCTAATAATAACCTTTCTTTCCCTATAACAGTGTAATATTTTTGCTATTTTTTCGTTCGTCTTTTTGTGTTCTAAATATCGACCGAAATCAGCGACATTGTGACTCCACTAGAACCATAAAAATAAAGTCATAAAAAATATATAAGTTTCTATGTTGACGTTTTACATTTCAACAAAAAAAGTAAAAATATGAAGCAAAAAAAAAAAAACTGAAAACCATGAATGAGTAGAAGTCAGTGAGTAAGTGAAAGATTTGCTTGAAATGAAATGGTTATTTGTACATGGTTTGGTTGTTTACGATTAAATGATCGTAAAATTGCTTTCACTTGCTTAAAATAGAAAAAATCACACACACACTCAACAGCCACCACAAAATACATACTTAAGAAAAAGTACAAAAAACACCAAAGAAAAACTTAAAACTTTAAAGGTAAACTAAAGTTAAAAGGAAATCATAAATTTTTGTGTATAAATAATATCCAAATAAACATAAACGTTAGCGTTTTCCTTGTTCTTAATTTAAACCTGTTAAATTTGAAGAAAATATATATATTTTTAGCTTAAAAACACATAAATTATTTGTTGGTAAAGAAAAACTTTGAAAGGATTTTTTTTTATCAAGACCTAGACCTTTTTGTTGCTAGAGCATGAAGCATGACTGCAAGAGTTACAGTCTATAACTTTAGTCCTGTTTATTTTTTTGTCCTTAAGTGTCCAAAAAATGAGGCAGGAGCTTTTGTTTGGTATGTCTTATATCGCGTGCCAAAGTATAATTTATAATATTACCAGTTTCCCAGACAGAGTAAAACACAGAAAATTCCTAGTTTAATTGTTAAAAATATCCTGTAGAAAGTTTTAAGTAAAAAAATGCTCATGCCTTTTTACAAGGGAGGAATACACTTGCAGAAAAATAGTTCGCAAAAAATCTATTACCGAAAAAAGTTTTTTTTAGAATAAATACTTATGACAAAAAGCTTTTGATTCTTCAGATATTTTTTAACATAAACCTTTTGAAAATAGAAGTATTAGAAAAAGCCACTTTGAAAAAAAAAAATTTGAAAAAAATAAAGCAAAAATGAAAAGCTTTTCAATTTCATACTATTTTAAGCTTATAAAACTTTTATGTTAAAAAGCTTTTCTCTAAGTAAACCTTAAGTTTGTTGATTTCTATCATTTTTGTAAATCATTAACACATGTCTGTTGGGGGGAGGAGCTTTAAAACCTGATTTTGGTTAAAAACTTTAAAAACAATTATTTGGTAAAAACCTTTACTTCGTAAAGCATCGTCTTTGGTTTTTGACAAAAAGCTTTTTTATAGAGAACTTAAAAAAAAAGGTTTTTGATAAAGAAGTTTTCGAAAAAGCTTTTGACAAAAACTTTTTAAAAATTATTAAAATAAAACAAAAAATAAAAAATGTTTTTAAAGCTTTCAAAGTTTCAAACTTAGATAACTTGTATGATAAAAAGAAAAGCTTACTTGTCTGTCTTAAAAAAAACTTTGAAATCTATCCAACAAATTATGATTAAAATATATTTTTTGGCAAAATGCTTTAAAAATAGATTTTATTAAAAAATAACAAAAAAGCTTTTTAGTAAAAAGCTTTTTCTACTAAAAGCTATCAAACATGTTTCTATTAAAAATATATTTAATAATACACATTAAAAACTAAAACAGGTATTTGAGGAAACTATTTAAAATAGTGATTTTGGTAAAAAAGCTTTTTTTAGCTATAAACAAGTTAAATATACTTAAAAGCTTTAAAAAACTTTGTAATAAAAAACTTAAAAAAAACCTTCTTTTAATAACAAACGGTTTGGAGCTCTCTTTTAGGTAAACATTTTCATAAAAACTTTTATATACTCAAAAAAAAAAAGGTTTAAAAAAGCCACTTGTAAATAAGCTTTTCGCATGAATATAAATCGATAAGTAAGCAATTTCTCATGGCGTACTTTTAGGCGCATCAATTTTAACCGAAAAAAATGAAATTTAATATCAACAAAACTAATTTCTATTCACATTTTTTGCCGCAGTGTAGCATTTAGTGTTCACGTTTCCTTAACATTTAATACCACTATCATTTTGTTCACATATATTTTTGTTTTTGTTGGTATTTGTGGTATAAGTGTGTATTTACTTTAATATTGTTATTATGTTGATATTTTCCTTTCATTTTTTGTTTTTTTTTTTTTTTTGCTTTTTTATGTGTTTGTTATAAATTCAAGGATTTCTTGGCGCCAAAAATGTTTGATTATAAACGACTATACGACATAGACGTCACGTGATATTAGTCATGCTTGTTGTGGGAATTTTTACCATACACTTCCTTGTTAAATTTCTAGCAAAAATATAAAAATATATCAAATAAACTATTTATATATAGCAATTAAAGGTAATTTAAGAAATTAAAAACTTAATTTAAAACAATCTATATACACAAATTTTAATTATGACAAACATTTTAAAATACTACAGAAGATCTATATTAAGCTTATGACTATTTAAAACTATATTTATACTTTACCCTATGACGAATAGTTAGTTTTATTTAAATATTACCTGCAAATAGAAGAAAATAATCAGAATTAGTAAAGAACCTTTTTGAAGTAAACGTTTAAAGTTATTTAAAATTAAACTCATTTCAAATGAAATATAATTATTACAAACCAAATCAATTGCTTACTTCAAGGTAAAAAAACTATCAAAAATTCATTGCCTACTTTTAGGTTAACAAAATTTAAATTACTTTAAAATAAATCAACATAAATTTATATGTTCAAAAACTTTAAAATAAACATTTATTTAATTTTCAATTTCATTAACCTTGAAACGAGTTTTATTATTTTTTAATCCACCATCATCACACAATGATGACAAATAAAACACAACTCCTTTCCACATGTTTTCTTAATATGTTTTAAACCGCTTATTTAAATTATTTCATTCATTTGGTTTTTGCAAATTTCTTTAATTTCTTCTACATAAATATACAATACAAATGTGACAGTTGGTTAATTTGCTTTACGAGCTCTTAAGCAAACGAAAATATAAAAAATAAAAAATCTGTAGTTTTCATCGAAATCATTAAAAATTTCTTTAACACTTTATGACATGAATACTGATGTACGTATGTGTATGTGTTTGTGGCGGGATGGTGTCGTTTTGGATAATTATTTTTATTATTGTATTAATAATGACTTGCTGGCAGTATATGTTGAGCAAATACTAAGAATGTAGCAATAAATTGTATATGTACTTAATTCAATGAAATTTTAAATTTCATCAGTGGGTAGAGCTACGAAACAAACTAGTATATAGTCTTGAATTTAGTATACTCTATGGTCTAAAATATATTCCAGTCTGCAATTTCGTTTATAGTCTAGCCTAAAGTCTAGTCTCTAGTGAAGTTATTAGTCTATTCTATACACCAGATAACAATTTAGTGCACATTCTATTCCATTTTCAAGTGTATAGTTTAGTCTATAGTTTAGTTTTTAATCCTGTTTATAGACTGGTGTAGAGTCTGGTGTATAGTCTAGTGTAAAGTAAGTGTATAAATAAGTTTATAGACCAGCGTATAGTCTAGTGTATAGTAAAGTCTATAGTCTAATCTATAGTATAATGTATTGTCTAACTACCAGTCGAGTCTATAGTCTAGTATATAGTGTAGTATATAGTCTAGTCTATAGTCTAGTCTATAGTCTAGTCTATAGTCTAGTCTATAGTCTAGTCTATAGTCTAGTCTATAGTCTAGTCTATAGTCTAGTCTATAGTCCAGTCTATAGTCTAGTCTATAGTCTAGTCTATAGTCTAGTCTATAGTCTAGTCTATATTCTAGTCTATAGTCATGTTTATATACTAGTCTGGTCAATAGCCTAGTCTAATCTGTTCCAATTGGTTAATCTATATTTACTACATTTCAGAAACAAGTTGTCGAAAAATGCTCAAAATATCGCTGTGTTTTTATTCGTATTGACACAACACCTTAACTATTTCATTTACTACAAGCATACAAATAGCTTCGTTGTAATGTATCAATACAAAAAAATATATATAAAATGTTGATTACAATTTATTTTTATTTATTTTCATTTCAACTCTGTCGTTATTTAAATACTAACTAATAGTTATATGACTCATTGTTGAGTAAAAATATATAAACTGAACAATGCCAAATAAAAACTCATCCTCTTGGCAAAATTTTAAAAACAACTAAAAAAACATATATGTAATAAACAATCATTATAATTACACTATATAGATTCAAATATTTAACATAAACACAACAAAAATATGACTAAATTTATACATTTTTAAATTAATCTAGCTAATATTATAGTGAGTAGACAAATTTTGTTATTGTTGATAAATGCATACGTACACTAGTTGTGTTTAAATAAAACGTTTACGAAATATTTAAAATTTTGGTAGACTCTTTTGTATGGGAAAACAAAAATTAATAATTACAATTACACCAGAACCTCTAGGCGTATACTTGATGTATGAATGAAGTTTTGTATGAAATTTCATTATGAAAATAAATATATTGTTTATAATAGTATAAATGAATTGCTATTTTTAGCGTAAAATAAACAAAATAGAGAATTTAATTTAAAATTAAAATAAATAACAACTTGATAAACTATAATAAGGGAAAGAAGAGGTCAGTTAGTTGAATTAACAACAATTGTTGATGTCAAGAGGAAATAATAAAAACTGGGCATGCTAAAGTATATCGTATAGTCTTGTCCATAGACTAGTCTATATTCTAGTCTGTAGTCTAGTTAATAGTCAAGTTAATATTCTAGCCTATAGTCTAGCCTAAAGTCTAGTCTATAATTTAGTCTATTGTCTAGTCTATAGTCTAGCATATAGTCTAGTCAATAGTCTAGCCTATAGTCAAGACTACAGTCTAGCCTGTAGCCTAGACTATAGTCTAGCCTATAATCTAGTCTAGTTTTTAGCCTATAGTGCTATAGTATAATCTACATTCTATTGCCTAGTTTAAAGCCTAGTATATAGTCTAGTCTATAGTATAGTCTATAGTCTAGTCTATAGTCTAGTCTATAGTCTAGTCTATAGTCTAGTCTATAGTCTAGTCTATAGTTTAGTCTATAGTCTAGTCTATAGTGTAGTCTATAGTCTAGTCTATAGTCTAGTTTATAGTCTAGTCTATAGTATAGTCTATAGTCTAGTCTATAGTCTAGTCTATAGTCTAGTCTATAGTGTAGTCTATAGTCTAGTCTATAGTCTAGTCTATAGTCTAGTCTATAGTCTAGTCTATAGTCTAGTCTATAGTCTAGTCTATAGTCTAGTCTATAGTCTAGTCTATAGTCTAGTCTATAGTCTAGTCTATAGTATAGTCTATAGTCTAGTCTATAGTCGAGTTTATAGTCTAGTCTGTAGTCTAGTCTGTAGGTTAGTCTATAGTCTATCCCAGTCTATAGTCTAGTCTACAGTCTTGTCAAAAGTTTGTTGCCTAGTTTGTTTGTTGCCTAGTCTATAGTCTAGTTTATAGTCTAGTCTTTAGTGTAGTCTATAGTCTAGTCTATAGTCTAGTCTATAGTCTAGTCTATAGTCTAGTCTATAGTCTAGTCTATAGTCTAGTCTATAGTCTAGTCTATAGTCTAGTCTATAGTCTAGTCTACAGTCTAGTCTATAGTCTAGTCTATAGTCTAGTCTATAGTTTAGTCTATAGTCTAGTTTATAGTCTAGTCTATAGTCTAGTCTATAGTCTAGCCTATAGTCTAGTCTATAGTCTAGTCTATAATCTAGTCTATTGTCTAGTCTATAGTCTAGTCTATTGTCTAGTCTATAGTCTAGTTTATAGTTTATATTCTAGTCTATAATCTGGTCTGCAGTTTAGTCTGTTACCTAGTCTTTAGTCTATTCTGTTGCCTAGTCTATAATCTACACAATATAATTTAATAAGTGAATAAACTTATTTTATTCTAAGAATTAATTCTAAAAAATTCACACATGTATGACAAAGTTTCATTGACTTTTTACATAATTTTGTTTAAAAATTTAAAAGAATTTAAAAAATTATTTTTTAACAGTTCTTTCAAACTATAAAAAAATCGTTAAATTAGTATCTTCAAATTCTTTTTAAAATCTTTTGTTAAATAACTTTTTTTTGGAATTTGAAGAAGTTTATTTATTGCTTTTTGTTTATATTATCTTTAACTCTCAAACATTTAAAATACCAACTCATACTCGAGGTTTTAAATTCATTGAAACTTAAAACTCGCTTTACAAAGCTTTCAAATAAACATCAGTTTAAATCTTAAAAGTTCTAATTTTATGCTGTCAAAGCAGCAGCTAAAGCGAAATTAACCGGTTTTTGAATTTTAGTTAGTGATGATGTTTATTTTGATTTTTAAGATTTTTATTTTTTTGACTTAAGGCTTGACTTACATTTATTAAAATGCTTAAAATTAATAATTCAGTTTATAATCATGATTTGTTTTCATAAAACTAGTTTATTATTTATTTTTAAATTCTTATATTTGTACATATATACATACATATTTAATTCTAAATGATTAAGCTTTTGTTTTCAATCTCAGTCATGCGGTGACATAATTTTAAAAATTTTTTTATTTATTAAAAAAAGCAAATATTGAAGAAATTTTATGAATTTTAAATTGTTTTTTAAAACCAGTTTATGCTTGTTTTTATCATTATAAATGAAATCGAAATTTTTGTTTATTTATTAATAAAAGTCATTAATTATTAGTTTATGCTGAAAAAAACAGCATTCAGATATCACAGTTAAAAATATCGTTAAAATATTTGTTGTTCTCTTCTGAATGCTATTAGTGACATGTCTGTTTATTGAAATCTTTCAACCAAGAAAACTATAGCTATTTTTAGCATGAAAAATATTTCTTATACATAAGTAGTGTAAACACAAATTTAAATTGCTTTTGTTTGCAAAAATTATATAATTTAATGAAGGTCATGTTTGTTCGTTAATTAATATATTTCAAATATTTAAATAACATTTCTTACAAATTACTATATATATATATTTTTTTTTCAATATCATTTCTTCTATTGATATTCCCTATTATTTTGTAAATGTTATTAAAATATAATTAAAAACTATGCTAAAAATAAACTTAATTTGACAAATCATTCAAAAGTCAAAAGATCATAGTAAAAATAAACAAAAACTATATTTAAATAATAAAATAATGAATGATGAGATTTTTTCATGTTTGCTTTTTTTACAAACAAAACTACATTTGCGTGTTTTTAATTACAGTGTGTGTTTAGATTTTTAAATGACAATTTAGAGATTTTTTTGTTAAAAAAATGGTTGCAAAAAAAATTAAAAAAATAGCTGGCGTTTTAGTTTTTGAATCGTTGGCATTTTTTGCTCAAACATTAAAATAACATTTGTTATTGACTCTTAAGTTCTATTAGTTTTATGTTTGGTTTTATATACAGTTTGTTTTGAATGAAAAAGATACTGAAAAAAAACTGCAAATTTATTTAGCCTTGGAAGCTTTTACTAAAGAATTTAATGAATTATTGTTTGCTTAAAAAAGCAAACAGGTATGTGAACCAAACTAAATACAATTGTCTAAAATGTAAATTCACAGTAGAGGGAGAAGGAACTCAAAAGTTTGTTTGGAAAATTTATTAATGACAGTCATACATTTCTTATTTTACTATGGACAAGACCATGGACTAGACCAACATATCTAAGCTATAGAGTAGACTATAGAGTGTGCTATACACTAGACAATAATAGTTTTAGACTATAGACTAGACTTTAGAGTGTAGTCTCTATATACTAGACTATAGACTTTACTATAGATTACACTATAGACTAGACTATAGACTGGACTATATACTAGACTATAGACTAGACTATAGACTAGACTATAGACTAGACTATAGACTAGACTATAGACTAGACTATAGACTAGACTATAAACTAGACTATAGACTAGACTATAGACTAGACTATAGACTGGACTATAGACTAGACTATAGACGAGACTATAGACTGGACTATAGACTAGACTATAGACTAGACTATAGAAAAGACTATAGACAAGACTATAGACTACACTATAGACTATACTATAGACTAAACTATAGACTATACTATAGACTAGACTATAGACTAGACTATAGACTAGACTATAGACTAGACTATAGACTAGACTATAGACTAGACTATAGACTAGACTATAGACTAGACTATAGACTAGACTATAGACTATACTATAGACTAGACTTTAGACTAGACTATAGACAAGGCTATAGACTAGACAATAGACTAGACTATAAACTAATATTTATACTATAGACTAAGTTATACACAATAAACTTGACTACAAACTAAACTATAGACAAGACTAAACTCTAAATTAGAACTTTATTATCGTCTATGATACAGACTAAACTTGAGTGCAGATTAAAGGTTAGAATACAGAACATAATGCAGACTAGACCATGTACGAATGCTTTGACATTTGTACTTTAATCATAAGTAGCGTATAGCTGCCATAATAAATATAAATTATAAATAAACATATGTATTTATAGATAATAATTGTTTTTTTATTGTTGTTACTATGTACAATACATATGTTCAGACTCATATTTACTGCTATTTTTTTAATATATATAAAAAAAAGAAAAATAAAAATCTTTGTTTAAAATATTAAAAAAAACATAAAAAATGTACTGTATGTATTTTAGCGATAATTGCTATATTCACTATAAATAAATACAAAATATTTATTTTTATTTTTTCCACAAGTCTTGCTAACCCCTACCCCTCCTAAACAAATCCCTGGTTGTTAATGATTAATATTTTTTTTTTCATAATAATTTTGAATTTTTTTTGCACAAGCCAGGCGTAATGAACTATTCTAAGTCGGTGTGTGTTGGTTAGTCTAAACGACAGTCAGTCATTGTTAATTTAAAATGCTAGAAATTTAACTGCAAAAATCATGTGTCTGACGCTGTTTGTTTTTGTACAAATGATATTTAAATAATAATTGTTAGTAAGTAATATTATTTTTTTATTTTTTCTATAAAATTGTTTTTTTTTCTCCATCTGTGATTCATTTGTTAGTTATTTAAATTTAAATTTGTATAATATTTAATGTGTAGTGTAGGCACCTTTAACTTGCTATTTGGCTTGAGAACCGATTTGTTATTGTCTTTAATTTATGCATATTTGAAAAAAGAAAAATAATAAATAAAAAAAAATAATTGAAAAAATTTTAAATAAATAAAATAATCGTTATGAAACAGGTGGCTGTAAAGAATTTTAAAAATGTTGTAAGATTTTTTTTTGTTTAAAAGTTTACTAACAGTTTGTAGAGAATAATGCATGACTCAAGATTTTAGGAAATAGATAATAAAAAAGTTCTCAACATTTAATATGTATTTGTCATATTTCTATTAAAATAATATTGAGAAACATTGTTGCCAAGCAAAATAAATGTTTAGTCAACATGTTGCTTTATTAGTAGTTTCATTATTTCTAAGTTAAAGAGAGAAACATCTTTGGCAACATTTGATGTTTATTGAGAAATTTCATCATTTAAGAGTTAATAGTTTATTTGAAAAAAAATATTTGACAAATTGATAAATTATCAAATATTTTATAAATTATTAGCAACATTGTTGCTAAACGATACAAGAATGTTGCTAAACTATTGATTCAATTATTTAGCATATTTAATGCATATCTAGCTAAAAAAAGGCTTAATTATTTAACAAAATTATTAGCAATATTGTTGCCTCACAAACTAAACATGTTGCTAAAACTAATTAACACCTTTTTCCTCAGACTGAAAGAAGTTAATTTAGCAATATGAGGCATTCTTTATGGAATAATTTCCAATTATTTTGTTACATTTTCGTATAAGACAAAGTTATAAAGACAACATACAAATGTTTATAAACATGTTGCAGTCTGTTTATAAACCTTATTGCTTTACAAAAATATTTTAAGTATTTCTAAAAAAATGTCAATTTAATTAAAATAAACATATTTTCTAAAGCATTATCTTAAATAAATATTTAAACAGCATTTAACTTGATTTTAATAATAAATAACCCTTTAGACCACAGAAAATATTGTTTATTTAAAGTTTTAACATCTTTTCATTAATTTGCCATAATCAATTTTCCATTGGCTGAATATAAACCTGGTAAATTATTGTCTGCTTTATAAAAATCAACTAAATATTGAAAATAACTTACTAGTAAGTTTATTGTAGCTGTTTTAGCTCATTTAAAAATGTACAGCAAAACAAAACTTTTTAATTAAGTTGACTTTTAATAACAGGCAACAAAGCAGCAGCAACGCAGCAACGACGTCGCAGTCAGATACAATCAACACATACACACACACACCCATATATTTTATTAAATAGACATTTACATACAGTCATGATGGTTAAATTGCTTTAAAAGCGACCATTAATTTTTTAAAAGCCCCCTAAATTATGCTACAATTTTGTGGTTGAAAATTTACCTGGCTCAGAAAAAGAAACTCCTTGATAATTATACAGCAAGAGCAGCAACAAACAAACCCTAAAGCAGACAGACACAATTTATATTTATATTAAAACAGCAGAGAGAGAGAGAGAGAGATAATGACAGAGACAGGAAGTTGGGACAAGAGTAGTTAAAGAGCTACAAATTATATATTATGTGTGCGATTTGCATACTATTAGGCGGTTTATTTTGTTGGCGGTTGAATTGTTTGGTTATAACGCGTCTCTAAATAGATTTCAACAAATTGTTTTGATAAATCAACCAACAAATGAGGCAAATTCTAGCGACAATTAAAATTTTATTTAAGGTCGAAATGGGACTAAGAGGGGTTCTATTGAAGAGACATTAAATTTTAGAGGTTATTTAAGTTTTTGTGTAATAAAATATGACTGCATATGCTATAAATTTAAAAACTAATTTAGTTTTAAATAAATTTAGTTAAAATTTATCTCTGGCCATATAATATGTTTTAGTTTAAATGGTTTTTGCGCCTAACACTAGACTATAACAATAAATTTTATTCTAACCAAGGGTTGAGTACAGTGTTGTTATGTTTAGTGTGCGTGTGTGTTTTTTTTTTAATTTTTATAGCAATACAAACATTTAATGTGTTTTGTCATAAATATTGGTTTACTAGATTTATAGGAATTTTTTAGTATTTATCTGTTGTTTCTCTTAGTTTTTCTTTTATTTGTCAGGATTTTGGCTTTAATCTTTGATTGAGGTTAGCAGGAAGTTAGAGTTAAAGATAAAAAGAGGGTTATAACTAAAAAATCTAATCATGTAACGGTTTTGCTGCAGTAAATTCTTTGCCTCCGGTTACCCTTGGATTTCCTTAAGTAATTTTTTTCTTATTTAAGGTTTTTTTTCTTCTTCATTATTAACAACTGGCTGTAGTCCAAAAAGGGTTCTTAGTTTTGCAGACAGTTCGTTGACAAACAGTTGTGTTGTTGGGCCATTTTTATTTTCAAATTATTTGTATAACCAGCAAGGGGTTGCATGTATGTTCAAAGTGAAATGTAGTCAACCAAAATTACAAACAACAGCAAAAAAAAACCTTAATATAAATAAATAAACACATTTTCAGTTCAAATGCCTTTGACTCTAGTTTATTTCATTTTTATTTATTTTAGTTTTATATTTATTTTATTTATTTTTGTAATGTTGATGCCTTGTTTTTAATTTTTATTTTCTGGCCAGCCAAAATGTATGCCACATTTTGTTTTTGATGTGCCTGCCAAAAAAGTATGCTTTAGCTTTTTTTTCCATTTTACTGTTGTATTTAATATTTATTTGTATTGCAAAAAAAAACTATACTAAAGTATAAATATCAAAATACATTTTGATGTAAATTACGTTTTTAAATTGCAAATTGCAATTTTAAAAAAAAACCCTAGATAAAATAAATATCAAGTGGTTACATACCAACGTAAAAAAAAACATCCTTGAACATTTAAATTGGTAAAAAATGTGTTATATATCAGTTATAGATAAATTTCGGATTAAATTAAAGTTTACAACGGGAAACATTTTTAGGAATTATAAAACCAATTTCAGTTTCAACTTTATATAGAAAAAAATTAAGAAACATTAATAATTTAAAATTATATTTAAATACTTTTATATTTAAATATTTAACTGAATTTAGTGTAAAACCATACACGAGATATAATACAAAACCACATATTTTTGCGCCTGCTAAGCAGAAACCAAAAGTATGTATTTTAAAAACAAAACAACCAAAACTGACACGCAATATAAGGTTCCCTCCTAAAAGTATGCACGTGATGTGCCGGCTTTCACCGAATGCATAGAAATATGAATCATATTCATACAACCACAACAATAAGTCAACAGATACAAATAACAACAAAAACAGCTGCAGTTTTTCAGTAAAAATAAAAAAACAACAACAAAAAATGCTTAAAGAACAGCGAAAACAAAAGCTAAAAGTTCATTGTCTTCAATGGCCACAATTGTTGAAAGAAACACAAACACACTCAGTGACACAGAGGGAGAAAAAGTGTATGTAAGTAAGAAAAACAGAATAGATATTTAAAGAAAAAGTAAAATTTCATGTTCACAGAAAAAAAAAGCATAGACAAAGAACTGGGAACAAAACAACAACAACAAAAAACACCCTAAAAAGTTAATTCCTGTTCCTTTTTTTCTTTCTCTTACTTTTAGCCTAAAAATATACTATATTTTTGGTTTACAAATGTATGTTTAGCATGTTTTTTCTTTCTTCTACTTGCAAGCAAAATGTGTTATTGCTGCTGGTGTGTTTCGTACCTAGTTTACGCCTACATGCATGCTATGCAAATATATACCACATTTCCAGCAAAAATTATCTTTTGTCTGCCATCAACAACAGAATGATACAACTAAAGAGATGTTGGCGGGATGAGTGAACAGTTACCACAATAATAACAATAACATACATATAGCAATGTTTGTCTCACAAACATATGCTCTCTTACAATATGACCACAGAGGCGTATTTTCTATAACAACATGCATTGCATACACAAAAGGGGTCATTCGTAGAATTGGTGTGGTTGAGAGTAGGAGATTATATTTTTCATTATAGAGAATTTCCATATCGCTTTAAGCTTCTGTTAGTTAGTTTTGTTTTATATCTAATATGTATAAACATGCTAGTACACTTTAAGGTTGTATATATTATCAGAATAACAACAATAACAGTAGCAGTAATAAACAATAGCAACAGCATAAAACAATGACATTTACTTAAAGACTAGCATTTGTTTATTTATGAAAATGAGTTATGGTTTTTAACACTAAGCTTAAAGTCTTAAAGGTGTTGAATGAACAAAAATCCTGAAAGTATGCTTTAAATTTTATTTATTTTATTTAGGTTTTTTTTCTAACTTGCTATTGTGTAGGCTTGGATATATACTATATTATGGATCAGACTAAAACAAAGATGATTATAATATACAGTAGACAAGATTTTAGACTAGACTATAGAGTAGCTTTTAGACTACATCTTAAGCTAAAGACTATAAACTATAGACGAGATTAGACATGTCTGTAGACTAGACCACACTATAGACTATAGACGGGACAAAACTACTAGGCTTGGATATAGACTATATAATGGATCAGACTAAAACATAGATGAACATGCTAGAGACTACACTATAGACTAGACTACAGACCAAACTATAG
Organism: Lucilia cuprina; assembly: GCF_022045245.1. Lineage (NCBI taxonomy): Eukaryota > Metazoa > Arthropoda > Insecta > Diptera > Calliphoridae > Lucilia > Lucilia cuprina. The sequence goes on from NC_060954.1 coordinate 59,057,985, forward strand.
ACTAGCTACATACTAGACTATAAACTAGACTAGAGACTACTAGACTATAGACTAGACTAAGACTAGACAATTAACTAGGCTATAGAATAGACAATGAACTAGGCCATTGACTAGACTATTGAATAGACTACTGACTAAACTATTGGTTATACTATATTCTAGAATATAGACTAGTCTATAGAGTATAGACTAAACTCAAGACTAAACTAGACTATAGACTAGACTATACACTAGACTAAAGACTAGACTAAAGACTAGACTAAAGACTAGACTAAAGACTAGACTAAAGACTAGACTATAGACTAGACTAAAGACTATACTATAGACTAGACTAAAGACTAGACTATAGACTAGACTATAGACTAGACTATAGACTAGACTATAGACTAGACTATAGACAAGACTATAGACTAGACTATAGACTACACTATATATAGACTAGACTAAAGATTAGCTTATAGACTGGACTATAGACTAGACTATTTACTACAATTTTAGTGCATAATATAAACTATGTAGTCTAACTTCTAGACTATGGATTAGGCTATGTACTAGACTATATACTACACTGTATTTTAACTTCTTTCAAAATACTCTCAAGCAATTAAATGTATATAAAAAACATTTTAAATAATCCCAACTTATATACTTTCCTTTTAAAAAAGCTAAAATTACCACAATTAAGCATAAAGTCAATTGAGTACAGCTGGTAACAATTGCAAAACAACAACAAATTCTTACGAAGGAAAAACTAAACAAATTTTCCCGTTTTTTTCAAGACCAACCAAAAAAATTTCAAACAAAAAAATTTAGTTTTTTATTTGCAATGTATATAACCACCTTTTAATATGCCAAAAAAATGAAAAAAAATCTCTTGGTAACAAGTAAAATCCTTAACAAATATATTAACAGAAATGAACCCAGTAAAATTTGGATACATTTCGTTCCTAAAAGAATTGAGACTGTTAAGCTAACGGACTTTGTTTTAGCAAATGGTGTTCATGAACATTTTTAAAAAAACATTGGGAAAACTAAAGGCTTTAAAACGCCTCATTTAATAGTTAAAGTCATTGCAAGCCAATGTTGATCATTATCGTTTCATACAACCCTTAAGTGCTTGAATACATGAAGGAGTTATAGAAAAACATTCAACCAACAATTACAACAAAATAAATAGTCCTAGAAAACAAATAGCTATATTTAGTTTAGTTAGTTGTTATTGTTTTTTCTTTGTTCTTTCTTCATTTATGAAATGCATTTTGCCACTTGTTTTTTTTTTTTTTTTTTTTGCTACTCCTGCTGCTTCTAATATTTACAGGTGACGCCTAAAAGAATACTTTAAACACGTTTATATGTATGTGTATATATTTTTAAAATGTGCATAAATTTTCTGTAGTTTTTTTTTTGTTCACTACAAACAAATATTTTTCAATAACATGATAAAATGCTGAAATTGACTTTGTTGGCTGACTGACTGGGCGGCTGTTGTTGAACATTGTTTACGTGTTTTAAAGTTTTTTTGTTTAATGTTTCATTTGGTTTTGCTTGCAAACGAACAAAGAAATCTGGCGACGTCATATAGGCTCGCCATATAGACGCCGTAATGTATGCCTTTTTATTTTTCAAATATTAAAATGCAAGTGCTAACTGTAAATGCAAGTATCGGAAGGACCAACATTACTTAAATGTATATGTATGTATAGAAATATAATGGTGATATTTAAATAGTTTGTTTTGTATTTAATTTTAGATTAGAAGTATTTTCTTGAGAATGTTCTTTCCTTTTTTTTTTTGAATTTAAAAGAAAAGGGACACAGTTGTAAGGAGGAGCCCGTGGTTGAGGATGAATGTGTTTTTAAAAAAATAAGATTTATTTCAAAATTTCTCATTTATTTGGTGTTGAAGCGTGGCCTTAATCATTTAATGGATACATTTAATAGTATAAGTTTGAGACTAGAATATACATGATTATAGTAACCATAATATTGTTGAATTTTAGTGAAAATCTAGTTTTATTATGTTATAATGCTAGCTCTTATATTAAATTGTAAAGAAAATTTTTGTTTAATTTATTTAAATAATTTAAAATTTAATTTTCTTAATCTTACCCTATTAAAAGAAATTTTCTTTACTTTGCTGAAACAATCAACAAAATATTACCTGCAAATAAAAGAAACGAAAAAACAAAAAGTTTATTAATAAAATGTAAAACTTTACTACAAAATTCATAATCATAAAAAATTTATTGCTATTTTGAAAAAATATTTACTAGTAAATTATAAAAGAAAGTAAATGTAGGTTTTACCTTAAGGCCAGTAAAACAACAACTACAAAAACTATGATATATTTTTTTATATTATTATTATATTTTTTCTTACATTTATTATTGTTGTTTTTCTTAAACAATGTTTTTCTTGTTGGTAAAACAATTTTTCTATCAACAAGAAAAAAAAGCAAGATGTAAAGAAAAACACGCATATAAATATATATTGGCTTTTCTATTTTCTTTTCTTTTCATTTTTTATATTTTGCTATTTTAATAATCATTTTACTGTAGAAGAAAGCAAAAAATAGTTGTAGAAATCTTAAATAAATATCAGCACTTGCAAAATTGTAAAAAATGAAAATAATAATGAAGAAATTGCAAAATAGAAAAAAATTTATATATTTATATTACAAATATAAAAGAAAACGTTTACATTACTTTCCTCTTTAACTGCAGGCTACAAACAATTATTTATACATTTTCCCCTCTTTTATTACTTTCTTTTTTCTTTTTTTATACAATATTTGTATAAATTGTATTTAAGTTTCTTTCTTAATAGAGAAAAATTGCAAGAATGAATGGAAAAAAATTGTTGGTGGCAGTTTTTTTCTTTTTTTATTATTATTATTGTTGTATTGACAAAATAGTATTGCAGCAAGTCAAATAAAAACAACAATAATAAAATGTTAATAAAAAATTTACTATAAAAAACAATCAAGAAAAAGTGTTTCTTTTACATCTTTGCAAAATAAAAGAGATTATTATTTATGAAAATGTAAGGAAAAAAACTTTGAGTTTAATGTGTATTGCACAGTGTAATGGAAAAGGAACTTGAAATGAAGATCAAATTAACAAAAAGCTTTTTTTCAATAAAGATTTTATTCATTAATAAATAAAGCTTTTCTAACGACAGAGTTTTATTAGCGGAAAAAGTTTTGAAAAAGAGCTTTTTGTAAAAAAAAAATTAATCAGAACGTTAACATTAATTAAAAAGCTTTTCTAATGAGAAAATGTTTAATTCGTAAAAATAGTTTTCATTTAAACACAAAAAGTTTTGAAAAAGCTTTGACTTTTTAGCAGAAATGCTGGTGATAAGTTCTTCATTATAAAAGCTTTCAGTAAAAACTACTTTAATAAGAAATTTTTGAGCTTTTGCGATAACTTCAAAGCTTTTGTAAGAAGTTTCCAGTGAAAAAGCTTTTAAGAAAAAACAAATTCAAATTAAAAAACTTTATCGAACAGGTTTTAGTATTATTCTATAAAACATGTGAGTCCAATAGTTTTTGATGTAATAGCTTATTAAATATAAAGCTTTTTGTGATAAAATTTAACTAAAAAACTAAACTAACTTAAAACTTTAAAGTTTCTCTTAAAAAAAAAGAATTCAAACTAATTCAAATATAATTTCCCTCATAACACCACTGTTTCCCTAAAGAGTAAATAATCTTGTTCTTTAAAACAACTCAATTACTGTGCCACTACAACTAGTACTACATGTTGTGAAATGTTGCTGATTTCTTACTTTTGCTTATTGTTGCTGTTGTTGCATTTATGTTGTTGTACTTTTCTATACAAACAATATTATATAACTTTATTATTAGTCCTAGTATTGTGGCATAAATAGATGACAAAGTCAACGTCTGGCTTATGACATAAAAACGTACCGAACATTAGAGATTTAAACAATTTTTTACTATTTAAGCTGCGAATTTTGCACAATTTTCACAAAGATAGAACAAAGTTATAGGAATATATATAGAGTAATAAAATCTTAACAATAAGTATATGGAAAGAAATCAAAGAATAAAACACTTTTTTATGGCTTTTATATTGATGAGTCATAAAAAAACTGCAAACTTAGATACCTTAAGCTATATGGGGATTGAGAGTAAAGGCTGGGGTATAAAATCATAATAATAATATGTAATAAAAACAAAACAAAAAAAAAAACTAGAAAATTATATATAAAATTCTAATAAAATTGCTTATTTAGCCTTTAGTTATAAAGGAAGTTGTTTAAGAAAACAAGAAATTAAATATTTATTGAAATATAAAGAAATAATGTAAAATAAATATTACTCATACGCCACATATGAAAAGGATCATGTGCTGCACTTAAAATATTTCTTTTTTTTCAAAATAAAATTGCTAATATATATTTGCTTTTGGCTTTTATATTTTATTAACAAATCAATCATTTATTCACAAGACCATGATGATGATGACAATGAAGGAGTTGCTGTAATAATGAAATGAATTTTGTGTGTTTTTCTTAAGGAAGTTGATAAGTTAACCCCTTGGAGAAATACATAAAAAAGGGGATAACATGTTATTGATACATTATGATTATAAAATAAATATGAGTTTTTTTAAAGGCAAAGAAAAGGGAGGGTTTCTTAAAAACATGTTAAGGGACTTTAAAGTATTTTTCATTAAAAATGATATGTCTCATATGTCGCCAGCATGCTTTAGTTGTTTTTTTTAATAGATTTACTTTTTTAAATCATTTAATTTTATAAAAATTTTCCTACTCATTAATACTTTACTAGCAACATTTGCCTTCCCTTCTTTTTTGTTGTTAAAGATAAGAACCAAGAAAATAAATTAATAAAGGCACACAAGAAGTGTGTGTATTTAAAATAATAAACGAAAAGCTTCCTTTTTATGTCGTTAATTTTCCCCTTGATCTGCTTAAGTCACAACTTGAAGTTAAGTATGTTTTTGAACATGACGCACTTGATGTTTTTAATTGAGTGCTTTTTTAACTGCAACACACTCTTCAATGTAAAGAAGCAAGCAAAACAGCAGCAGCAGCAGGAGCAGTAGGTCTCCTCCGACTCAGGCTCAACAACATAACAAAATGAAGCAAAAACAAATGTTAAAAACAACAAATATGAAAATAAACAACATATTTATATACACGCACACATGTATTTTTTTATATATAATTGTATAAGAAAAGAAAAATGAGTAAATGTATAAAAATCTTGTGCAAACAACAACACATGTTGTTTAACACCATACAGCTATACAACACTGCAGCAAAAAACAACAACAATGTTAAAAATAAAGAGAAAAATCTTGAAGTATGTTTGTGTGCACGTTTGCTTGTGTTAGAGTACTAAAATTATAACGGCATACTTTCGTTGTAAGGATTAAAGCATAGGTTTAGGCGAATTTTATAAAGACTCTTTGTTAGTGGATGATTTTATTTTTGAGTTTTGGATAACTGTTTACTTTCTTTATTACAGTTTAACTAGAAAGTGACTAGTCTTAAGCTTAGTCCTTAAGATTAATCCCTTACTGCCTTATGTATTCTATACTTTAGTCCTTAAGCTAGTTAAATGTCTAGTCCATGGACTAATCGTCAGATTGGTTACTAGACTAGTCAACAGATTTGTTCCTGTACTGGTCCACAAGTAAATAATCTACTACTCAACAGACTTGTCCCTATACTGTTCTAAAAACTAGTTGTCATACTAATCAATGCACTAATCGATAGCGAAGTATATAGACTAGCTTTGGAAGAGTCCAAAAACTAGTCCTTAGACTGACCAATACTCTAGTTTATTGACTAATTAATAAAGTATTCCAGTGTTTTGACTCGTCACTATGCTCGTAAATTTACCAGAACATAGACTGTTTAGTTGCCTTGACAATAGTTTAGTCTCTAGATTAGTCAATAGACGAGTCTCTGGTTTAGTCAATGGATCATTCAATAGACTAATCACTAAGCTAGTCAATATAAAAGTACATAGGCTAGTCAACAGCCTAGTCTGTATACTAGTCCTTAGAGTAGTCAAAAGCCCTGTCTATAGACTGGTCAAAATACAAGAACCCAAACTTGTCATTACACCAGTTTTTACTCTAATTAACACACTAGTCCATAGACTAATCACTCGTTAATAGTTCATGGCCTAGTCAATAAGCTATTGACTAGTCAAGTGACTAATCAATGGTTTAGTCAATAGAAGAATATAGTTGTATATAGGCTGGTTAATATAGTCAAAAACTAGTCAATAGATCAACCAGTGATCTAAGTAATACGGTAGACTAATCAAGTCTATGAACTAGTTGGTGGCATGTCATAATGTCCAATGTCATAATGTCCATGGACATTATGACACACCAAAAAATGACATAACGTCCATGGACATTATGTCACTTTTTTAAAATGTCATAATGTCCATGGACATTATGGCCTTCGGACGGACGCAGGGGTTTCAAACTCTGGGGTATTTCGAACACCGGCTTCGCTAAATTAAGCCTTTTTTGATAAATGGACTCTTTGAAATCCATGGACTTTATGTCCCATTGCTCATGGACATTGTAACACTTTTGAAATTGTCATAACGTCCATTGACATTATGACTCAATTTAGTGCGTCATAACGTCTATGGACATTATGACATTGGACATTATGACACGCCACCAACTAGTTCACATATAATTCAATAAACTAGTCCAAGAACTAGTCACTTGGCTAGACGCTATTCAAAATTAAAAAGTAAATATACATGTGGTCTTGTTACTTATTACTTTAACAACTAATATGATTTACACTTTAGCTACACAGAAATGCAATATGTGTTATATTTTTCGCAAAATAAAAAAATGACAAATTTCTCTACATAATTTTTCATTTACCCTTTGCTCCGGCACCATATAAATAGGCGAGTAAATAGGCATGTGCCCATATGCATATGTGCGTGTGTGTGTATAAGTTATAAATAGGCCTAAAGCCATTTAAAAAAAATAAAAGAAAAATAAAGAAAAAGCAGGCAGGAGTTAAAAGTGCAAATATGTACGAGCTCTAAAGCGTTTTTTGCAGAATTTTTATGAGGGTGAAGTTGTTGCTGCATTATTATGTATGAATGAGAGAAAAAAAAGTAAATTTTTTTCTTTAGCCTTTTTCAGATACTGTTCAAAGGCGTGTGCAATAATGAGTTGCTTTTAAAATTCATTTTGTCAATCTTGCCAACACTTATAAATTATGCTCTTTTTTCCTCAGAATTATTATTATTATTATTTTATATTCTTTTTCAGTTACTGTTTTCCTTGTAATATATAATTTTTGTCACTTATTTTTTTTTTTTTTCATCTTCTTTCTGCAACTTAAGTATATGTACAGTGTGTCTATAATTATACTTGAAGATAAAGACATAATGTCAGTCGTTTTATGTGTAAATTTGTCTTTATATATTTATTTTTTTTTTTTTAAATTTTGCCCACTTCACAAAAAGTGTTTATTTTTCTGTTTGTTAATGTTTACCAAGCCTTGTTCATTTGAATGTTTTTCTGTTTTTAGGTTTTTGTTTCGTTTCCAAACAAGAGCATTTTTTTTGTAGGAGTCAAGAAAACTTCTTCCGTTCTTCTTTATTTATGTATGTTTTTCCAGTATAATGATTATGTCTTATGTCTACTTTGTTTGAAGAGAATATATATGTATAGAACATATCAAAGGTCATGTTTGTTTTATAATCTTGTCATCTTATGTCAAAATACCAACACAAATACACAAACTCGTTTATACTTTTAAATCCAAAAGTACTGCAATAATGATGAAATGTTTTAACATGTTGAAAATTTCTACAAAAATAAAGGGATACTGCCACACAAAATATGTCATATTTAAGTTCTAAATAGGGAACAGCATGAAAGAATTGGCAAAACAAATAGATAAATTCTGAATAAACCAGATGTGTGTTAATCATTTATATGTTGTTTGTCACATGGTTTTAATGGGGATTAAAGTAAATTTACAAAAAAAAAAAATAAACAAGAAAATATGAGTTTATAAATAAAATACTGAACATTTTTAAGAGTTCGAGTAATAAGACTTCTGAAATATTACTTTTAATAATTTAAATCACATTATAATACCCTTCACCTTCGTCCATCCGTCCGTCTTTCTTTTTGTGGGTTAAAATAGACACTCACATTTTCGGGAAATCTGTGAAATCGGTTCATAAATAAGGGATATATGACCAATTTCAAAAACAAATCATGAAAGTATTCTTGTGTCCGTCTTGCTTATGGGTAGGTTGCAGTCAAGAAGTTACTCACATCTTTGAGAGATATAAATTCAAAACAGGTAAGAAATGATAGTCGGTCGAGGCCGATCATTTAATACCCTATACATTTTACAAAAGTATAATATGATTTAATTACCATTATAAAACATTCAAAGTTAAATTGTACCTTGCCTCAGATATACATACTTAAGCCATTTATTGTTAAATAAAATTGTGGAAATTTAAGTGAAATTTTGATGAAGGGCTTTCCATAAGGGCTAGGGTCATATGAGGACATATTATTATGGAATTCGTGAGGGTCATCAAGTCTAGTATAGAACCTAGTTTTATAGCTTTTTGTGGAGATATGAGTATAGTAGTATGAACTTAAAAGCCCTATTCGGCGGGTTCAGTTGTATGGGGGCTAGGTGAAATAATGGTCCATTTTCAATAGGCTTCGTCTACGGTACCATAGGCGATCATGTGCCAAATTACAATGAATTATCTCGCAAATTGAGACCTGTAGTTTGATTACAACTTTTAAAAGTCCTATTCGGGGGTTCAGTTGTATGGGGGCTAGGTGAAATAATGGACCAATTTTAACCATTTTCAATAGGCTTCGTCTACGGTACCATAAAAGATCATGTGACAAATTTCATTGAATTATCTCTAAAATTGCGATCTGTATTTTGATTATAAGGTTTACAAGCCCTGTTGGTGAAATAATGGACCGATCTCAATCTCAACCATTTTCATTAGGCTTCATCCCTAGGACAATAGAAGATGGAGTACCAAATTTCATTGAATTTTCTTCGAAATTGTGATCTGTAGTTTGATTAAAATGTTTACACGGACGGACAGACAGACGGACATAGCTAAATCGACTCAGAAAATGATTCTAAACCGATTGGTATACTTAAGGTATAGGGCTAATATTATTGTGCGTTACAAACATTAGCACAAATCCAATATATTCTCCCCACTAAAGTGGTGTAGAGTATAAAAATAATAAAGGGTATACAAGATTCGGCGCAACCCAATGTGGTACTCGTCTTGTTTAAATTTATATATTTTTTTAAAGTATAAAATATATATATATGGGTTTTGGACAGCTTGATAGACATTCGAACATTAAAGAAATAAACATGAAAAAAACTTAATGAAATTTTATAAATTTTTTTAAATAAACTAAATGAGAATTGTTGTGAAGTTTGTTAAGATTTTAATGGAAAACTATTAACCTATATAGGTAAGGGAAATTTTTTCTAAATATTTGCCAAATTTACTCATTTCTAAACATTAAACATTAGCAGATCTTTTTTAATATATTTAAAAAAAAAATTATTTATGAGTTTCGTTTAAAAGAAATGTTTTTTTAAGAAAATTTTATAAAATCACTCATTACGTTTAATATAGAAAATCAAATTTGTCATTTTACAAATTATAAACAAATTTCCAATTAATCGCTTGTTAACTCAGTATTGTGCCATTAAACATAAATACATTTATCACATATGTATGTACGCTTTGTACTTTTTCTTTAACAATATTAAAATAGTTAATTGAATAAATACTATACAAATAGAAAAAAATATATATATTAATGCTTAAGCATCAGGGCCCTGCAGTTCTGTGGGGGTAAGTATTAAAAGGACTAGCTCGTTAATACGTCTATTTTAATACAAAAGTTTTTAATGTAATTTAAGTTGATATTTTTCTTTGCCTTCAAGTCTTTTATGAATACCTACCACTTACCCGCTGCATTACTAAGATACACATATGTAACTATAGCTTTCATAAGCAGTTAATAGATAAAATACTTAACAAATTAATATAAATATTTGGAAATGAAAAGAAATATATTGATTGCTGGCAACAGGGAGATTTAAGTGTAAAATAAATAAATTATTTTCTACATACACATGTACTCAAACATATGTATGTAGATATAAACGTAAATTGTATTTGTTGTATTTTGTATTTATACCAAATGATACATTTACTCATTCATTCATTTAATTTAATTTATTTGAATTTTTCTTTCTTTTTTTTTAATGTATATTATATATACTTTTTTTTAAAAAACTGAACAAACAAATTAAATCTACATTGTGTTAAACATTAAAGGCAATTTGTTAGTTTACGCAGTGAACATTTCAACAAATTTGCCACAATACATTCCAACAAACAAACAGATTTTTACACGTAAATACATACATACATAACAAATATATACTTTTATATGTACGTATTAACTCACACTTTTTAAGCAGATAAACTGACAGATACTATTATTTTTTTCTGCAGGCATTTAATCAAACAAAACCATACACAATTATTTGTCAGTTTATTTTCTCAATTTGGGGTTATTTCTCTCAGTGTATATGGGATTCTTTTAAAAAAATTTTAAATATATTTTTATACGTAAATGTTTATTGTTTATAATAATGTATACATCAGGTATCATGATGGCAAAAATATACTCTTTTTTTTGAACAAAAAATCGTTTTTTTTCTACATATATATAAAACTGTCAGTCAAGTTAGACGTATTTTTAACAACATGATACTTTTGTTTGTGGTGGTTTAAATTGTTTTTGTGTAGGTGTTTGTTTGATTTGTTTTCCCTGTTTTTGCCCTGATCATTATTATTTGTTTGCGCTCAAATTATTAAAAAAAAAAAAACTTAATTGAAAACGTTTAACACTAAATTTAGATTTAAATGCTAAAGATAATTTGTTAAAAGAGTCTTTTTGTATGTTGAAAAACATACATATAAATGTATTTCATTATGTATTTTAAATAATTATTGGTAATTGTTTAAATTAAGCTAGCGGCAAATAGTAAAACTAATTTATTATAATTTAATGCTAATAATTTAAAATTGTGTTTATTTTTGCTTTAAAAATTTTTATAAATGAAGTTGTCAAACTGTCAGGAACAGCAGTTATTAAAAACAATTGGCTATTTTGCTATAATAATAGAAAGGGTATAGAAAAACAATTAACATTAAAGTTAAGTTCAATAACATTAAGTTAAATCACACGCCTTACGTTATGCAACACTTTTCGGCAATGCACTGAGAAGTGTGTAAAGTAATCAGGGATAAAAACAAAAAAAAATGTTATTTATCAATTCTTTCCAACTCAGACAGATATAATTTAATCAACTCCACTATCCTATAATGATCCAAAATATATACTTCATCACTATATTTAAAGCAATCACTATATTTAAAGACTCCTTTGCAGAATGAAAAATTTCATATATTTCTCTTTTTTTTACCAACATATGTATTTCTTTAATTTAAGGTAAAAATTTATAACCCAATATAACATTACAACTTTAATGGCGGGCTTAAAACCGCATTACAAGACGTCTAACATGAAAATTTACTGTAAAAATTGGGTCTTTAAATGTCATGAATCATTATCATCATCAATGTTAACGAAATTACAAAAAGCAAATAAGGAAAAAATTAAACAGCCATAAACTTGGCCAAAAACAAGAGGCATAAGGTAACAAAAACCAAAAGTATTAAAAATGTAATTGAATATTTGTAATAATAAAAAAAAACAAACATTAAGTTCAACCACCCCCTTAGAATTTAAAATACAAACAGGATAACGAACATAGACATGCACATAAACATATAAAATAATATAACAATATTAAACATGTTTTAATAAGAAACACAAATATAAAGTTAAAAAGAGAAACAAGAGAAAAAATTGTTTTTTGCTACAAAGAAAAACATAAAGTAGTATTAAAGGAAGGATATAAAATGGATTTTAATTTTCTAATTACACGCATACATACGTACAAATAAACAAATTTAACTAATAAATACAAACAAACACACACACACATACATACATATGTACATAACCAGAATAAGTGTAAAAGTATAGTAACAAAAATATCTCTATAGACAGTTAAGATAGACAGACATAACAAAGGATATGTTTTACATAAACACATAGATACAAACAAACAAACAAACAAACATACGTCGAACAGGAAGAGAAAGCATACAACAAAATGAAAATTTATTGTGGTTGCAGCAACAAAACAACAACAACTACAACAAGCATTTCTACAAAATACCGCGTAACCATATATTAGAAAATAACAAAAGCTACACAAACATATCATGCTAACGCACACATATATTCACATATTGACAAAATTTATATTTGTGTGTATAAGAGCATAATTGTAGCTGTTTTAACAGAAGTCAATGTATCCTTTTAAGGTAGAATTTAAAATGTCAAACTATTTGGTTTTATACTCATAAAAATATTTTGCAACAAACATACAATTGTTTGCTGTAATTATAAATTATGTTTACTACAATCATATACACGGTTGAGACAATCTATTGAATGATCAAATTAAACCGATATTTCGAAATAATATTTGAATATTTGTTTGCTACAATTATGATGGAGACAATCATATGAATGATAAAATAATCTAGTGTCTCTTGGTAATCTAGAACGAACAGTTTTCAATATATGTTTGCCACAATCATATACATATAATGCTGCAACCAAAAACAATCGCATTTTAAAACAATCGTCATTTTTGCTGTCTCTTAATAATCAAACTAGAAGTCAACCACTTCTTGCCTTCTATAAACTTTTAATATATATATCCTGTGAACTAACTTCTGATTGGAAGAACTTCCAACTTGAACTGCAGGGTATGCCATTTTATACATTATAAAAATTTTCATGCAAAATACATGTTTTTTGTAATTTATACTGGTAACTGACGAAAAAACAGCAGCAGCAGCTATAAAAACTACTACAAACATAACAAAGAAAGTATGCTACAGATATACACATAACAAAAAGAAAAGGAAGCATAAAGCCAGGCGCAATGCCAGTAAGTTTTAGCTTAAATCTAAATCACTTTATTGCAGTGATGTTATTTTAACACACACATAACCACAAATTCAAACACACACACACACACAAAGAAACCCTGCAGTTTGAGGTAAGTTTCCTAACAACCATTTAAAAAGTACAAATACCATTTATAAAGAAAACGGAAATTTGAAGGGTATACACTTTCGATTACTTAGAGATAGAAAAGTGGCTATCTGCTAGATAATCAAAGACACATAAACTAAACCAAACAAAAGATATAAGTCCACGAACTCAGAAAAACAATATCTAAAAGGACCCATCGAATGCCTCTTTAACTGCTGGTAAGGCAAGTGTTTGCTGTCGTTGCAAATAGTGGTTTTAGTGCTGCTACTACTTGCTGGTGTTGGTGGTTGTAAGAGTGTCAGTATTTTGCAAAAGCTTTCATGCGTTTAACGCTTTTTAAATTAGTATATGTGTATGCGTACGTTTGCCTATACACTCACTTTATGAATATACGTATGTATGTATATAGAAGGCTAAATGCGTGTAAAAATTTTTTATGAGCAACAAAAAAAAAACACTTTTTAGCAGGATATGGAAATTTATTTACATAAGGGCATAGTGCAGTTTTACACTGTAAAAGAAAATGCTGATGATTATCAGCATATTAAATGAAAATTTATTTAACAGTATTATATAATAGAAAGCCATAAATAAACTTATTACATAGAGACTTTGACAAAAGTATTTAAAATCCCAGGAGTATTTTCTATGTTAAAAAATATATTATAATGAAGGTATTGTTATGACTTTTAATTTATGTTTGGAAAATTTTAGCAGATTACAAAATTTTGTTAACAAATTTATACAATTAAGTCGTTTTGTTAATCCTCTTAATTAAAAATTGTTTGTATTTTTTATATTTTCCTAATAATGACCGTTTGTAATCTGTAAATTCCTTTTTATGTATTTGTGAATGTATTTTCTTTTGCTGTAGCAGAAATATAAGATTTAAGTTTTTTTGTTATATACAAAACCACAATTTTAATTTTTTTTCGCGAATATTCCTAAATTTTTATTTACGATCTAGGCATTGGGACAAAAGGCTGAATTTTATTCTGAAGAGTTAATTTTTATTGAGATCAAAAACTTAGTTTAAAACATTTCAAAAGGAATCTAGGAATATTCTCGAAAATTTTAAAACTTTCGAGAAGATTCCTAGATTTTTATAGAAATGTTCAAAATAAATTTTTTGATATTTATCTAAACAACTTTTTAAGTAAAACTGAGAATTCTTAAAGCGTTTTCACTAAAACTTTTCCTAGATTCCTAGATTTTTATCTAAAAGTTTCTTCAATTTTTCTTGAAAAATTTTAAGTAGAAAAAACTGTTATTTACTTTTGAATTTCTGAAATTATTTTCGAAAACAAAATAGGTAGGAAGGTTAATAATGTATAGTACATCAAATCTGAAGAAATACACCTAGGCCACTACGGGCCTGTTTTGCGATTTTTTTCTGGAAAAAATGTTCACTGTTTATATTATATACTTAGGCCTAAGTTCGGCAAACGCCTTACAGTGGCAAAGAAAGTGCTCAAGAGTTTCACTATCCTTTCCACATGCTCTTCGTTCGTCTGAATCCTCACGGCCAATTTTGTATAGATGTGCTCGTAATCCTGTGTGTCACTCAGAATAAGTGCTATCATACTTGGTGTTAATTTTGAAGAGGTTTCTCGTATTGTTTTCATCAGGGGATCATTGTGGTTCTACCCACCGTTTCATTATTCCAAAATGCCTTATGGGATTCTCTTATCCATATTTTTAATTTAGCTTTTGTTGCGTCGAATGGTTTAGCGTTTGTCAGGTCTCGAGCTTCTTTCCCTTTAAAGCTATTACATTCCCCCTTTCGTTACCGACTACTCCCGAGTGGCCTAAAACCCATATGAAAGAGTATACAAATTTTAAAAATTTTCGAGAATATTCCAAGATTTATTGAATTTGTTTACAAAAACTTTAGCATAGTTTTAGGTATTAGGGAAAAACTGTTAAAGTATTATAAGAAATAAATGCGAAGGACCTTGAAAATTAAATTTTCACATCGAAATTGCTGCTAAAACGCTATAAAAGAAAATCATTGCCAATGATAATCCATTACAATAAGCCATAGCGCAACTACCCAAAGGATCAGTATGTAAAGGAATCAAAATAGGTTTTATCTATTAGGATCTGCTGATATAATATAAGTCAGATCTTCAGAAGGAATCTGTAATGGTGATCATGTTGCAATTACCTTTAAAATCATTTTGCAAACAGGTGGTTGGGATGTTTTTATCAAACGCCTTTTGATCTAAACTATATCCCTTCACAATAGTTAATAGTACTTTTAGAATGAAATTCATTTTTATCAAAATTATAAAAAATTTTTTATTTTTAATATAAAAATTTTTCAAAATTCTGTAAGTGTATTTATACACTTAACATTTCCCCGCAGGCTGTTGCTGAAGTAGTATTAGTAGTTTGCAACATAAAATTTAAATATCGACTTTTACAATTTTTTTAAATATTTATATACATGTTTTTGTATATGTTTAAAAGTACCTACATATGTATATGAAAAAGGGGTATATAAAACTTTAACATAAACATAAAATTTTATGCAACAACCTACCGCCATCTCGAACAAACATCAACAACACTTTCAAACTCCATTTATATACAATATACAAAACATTATATTATTTTACATTACATTACATCCTGGCCATATAATTTTATTGACTATATTTTCAAACTTTGACTTTTTCCCAAGACAACCCCAAATACCTCAGTAAATATACTTAATACATGCTCCACAATCTTAGTGGCCTTTAAAATTGACTTAAATCAACTTTGTTTATTTCAAAAAGAAAAAAAAAAATAAATGAAAAATAAAACGAAATATTGAAAATGAACAAATGAACCTTTTTTGTGCGTAGAGTTAAATGTAAGTAGTTAGTTTTTATGTTTTTTAATATTTTGTGTGCTAATGTTGTGTTTTCTTTCTATACATGAGTATACAACAAAGAGTCCTGTTTGTTTAAAGAAAAGAAAAACACAGCCTAAGTGTCACAAGTGTGGCTACAAAAAAAAGCTTGGTAAAGTACACACACACTCATTTATACAACATACAGGAGGAGTGTGACTAAAGTTGCACGTAGCAATATGACTAAACTGTGAAGTAAAACATTTACCGAGTGACGTTGGCTGTATGTGTATTAATAAAACAGATGACACATACTGTAGTAGCACTCCTTTTTCAGTTTTAGTTCTTTTTTTTTGTTCTGTTGAACGTAATATTACAGCAGACTTACTCCCCAATATCAGATGATGATGATGATGATTAACTTTGTTATAAATGTTGCACAGTGCGTATACACACATTTGGTCCTTTGTGTTTAACATTTAGCTGTTGTAGTTGAATGTGTGTATATATGTATATGGTTATGACTTTTTGTTTTGTAAAATACTGTAGTAGTACATTTTCTCAGTTGCCTTGTTTTTGTATTTTTAATTTTGTTACTTTCATTTTGTTTCTTTCTATGCTCAGGGTGTTTGTATGGCAGAGTTTTTCTTTTTTTTTTTTGTTAATGTATGACTCCTGTGGGACCTTAAGCACGAGTCATTTGGTGAAAGAAAGCAAGCAAAACATACAACAGGCCCAGTTCATATTAAAATAAATAAATAAGACAAAAAATTAAAAAAGAAACAAAATGTGAAATGATATGAAATGTAAAAATCGAATGGAAGGGGTATTAAGAACGCAGTTTCTTTTTTTTTTTTTTTTGTTGTCGTTTCTTTACTGTTGATTTAAGTTAAATAAAATGAGTTCGTTTAATACTTGATTACAGTGGCAATTGTCCAGACTTTATTTACCATAAGTCTTGGGTTTATTGCTCTATTTGTCTGCTACTTTTAATGACACAACCATTGGCAGAAAGTTCATTTCGTTCATTTTAATGCATTTAAGAAGAAGTGACTCAATAGAATTATTTATGTATTTATATATGGATCTTGGATGTGGCAATTACCTAATTGCATTATTTCGAAAATTAAAAAGGTTGAGTAACAGGAGAGACAAAGTTTAATTTGTTTAAATGTATAAAAATTGGTTATATAAAAAAAGCAATAGCTTTTTTTAGCAGTTTAGACCATACGCTTGGGTTTGAAATGAATATAAAAGCTTTAGGCTTTACTTGTTTTTGTTAGATTAATAACAAATTCTATAAACTTTTCGTTTAGAAGCAGCAAAAGTTTTAATTTTAAATAAAAAAGCTTTAATTTAAAACGTCTATTTAAAATAAAATCTTTATACAATTTACGTCTTTTTATTATATCTTAAGTTTTAATAGTATAACAAAAGCTTCAAAATGTCAAGCTTTGAAATTATATACACGTGTAGATGAATGTATAAAAGCTTTAAATGTATATAAAGCTTTAAGCTAACGTTACATTAATTGTACAACAATAGCTTTAACATGCCAATAAAAGCTTTAAAATTATATACACACATGTGGAAGAAGGCAAAAAAACTTTATGTTTTAATCAAAAACTTCAGATGTATATAAAGCTTTAAGCTTACATTAAGTTCCTTAGATTTATATTGGAGGTTTTAAAAGTTTTGGAAAAAAATTTGAAAGATAATAACTGAAGTTTTAAAAAGCTTTAAAAAAGTAAATTTCAAATAAAGCTTTAAACATACATTATGTTCTTTAGATTTTTATTTAAATATCAGAGGGCGAATATTTGGGAAAAGCTTTAAGGTTTTATAAGATGTTCATTTGTATATAAAATCTTAAAATTACAATTAAAGCTTTAAACTTATTGCAAACAATTAAACTAATATGCAAACCTTTGTTATATCAGCAGCATAACATCTTTAGCAAAAGCTTCATGTTTTGAAAGCTTAAAGGTACAAAAAGCTTTAAAATTTTACCAACAACTTTCAATAACTGGAAATTTATAGTGAAAGTTTGAACTTATAAAAAGCTTTAGGTGTTTATGAAAAATTTTTTCGAAGTTTAATAAGGAGATAGTTAGGGGTTTAAGTTTACAACGTTTGTTCGCGGTTAAACATTTTGGATTAAAAAAGCCATTGTCCTTACCATCAGTCCTTACTTTCTTGATATTTAGAAAATTCATATTCTTAAAAGCTTTTGCAGATCTCTTAAGCTATTACGTTTTAGTTATTATTTATTAAAAAACTATTACAAGAAATAAAGCTTTTAGTTTTCTTAAAACACAACCTCTAAAAACAAGAAATTTCCATTTCTAATAAAAATGCATAAATGTTTTTCTATCATCTAAACTTATTAACTAATAGATTTTGCTGCCTGTTCAGCTAGATCCCTTAGGAATACAAGACTTTCACAAAAAAAATTATGGGATCATAATTTTTTGGTCATGTTATTAAAACAACCATAAGTGGTGTCCCTCGCTTATAAATTTAATAACAAAAAATGAATTAAATTATTTTCTAGGAATGAGTAGATATGTGTATTTGAGTGTGTGCAGGTCTGTGGTATAAATATGCGTATTAAGATTTTGATCTTAAATAAAATATCATTCAATTCCATTCAATTACCTTAAAAGAGATAAGTAATACAGACACATGCAGACATACATTTTCATATGTGTATTTTACGATATATTTGTGTAAAATTCATGTGGTATTTTACGACTCCCCAAACTGCAACAAACCTGCCAAGTTGAGGGGCAAATGAAATGAAAAAAAAGTACGAAACGTTTCAAGTAATAACAAATTTTTTTATGATCATTTTAGAAATTTTATGCGTAAACACGTTTTCCAACATATAATGTACGTTTTTTTTTCTTCGTCATTTTTACTACCCCCTTAGTAAACACCTCCCTTGTTGAAACAACCACAGCCTTAAAGCATTTATACTTTAATTTAACCAAGTAAATTGTAAATTTTTAAGGCTGAAATGATATTTCAATGTAGTAAATAATACTATTGCTAGCATATACTATTTATTGCAACAACACTGTTGCCTTAATGCGTTGACATTTTATGAGCAACAACCTATGTATAACACAAGCAACAAAATTATTTTCTTTACTAAAAGTTAAGAAAGCAAAGTCAATTTTTCCCCCTTGTCATTGGTGGTTCCTGTTTTGTTGCTTTTTATGTTCCAACATATTTTATAGTTTTCTGAACAACAGCAGAAAAAAAAATTACAATTGAATTTTCAAAATTTTAGTGCATGAAGGAAAAAAAAACACAAAAGCAAATGTTATAAATTCGCCAAGCCTCATAAAACGTGCCAAAACACTAAGTGAAATTGTTTAAACAATACCTGTTATATAAGGCCATCTCTTTCTAACTATATTAAACACAAACATGCGACATTGTTGCCACAACTAAAAAAAAAGCTTACATACTCCTTTAAAACCCCCTGCTTTATTTCCCTTAACTTGGCAATGGCAAAAAAAACACTTACTGGAGTGTAATCAAGTAACGATTTCAATTTTCTAAATACATTTTTAAGAACACCAAGTGTGTGTGTATGTGTAGAGGAAAGCAACGGGGTAGGGTATGAATTCCTCTTTCTAACTGTGACAGGATGTATGTATGTAGGTATGTAGATATCATATGTGGTATGTGTATGAATCATGTCAATTTTCTGTTAACCACAATACTCACACTTTTACCACATTTATGAGGTAGAAATACTTTAAAAGACTTTCATCTCACTCCCTTCCGACGAACTGCGAATACCCAACTAACACCCATCTGGTTGTACAGCTGATTGGCAAACGTATGTGGCCTAAAGGAGAGAATTCTTTACAAAAATGTAAATTTGTAAAAAAAAAAATTAATTTCTTAAAATTCCTTTTACATGAAAAGCTATTCAAAAGCTTTGTTCTATTAAAAGCTTTATCACCTTAAAAAAAGCTTTTTCAAACATGTTTCAGTTTTATTTTTTTTTGAAAAAAGATTTTTTTATTTTCCTTTTAAAGTTTTTATGCAAAAATGAGTTTTACGGAAAAAAGCTTTCCCATTAGGTAATTTATTTTATATTTATCGTAGAAAAGCTTTAATTGAAGAGAAAAAAGGCTTTATGCTGCCTTTTTCCCTAAAATTTTTTTTATCCCAATATGTTTTTTCTACAACATCATTAAAACAATTTTCTGGTACAAATCCTAAAAGCTCATATCTACAAAAAGCTCAAAATGTTTTTCTATTATAAGCTTAAAATATTTTTTCTACAATAAGCTTAAGCTTTTTTCAACAATAAGCTTAAACGATATATTCTACAAAAAGCTTTTTCTACAAAAAGCTTAAAGGCTTTTTCAACAAAAAGCTTAAAAGCTTTTTCTACAAAAAGCTTAAAAGCTTTTTCTACAAAAAGCTTAAACGCTTTTTCTATAAAAAGCTTTAAAGCTTAAGAGCTTTTTTCTACAATATGCGTAAAAGCTTTCTTCTACCATTAGCTTAAAAGTTATATTTTACAAAAAGCCTAAAAGCTTTATCTAGAAAAATCTTCCAACTTTTTTCATCGCAAAACAATTTTCTATTACCAAAAGTTTTAAAAGCTTTTTTATTCAAAAAATATATATTCAAAAATATATATCTACAAAAAGCTTTTTTTCTGTAAAAAAATCTGCAGATCTAAAGCTCAAACTACAAAGAAACTTTCAAAGCTTTTTATGCAAAAAGCCTATTAAAGTATAGTAAAAAACTTCTGTACAAGTGGCAGCTAAAACAAACGCGATGAAGTACCCGAAATTTTTTTTTTCAATTTCTTAAAATAACTTTTACGATTACCCTCGTTAAGTTTCTCTTTTCCATTACTGTTGTATTGCAAATAATATTGTATATGTGTATTTTACAAAAAGCATCATTTGAAGATGTTTTGATGACTGCTGCTGCTGGTAATGACACATTTTTGCATTTCTCTGTTAAGTTTAAACGTAAAGGGACCAACCAACCAACAAGCAACATTCACACACTGAACCCCAAACAGCTAAGAACATGTTCTGCAATAATCTTCAATGTAAAAGTATAAAAATTTGTTGTTTTTTTTTACATTTGGCTTCCACTATCTTTCCTGCTTTTCACACAAGCTACAAGTGTCGTAAATGTTTTTTTTTTTTTTCTTAATTTTCTGCTTATATGAGAAACAGGAAGTACATTTAAGGGGAGGAGTAGTGAAAGGAGTTGGGTGTAATAGGTACGGTTGTGCAAAAAAATATTAAAGTATGTTAAGAATTAAGGCGTAAGTGCGTAATTTGGTTGTGTAAGTATGTACATAGGTACGTATGTGGAACAGAAAATCTAATGGTTTTCAGACAATGATGCTTGAAATTGTTGTTGTAAAAAAAGGAATGAAGACTTTTTTTCTCTTTACCATCATCATCATTAAATACATCAATATAGAAAAAATATTAATAGCCAAAAACAAAAACAAGAAAAAAATCTATATAAAAATGAATTGAAAATTTTTGAACAAAAAAAAAATGGAAAATTTTTGGCATGTGTTGTATTTAATTTCAACAGAAAAAGCAAGACAAATACACTGTTTAATCATTAAAATTAAATGAGTTTCTTAAAGAACACACATGTGTTTATTACGACACAATTAATTGGAATTTTAATTTAAGCTACATGATCCTGTGATGCTGTGTTCACACTTGCAAAGAACTTTAAACAAGTGATACTCCTTAAGTTATGCTAATAAGAATATTTTTATTATTAGAATATTGAAGAGTTTTTTTAAGATTTTCTTTTTAAATCTGTTTTTCTTGATAATCAATTAAATATAATCCTGATTATTTTTTCTTAATGATTTTTAGAGCCATTTAAGGAAATTTCATAATAAGTCTTAACTGACACACATTTTGTTTTTTTTTTTTTTTTGTATGTTCTTCAATTTTCTGACATATTAGATCATCATATCTGCACGATAAGCCTTTTTGATTGAATAAATATGTCTATTATGACATTATTATATTATGTTGTTTTCTCTTTTACTTTTTCATTTATTTTGTGTGTGTATCTGTGTATTAACTATAACACTTGTAGATTTAGTACTTTACATTTAATAAAGTTAATTTTGAAAAAAAAAGAAAAAATGAGAAACAAAAGATGTGGTTCTGTTAAATTGACTGTCTTAACTGTCAAATGTCTATTTATCTGGGATAAAAAAGAAAGAACGAAAAAATACTTTTTTTATAATGGATGATTGTACAATAAACGCAAATGTGTTTCATTTGTTTTAGATGTTGTATTTTTTTTTTGTTTCTTAAGTAAAATAAGAAAGTGCCGGTTTTTCTCTTTATATATATTTTTTTTCTCCCTCTGACTCTCTTCAAACTGTCAATCAATCATACTTTGATGGATAATGTCTTTAAAAAAACACAATTTTTTTTTGTTTTTCGAAAAAAATAACATTTTGATATTGATCTTGTGTTTGGAGATGAAAATTTTTCGAAAAGAATTTAATAAATTTTAATCAGTCATTTGGTTTTAATGAAAAACACTTAAGGATTTCTCTACACAGAGAAAAAAGGAAAAATACACAGCTGCTACCAAATTGACACCATAGTATTTATAATTTTTCAATAACATTCGTTGTCAAAATAAATCCATTCGTGCTACAAAACTATATAACATTGACAACGTAACGTTGTCAACATTGCAACTATTTGTTGTTGAAATCTAATTGTGAAATCTAATGGTATGCTCACTATTAACAACAATCCGTTGTAAAATTAACACGTTTGTTAACATTTGGACAACGAATGTGTATAACATTTAGATTTCTACAAAGAAATGTTGCATAGTGTTGTCGTACGTAAGTACAAACTTTGACAACGGATGTTGTTAAAAAACTTAAAACACTTTGGTATCAATTTGGTACAAGGCCTGTATATTTCTTGAGTTCTAACTTTGAACTCAATTTCTTAACTTAATACAAACTAATAACTTTTTCAACTTTTTAAATAAACCTGTTCAATTTGTGTTTCTAACCTGCAACACTATTAAATTGTATACATTTAGTTTTAGACCCCAGAGAGTAAAAATATTTTATTATTGTTGTTACGTATTTTGTTTTTATTATTTAAAATAAAGTCGGTGTCTTAAATTACAAACCGCTGGGTTTTCGTCTTAATTCACAACGAAAAAAAAAAACACAAAAAGTGCATTTTACATAGTATACATACGACTGACTACATGCAACCCCAAAAGCTACAACAAAACACCTTTGATGGCGACATGTTAACTAGAGCAGAAATTTTTGTTTAGAATATATATATTTTTTTATTTTCCTTAATGTTGGTTACAGGTTAAAACAAAAACAACAAATAACAACACTAAAAAAATAGTAATAAAAATACTTTGATAACAATTAAAGTGTATTCAAACGAGCAAAGGAGTTCATTTACATTTAAATGATTGATTGGGGACAGAGAATATAATTTTAATGGAAAAAGTCTATAAAGTTTTTTATTAAGAACTTACATTATTTGAAATAATTTGTTACAACTAGCAAGTGTGGTGGTTTTATTGTCTTCCTTAAAGCTGTAGATCAGTGATCGATATTAACAAAATATTAAAATATTAATTGTGTTTATAGCAGGTATCAGCAGAGAGTTATAAATAAGGTTTATGTCTTGTTTTTTAACATGTGAGCTTGATAATAGGCTCTCTAAGCATACGATCGTGTGAAAGCAAGAGAGCTTGAGTGCTTATGAAATCTCTGAGATCTCTGAGCAAGTGTACTTATAAACAAATATGAGTGCTTGAGATATGATCTCAGAGTAAGAAAGCTAGAAAGCTCATAAAAAACGAGTACTTGAGAAATAATTTCTGAGTAAGAGAGCTAGAAAGCTTATAAAAAACATGAGTGCTTGAGAAATGATCTCTGATCATGAGAGCTAGAAAGCTTATTAAGAACTTTTATATACCGAAATAGACGTTCTGTACTTTTATAAGGATGAGAGAATAAAAGCTAGAAAGTGCTCTCTGAGTTTACTTACCTTTCAAATAATCGGTAATGACTTGTACTTAAATAATCACTTATTTCTCAGTAACTACTATAAACAATTCTATATTACTTAAAAGTACTCTTATAATGACTTACATATAAGCAGATACGTCAGAACTTTATCTTGGGTTTTGACGTTTAATTTGCACTTTTTGGTTTGTTTTTTACACACAGAAAGAAAGTTGTTTTCCTGCCTTAAAACCACTTCCTGGCGTACAATACTTAACAATAGTGTTGTGAGCAAGACACCGAACTAACAAACAAAAAACCCAGATTCGTGTTCTATGTGTTAGTTTTTAAAACAACACGAATTTTTTATATACCTATTTGTAAGTACTTATTAAAGTTGTGATTTTTAAGCGAGCGTGCTCTTTGAGCTTTTTAACTTATTACTTTTTGATGTAAGTTGTCTTGGTCGGAATGCAAGAGATTTTAAGAGATCATTCGTATGAAAACATAATTATGTGTGAACGCCAAAGATTAAATTAAAGCTAAAAAGCTTCTTAGAGACATGTTTGCTTATCTCGGATTTAAGCCGTAAGGGAGTGACAAATAACCTTTCTTACTGACCTCACTTGTGGTTGATTTGTTGGTGAGCATACAAATGCACTCTTTGCCCAAACTTGATACCAAGTAGCCTTAGATCTTAATGAATAGCTCACCCATACTTTAAAATAAATAGAATTTCCAAAGTTTTTTACCTGCAAAAAAAGTAAAGAAAAAAAGAGTTTTAAATACAATTTCATCAACAAGTTTTAAAAATTTAACACAGAAATATAAATCTTAAAAATTCAACAGCTAAAGGATAATCTAAGTGTTTGAAAAGCATTTCAGACAAATGTCTTCTTTTACATTTCCTCTAATGGTGTTTATTCAAATATCTTCTCATAATATTATTAAAACTTTAATTTAAATGACAGCTAATGAAAATATTAATAATACACTAGCATGCTAACGAAAACCCCAATAGTTCTGAGAGATAATTAACATATGGCTGTCAAAAGTGTAAACTAATTGCTACATTTCTTTGAGATTGAAAAATGGTAATTATTTTCAGGAATTTTATAAAACATCGTTTTTTATTAAATAGAACAATGAATTACTTCCAAATTGTCTACCCTCTTGTTAACTTAAGGACACTAGATACACTCCTTAGATTATTTGAAAGCCTTTAAGTAATAACAGAATATCTCTCAGTATGACAATGTGAATTATTTGTAATGCAGAGAGGAAGGTAGTTGTCTTAATGGGATACATTGCTTCCTTACAGAACTGTAGAAAAATCATAGCATACAACTATTTAAAAGTTTTGTTATTCTCGATATAATCTTATTTATTTGTTCCTCTTGATTTATGTTTCTGTTTTTTCTTTTTTGGTAACAGCAACAACAGCAATATCCGTTAATTTAAATAGCCATTTGCATTGATATTTGTAAAATACACAAAAATAGCAAAATATTCATACAAACATATGCAAAGTGGCAGGCAGCAATTCTTCATTTATATTTTAAACCATAAACATACATACATAAATACATATATACATGCATATGTATGTGTGTGTATATATTTTTTCACAAAAACTTAATATGCAAAATAACAGTGAGAAAAAGCCAAAAGTGTTGACAAGCGTTAAATTGTTTTTACGGTATTTGTATACCGTTGCAAATACATAAATATATTCAAACCAAAAAAAAAGACAATATGTATTTTCTCTTGTTTGTTAACAAAAGGTATAAAATGCAAAATAACACATACACACACACTCATACTTATAAACATTTTATATGTTTCTATATATTTGCTGCTGCTGCTTTTTTGTTGTTTGCTGTAAATTCCATTGTAAATTGACAACAAAATTTTATAAAATGCAATACGGCATATTTATTTGTACACAAATTGTTTGTGGTATTAGTGGTGTTGCTGTTTTTGTTATTGTTGTTGCCTATAAATTTTTATTGGTTTTATTTGTAAAATTTATAGGTATTTAAGTAATTGGCCTGATATACATACATACATATATAAAATAAAAATGCATATGCAACACACTAACAATGTAAAGTAAAGAGTTTTAATAAATAAATTGCACAAAAGTAAAATATACACAATTTATGAAAAAAAGAAAAAAAAAAAACAAAATGTTTATTAAGAGGTTTACATTTTCATTAACAACCTAATTGCAAACATATGTAAATTGATGTGGATAAAGAAAAGGAAAACAGTTAGGATTATAAAAATAAATACATTTGGATTTATGGAAAGGTTTAGAAATTTTTTTAAATATTTTTTTTTTTTTAGATTTTGTGTCAAAAGTTATTGCCAGAGTTACTGAGACTTTATTAATCATTTGTCTATGTCTTGACCTAGGTCCCATGTTTAGTCATATGTATTTTCTAATACCATGTCTTGACATATGTCCTTTATCTTGATTATGTCCTTTCAATTTCTTGTCATAGTTTTGCCAATGTCTTATCAATATTATGGCAATGTCTTGTCAATATTATGGCAATGTCTATCAATATTTTGTCAATGTCTTGTCAATGTTATGGCAATGTCTAGTCAACTTCTAGTCAATGTCTAGTCAATATATAATCAACGTCTAGTCAAAGTCTTGTCAATTTCTAGTCAATGTCTTGTTAGTGTCTTGTCAATATTATGGTAATGCCTAGTCAATGTCATGTCAATGTTATGGCAACTTTTAGTCAATGTTTAATCAATGTGTTGTCAATGTTATGACAATGTCTAGTCAATTTCTAGTCAATATCTTGACATATTTCTCTTCAATATTAAGTTTATGTTTTGGCCTCTGTCATATACTTCTTCTACGTAGGGTCCAAAATATTGCCTTATATCTATTTCTATGTCTTGTTTTATGAATTACTCTATTCCTTATCTTTATCTTGCCCAATGTGTTATTATATGTCTTGTCCTATAACTTGTACTATGACTGCTGTTACGTCTTGTCCTATATTTTGTCCCATAACATTTCCTATGTCTAGCTTTTGTCTTGTTCTATGTCTTGCCCTATACTTTGTTCATGTTTTATGTCTTATCATATGTCTTGTCCTATGTGTCTTCTTGATCTATAACTCTTTAAATTTCTTCTCTAAATCTTTGTAAATCTTGTTCAAATTCTTGTTTATGTTCTGTAACTTGTACTATGTCCTCTTTTTGTCTCTGTTGTTTTATGTCTCTCTTAAGTTTTTTTCTTATGTCTTTGGCTTACATCTAGTCCATGTTCGGTCTATGTCATATCCTATGGCTTATCTTATGTTTTGTCTTAGGTCTAGACCTATGATTTTTCCAATGTCGGGTTTATGCCTTGTTCGATGTTTTCTGTCAATCTTGTCTATGTCTTGGCATATGTCATGACATATGTATTGTGCTGTTTTTTGTACATATACTGTCTATGTCTTGTACTATACCCTGTGTCTGTCTTAAGTTTTGTTTATATCTTGTCCATGTCTGGTCCTGTGGTTTATCTTATGTCTTGTCGTATGATTTGTTCTATGCCTAGTCTAATGTCATGTCGATGTCTTGTTCTATATCTAGCTTTATGTCTTGTTTATATTCTGTCTGTCTTGTCTATGATCTGTCAATCATGTCTATGTCTTGGCATATGTCATGACATATGTTTAGTGCTATTCTTTATACATATTCCATCTATGTCTTGTACTATACCCTGTGTCTGTCTTAAGTCTTGTTTACTTCTTATCCATGTCTGTTCCTGTGGTTTATCTTATGCCTTGTACTATGATTTGCTCTATGCCTTGTCAAATGTCATGTCTATGTCTTGTTCTATGTCTTGCTCTATGTCCTGTTTATAAAATTTTCTAAGTTTTGTCTAATAATTGTCCTATAACATTCTATTTCTAAATCTGCTACTTGTCTACGTTTAGACTTTTCTCTCTCTCTTAAAAAAAAACAATCCACTGTCTTATAAAAAGATTCATATTACAGGTAAAGTAAGATCTTTCTAGCCAAAAACAAAACTATTGATATTCAAAAAAAAAAAAAAAAACATTAATCACTTTAGCCAGTTTTATTGTTAAAAGACATTGAACATAATGAGCTTTTTATGATTTTTTTCTTAACAGAAATTTTCCAATTACCATAACAATAGCCATTTCATTAATGTCAACATTAACATATTCTCCACAGATGTTAATTAACAAAAAAATATTAAAATTTTTCTTCACGGCTTTAACAACAAATTTTTATTTTATCAAGCAGCAAATGGGGAATGACAACAAAAAGAAGACAATAGAAAAAACAATCAAAGACCTTCCATCATACATTTTTTTGGATGTAAAAATATCCAAAAAAATGTATGATGGTAGGTCTAACATGTAACCATTGTTGTTTGTGAAAAAAGTATATTAATTAAAATTATTAATATTATTTAGAAACTAATTTTATATAATAAAATTTAACCCACTACTTTTTCAAATATATACATATGTATTTGAAAACTAGACTTTAGCTAAACCATTTAGTAAATTAATTTTGTAAAATATTAACAGCAAATATTTATGTATTTTCACAGTAACAATTTTGTTGCTGCTTGAATAAATCTCATGCTGCATAACTTATTAACAACACAACAATTTCTTACACTTCGACTGCAACATTATTTATGGTTAAAATACTTTGTAATGAACAGTCAACATTCGCAATGAGGGAAAGTTTATATTTATATTATGTTTATGTTAGAAAAATTTTTTTAAATATTTTTGCTAGAATTTACTGTTTTGCTCATAAACTATGTTATGTTGTTTGGATGTATGTATGTGTTTTTCTGCACATAATTAAGCAAAACTTAAGCCATACATGACCTAATTATTTATTAAATATTTAGTTGTGGTATGATTTAAAATTAATCAAAAGTATCTGTGCATTGATTTAATACCTCTCAATATTCTAATATTACAAAACATAAATCTCTACTAAAGTTAATAAATTTTAGGAAATATTTAATAATGCCAGAGCAAATGTTTTTGGTTAGAAGAATTTGTTAGCTTAGTTTATAATATTTATTAGGGGCATTCAGTTTCTATAAGAAAAAAGTAAATTTTGTTTAATAACAAAACTATCGGTGTAAAACTTTAATAATAACTGTATTATAAAAGTATAAAATTTATTACTTTTTACATGTTTGAAGTGCATACCCTTACTGTGGTTTATCATTAAGTGCAAATACTTCTGTAGGAAATTTTATTAACATTTTTAAAAGTTTTTTTTTTATTAATACTTTTGTGTTTATTTTAGTTAAATATTTATATTGAACTTTTTGATTTTACTTAGCATATAAAATTAATATTAAATTTATGACACAAACAAAAAGTTTTATTTAAAAAAAAGCTTAAAATCCAGAAATATTAAAATTTTCAATAACATGCCGAGGTCATTGCAGCTAAATGTGAACTTTAACCAACAGCTTTCATTAATAGACATAAAAATAAAAAATTTAAACTAATTCAAGTTTTTGTTTTAATTCTTAATTTTAGAAAAGCTTTTATTTCGTTAATTAATAAAAGTTTTTTCTTTATAATAATTCTTAGTTTAAAATGTATAAAACCTTAAAGCTTTCAGATTACAGTAGGCTTTGTTAAAGCTTTAATCTTAACAAAAGCTTTTATAAAACTTTAAAACTTTATAAGCATTGAAATCTTTATATAACTTTAAAAGCTTTTATTTTAAGAAAACATGTCATTTAAGTATTAAGCTTTCTTTAAAATTGATATTTTATTAAAACTTTCTCTAAAACTTATATTTTATAAAAGCTTTCTGTAAATCCGGTATTTTCTAAAAGCATTTATGAAAGCTTCATTCGTAAAAGGTCTTAAGACTTTTTGACAGTTTTTCTAATCAACAGTTTTTATTTTGCAAATCGTTTTCCCACAAAAATGTTTTAATTAAATTTAATTAAAAAAAGCTTTCTGAGGGTTTCAATTAAAAAAAAAAAAAATAGTTTAAGAACAACAGAAAAGCTTTGCAAGATGTTTTATGTATAGGTACTAATTACAAGTCATTATTACACTATTTCTTGGTAACGGAGACAGTATATTTAACGTCTACAAATATTTGAGCATTTCTTTAAACTTTCAGCAAGATAATGAAAACCTATTATAAATATTTAACAAAATTTTTGCAAAAAAGAAAAACTTTCCCACCTTTTCATTAAAATAAAAATCGAAAACTTATTTCTGACTACTTTTCACCTTCTAACAGCTATAAATCAAAAGAAACAAAAAAAAAAACGCTAAAATAAAAACTAGACTACAAAATACTAAAAACTAGAAAAACCATGTCACTGTAAACACGCACACAGTTTGTAAGCCACAATGGTCACGTGAGGGTGCTGATGATGATGCTGCTGCTGTTGCTGCAAGACTTTTTAAGTTTTATAGCCCAGCAACATGTAGGTATGTTGCACAAACGAAACAGCAACAAAAAAACCCAACACACAAATACTGATGTGTATGCGAACTATGTCAGGCATGCATGCCACACTATTTCTTTTTTGAAAAAATGCACTGCTGTTGTTGCTGACTGACTGTATATGTATGTATATAAAAGAGGCAATATTGTATTGTTGTGGTTGTTGCATGACAGCAACTTCAAGCCAACAACAGAGGATCCAAGTATTATTGTTTAAGGGGAATTTCGAAACAAAACAAAAAAACAAAGAAGGTATGTTGGGAGGGTATAAAGGTATTTAACGGTCTTGAAATTCTGTCTGTTGGAGAGTTTGTATTTAAGTTGTTTTGTACTTGGGCGCGTGGCTGGCAATCACGCGAAAAATAACTTTAGCACGAGTCGGCAAATGTGGCGCACAATTTTTACATATACAAAAGAGATACATATGTATATACATAAGTAAATAAAACGTATACATTACAATATGTAAATATGAAACCAAAGAACAAATTTTCCAACTACCACACGGCCAATAAATCCACCCAAAACAATGCTATACAATGCAAGTAAAGCAGAAATTACTTTATCAGACAATTCCTTTTTGCAACATATCATATCATATATATTTATTTGTACTATATTTGCATTTGGCCAAAGGAATATAAAGTTCATATAACGTATACAGAGCGTATAAAAGTAAAGCTTAAGGATACGTAAATTGGATCATTAAGATGTGCAACAAACAATATATGATCCTCATGCAAATGTTTTAACAAAACAAGCGGCTGTATGGTAGAAAAATAAGAAAAATAAGAAAAGAAATATGAAAAGTGCTCAACAAGATGTATTAAATAAATTAGTAGTATAAAGAAAACATACAACAACACAGAAAGGAAGAAGTAAATAAACAAAAACATTAAGCATAATAAAAATGAAATATACTTATGGTTATGTATGTATGTATATGTGAAATGTATATATAGAGTAATGCTAGCAACATGTAAACGAAACCAATGTCACAGCAACACAAAATTCATTCATACGTAATTATCATTATCACCATTTTAAAGTCATAATCAAGCAAAAGAAACAACAACAACATTCATATACATATTCCACATATTATATATGTTGCAAAAATTATTATATGAGTGTGTCTGTGTGTGTGCTTGTGTGTACGTTTTTCATTCCTTAACATCCGTTATACCAAACGGATTTGCAACAAACAACTGCAACAGCAACGATACAAAATAACTAGCAACATTTATACATATAAATTTAACCAAGCAAAGTAAGAAACACACATTACCCAGTTTATACATAAATACAATATGAATTCTCAACGAGTTACCAGAAGGAAATGAAAGTGGTTGCATAATAATAATTGTGGCTTAAAACCCAGCACAAACATACATTTGTATAATCAAACACAAACTTACAGTTTACAGTTAATACCAACACATATCCTGGCAACAGAAACAACATAAACAAAAAAGAAATATGTATAAGAAAATATATACATTGCATACAAATAATATGCATATGCAACAAAAGAACAAGGATATAACGCTCCATTTTAATGTGTGTATGTGTATGTTGGTAATATACATACTGTTACATATAAACAAAATTATGCCAGGCATTGTTACAATAATTGTGCAGGAATCAGCATAACAAAGGAATTGTATAAATATATAAATATTACCCATTATTACAAAAAAAAGAAAAACTTATTAACACAAATAACAGTTAAAAGCAGAGTGCGTGAAAAGAAAAAAGGAGTAGTAGTAGTTAATTTAAAGGACATTTGTGAAAAATTTAATAAGCTTTTCTTTGCAATTATTTAAACAACTTTTGTATGTTGTATCAACATAATCGTATATACTTTTTATGTATTAAAGTAGTTTATCATAAATTGTATTTTCAATAACATGTTGCTAAGACTTAAATTGTTTCTAATATGTACTGTTATCTAATAAAACTAAAGGAAATTTGTGAGATATTTAACAGGTTTTCTCTTTCGTTTTCAATTATTTAAATAACTTTAAGTTAAGCCTTTTAGTATGTCTTAAATATGAATTGAACAAAATTCTCGTAAATAATGTTTCAGGCAACATGTTGCTAAGACATAAATTTTGTCTAATGTGTGTACTTTTATTTACCTAAACTATATAAGTTTAAGATACTTTTGTTTTTTCTTTCCAAGCAAAATGTTGCTAAGAGAAATTCTTGAATTTACATAAACTTAAGCTACTTCACCGGCAATATGTTGCTTTAGAAAAATTATTTAAATTATCTTTAACTTTTTATATTATATCTATTCACATTTTATATTGAAATAAACATTTGCACCATATTTAGGTAAAAGTTGCAACATGTTGCGAAAACCAACTTTTTTAATATTCTTTAACATTCATTAATTAAACTTAGAAAATTATGTTTTACTTAAAACTTTCTTTACTACAGTGATGTAATTTACTAAGTTGTTCTGCTATCAACATGTTGCTTTAATTTAATTTAACAAAAAAATGTATATCACTTCATAGATACCACGCCAATAGTCATTTAACATTATACTTAACTAATCTACAATGTTTTGTCAAATTCTATTTGTTTGTTTTGTCAAATTCTACATGTTGCGAAAAAAATTCTTTTAATTATTCTAATTTCTATTAATAAGGAAATATGTCTCACTGCTAAGCGACTTTGTTTGTTTTTCCAAGGCATATATAGCATGTTGCTAAAACATAAAAACAAGTTCTTTAATTTATTTTGAATAAAGGTTTATAATCAACATAACTATTTTGTATTAAACTTAATGTTTTGGTAAATATCACTCCAATAGTCATTAAACATTTTAATTAACTATTCTACAATGTTTTGTCAAATTCGAGTTGTTAGCAACATGTTGCGAAAAAATATCCATTAATTGTTCTAATTTCTAGTAATTAAGAAATATGTCTGTCTCACTGCTAACTGACTTTGTTTGTTTTTCTAAGCCATATATATCTAGAAACAAGTTGCTTAAACATAAAAACAAGTTCTTTAATGTATTTTGAATAAAGGTTCATTACCAACATAATCATGAAACATTTTGGTAAATAGTATTACTAGCAACATGTCGACTAAACAAATTTTAGATATTTTTCAATAATTTACATTTTTCACAAAGAAAAAGAGGTTTCAAGTTATTTTTAAAGGAGAATGAACATACATATATACATCAAATACGAAGAAATACACCTAGGCCTCTATCGGGCATGTTGTGCACTCCTTAACCACTGCCGCAGGTGAGAATCGAACCCACCACCTCCGGTCTACCAGACTAGAACACCAACCTCTAACCTTCCGGAGGCTAATAAAACTAGCTAATAAAACTAAAATAAAGCTTTTTATCGTGTTAAACTTGCGCATTTTTAGCAACATGTTGCTAAAGCACAACTTAATAAATATTGTGTTATTTATATTTTTTTAAATTAAAAATCATGTCTAATTTCAGCACGACATTAATGTGTTCTCTAAATTTTATTTCTAGCAACATGTTGCTTAAACAAAGATTTTTTTTGTATTTATAGCTTGTAAAGCTTAAAACCATTTACAAATTCTAATTAACTACATGATATAAATGTTATTTCGAAACTTAATTTCTAGCAACATGTTGCTTAAACTTATTTGCTCTAATTTTAACTAATTAACATTAAATAAAGCTCTAAGCAATCGAGTCTAAAGTCATGTTTTCATTTAAAGTTCATTTCACGTTATTGATGTTTTTTTTTACTAAAATATTTTTTTATTTATTTTTATAAATTCCTCTCCAAATATACGTGAATTTCTACGTTTCAAAAACTGTTGTTTTATATGACTCATGTTTTTGCAGTTAAGTGTGTTGTATGAATTTTTATACAATTATCGTTGTATTGTGGCTGTTTATATTGTTAAATTTTCTACGTTTAATTTGCATTTGCAAGATGACTTCACTAGTTTGTTATTATTGTTATTGTATTATATATTTATTTAAACAAATAACTGAAATAAGATGCCTTTTCTACAAATCAGCAAATTTATTTATGCAACATTTAAAATTTTCTAAATATAAATAAAAACAACAACAACCTTTAATTACAGGTAAACGTGTCAAATTAACAAATTGCGGAGACGTCAAAAATCACTTACTAAATAAAAGTTTTATATTTTGCTATGTCTCATCAATATTTTGTTAAATATTTCGCAAAATCTACTATTTAGAAAAAAAAAATATATAAAAATAATTAACAACCTATTGTAATTGGGTTCTAGTTAATTAATGCCTATATAGAGGAAAAAAATACATTTACTATAGAAAAAAAAGTGTGACGTTTTAGTTTATCGCACCCACCTGTGCTAGTTAGCAAATTAAAATTGAGGTTAAATACTATGATGGATGGCAAAAGCATGTAAATTTTAGCAAATAGTAATTAAACGAAATAAATATATTTTAATGGAACGTTTCTTGGCTTAAAATATAAAGTTACACTTAATGAAGTAAATATTTTATTTCTATTTTTAAAAAATAAAAAAAAAACATTTAAATTGAAATTATTTTAAAATATTTTGTATATTTATGCTATTTGTGGTTAATAGTGGGTGACTGACAAAAAACCACTTAAATTTGTTTTTTTAATAAAAAATTTACTTTTTCGTGATTAATTTTAAATGCCAAGTGTAAAGTCAATGCTTGTGCTGTGAGTATTTAAGCCAACTAGCTTGCTAATTCAATTGGTATGAGACTCAAATTATTATTATTGTTTAGTTTAACGACTTTGTCTTTTTTCTTGTTTTTATGTTATTAGTTGTTGTAGGTATTTGTTTGTCTGTCTGTGCTTTTTGTTAAGAGAGACCCACTAAATTTTTATGCCACAATTTATGAGATTTGTTTTGTTTTGTTTGCAAATTTTTTTATTGTTTTGTTTATAAATAAAATCGTAATAAAACTTAAATAATAAATAATTTTTTTTTGCAAAATATGTGGGTGTATCACGATTTCTTTTTAATTTATAAGCGATTATTTTTATTATAAAATATTTGAAATTTGACAGTTGAAAGAAAAGAAATATGAGCAGCAACCTGTGGTTTAAAGGAGGAAGAAGAGGAGGGAGTAGAGATTTAAGGATTTTTTAATGAATATTTGGCAAAAAAAAAATTAAGACGCAAATTGAATATTGAATTCGAAAAACGTTGTTATGCTTTAAAATAAATTAAGCAGACAGGTTTAATTTACCTAGCAACATGTTGCTGCAACAATATTTCTTTTATTTTGTTAAATTTTTATTAATTAAAATTTTTTTTAATTAAATTCCACTGCTAGCTTTCTACGCTATATTGGTGTTTTTCTTTTGGACACTATTAAGCTGGCAACATGTTGCTGCAACAACATTATTTTCATTTTCTTTTAAATTTAATTTAAATATAGATTCTAAACAGTTTGCAAATAGTACTTTAATTGTTATTTTATATTCAGTTTAACTAAAAACCAATGTTTATACTGTTAGCAACATGTTGCTGAAACAATATTTAATAAATTTTGATTAAATTCTATTATTAAAAGTTGTAGTTTTCTCACTTTTGAAAAATGTTAAAAATAATTCAGATTTGTTTTCTAAACTCTAAAGCTAGCAACATGTTGCTTAAATAAAATTGCTTAAAAAAAATTCACAGTAATGTACTGATTGTGTGGAAGCTAGTTCCTATGCGTATTTGGCCGGTTGCTTAAGACAGCTCATCAGGAAACCTTTCCCAAAATTTTAGGAAAACTAGAAATATCTTATGAAAGTATTATTTTAAACTTTATAAGAATTCAAAACGCATCTTTCACAAAACATTAAAGTTTTGACAAAACACCAACAATAACAGTGAGTTTATTTTATATACATTCCTTTCTACACTTGGCTGGATGTTTTCCAACTCTAAATGCAAATGAAATTTGTTCACTTATTTAACTTTAGCAAGGCTCTATATCAGTGTTACAATGCCTTTTAAACCTTGACAACATTTATTATTGTTAGTAACCATGTTTGGGTAATGACACTCTTAGCAACATGTTGCTGAAATTTGTTTTCTTCTATTTACATTATTTAAAGTTAAACTCATGACGATAATTCTAACTTACTGCAAAAAACTTAAGTTTTTTTCAAAACTATAAAACTGGCAACATTTTACTTAAACAAAATTGCTTTAATTTCAATATTTATCGTTATAAAAACATTATAATGGCACTGTATTTTAAAATGCTGCTACGTTAATCGTATTATTAGCAACATGTTGATGAAACAAAATTTTTTAAATTTTCTTATTTTATTAAAAATTTAATATTCTCTAAACATGTTTAATAAAACATGTTCAAACATTGACATGGATATGCTTTAGAGAATAATGCTTAGCAACATTAGCAAATGTTTAGAAGACGTTTGTTTAAATGTTTGTTTTTCTAAAAAATGTAATAAATGTTTAACATTTCCTATAAATCTTTGAGTAGGTATTCACAATGGTTTTAAATCTATTTGCTTTAATTAATTAAAAGCGTATTTTCTTTATTTTCATAAAATTAATCGTTACAAAAGCAATTATAATGAAAACATTTAAATCCGATTAAACTGAACAAAAAAAGCACAACAACAACAAATTGAATACTGATACAAATAATTATTAAATATGTAAGAGCATAATTTAAATTAAAATGTTTAAATAATAATAATAAGTATATGTTTCACATATCAACAACAATAAAAAACAACTTTACAATTTTCCATAACACAAAATAAATTATTAATGACTTAAGAGAACACAAAAAAAGGAATCATGTAAATATGTATGTTTTTTTCATCAAAACTGGCGTATAAACGCATACATGTGTTGTCACGTAAATTGTTATAAAAAAAAGTATTAATATTACAATGCATCAAAAAAAAAAAGTTAAAAAAGAAATATACAAAATTTTTACACAAAACTATAACACAATGTACTTTTTTATGTCGAAGAAAAAAAGTACAAATAAAATCAAATTTCACTGGTACAAAGTAAAAAAAAAGAGTCCAGCAAATGTCAGACAGACGGAAGGACGGACGGACATTAACAATATATTCCATACCATTGCACAAAAATATGCAACTTATGTAGGCGCATCAACAAAGAATTACAATTGTTTTTGTTGTTGTTGTTTTTACAACAAGCTGTATGCATATTTATACAAACACACACACGTATGTGTATATAGAGAGTGCAAAAGAAGGCAACTAGCAAAACATTTGTAAAACCGGCAACAGCAATAACAACAACAGTAATCACAGCCAAAAACAACAACACAAAAAAGAAAGAGAAACAGATCAACATTCTCATACGTACACGTACTCATCGTGTATGATGAATGTCTATCAAAAAGTATCTGTGTATGTTTTACAAAAATCCCTTGCATACATTTGAAACGCATGTAAAATATGTACAAATTACGCCCGTTAGTTTTAAAGGGAGTCCAGGGAAAACTTTCTGGTTTCCAAAATGGTTTGAAACCTTATTGAACTTAATAGAGTGATCTATAGAAAAGAGTAAATAGTCAAGACTTTAAACTGATCTGTAGCCAAAACCTCTAAACGATCATTAGCAAATGATATAGTCAGTTCTAAGTCAAGATTATAGAGTGATCAATATTCAAGAAAAAAGACTGATCTGTAGCTAAGATTACTGAGCGATCATTACCCAATACAATAAAATTATTTATAGTCTTGAGTTAGTACTGTAGAGTAATCTATAGTCAATAATAAAGACTGAGCTGTGGACATTTTACAAAAATATTGTCAAGTCTATAGAAATATTTCTGATCAAAATTATAGACTAATTTTGAGTCAAGCCTGTGATCTTTAAGCAAGAATATATAGACTGATCTTTAGTCAAGAATACTAATATAGTGAAGAGTGATACGTAGTCAAGACGATCACTAGTCAAGTCTATAGAATTACTTATAACAAAGACTATTCTTATGGAGCGATCTATAGTCAATAATAATGGCTGATCTGTAGTCAATTCTACTGAGAGATCATTGAACAAACATTTATTAAAGTCAAGACAAATCTTTATCCAGGACTATACAGTGATATATATCCAATAATATCGAGTGAGCTTTTGTGAAGACTTAAATGTGACTTAAAAACTGGACTATAGAATATCTATAGTTTAAACCAGATATTTAATTATATAGGCAATACAATATAGAGTGAATCCTTTGTAATCTAACGGCTGATCAAGAGTCAGGCTTTAAGGAATCTAAAAAATAAGAATAGAAAACTATAAAGAGTGATTCCTTAGTAATCTAACGGCTGATCAAGAGTTAGACTTTAAGGAATCTAAAAAATAAGAAGAGAAGTCTAAGGAGAAGACAAGAGTCCTTGCAAATAGCACAAGCAGGATATTGGTCTCTTAGAACTGCCGCCAACACTGAAGTATGTATGCATGTTAACATTGCAGTACAAGTGTGCAACATCATACATATGTTGATTTAAGTGCTTGGACAAGTGTATGTACCCCATGTAAAACATCAAGTGACTTTGTGCAACAACACACAGAGAGAGAAACAGAGGGAAAAAAAGAAAATAAAACAGAAAACACACATTTGTATGCGAATGAAAAGCAAAATTACAACAACAAAAAAATTGTTTCATATTTGCAATGATTGTTACAAAAATGCAAAGTAGAACGTGGAGTATAGAGTTGAATGGTTGGTTATCCGTTTGTCTGTCCCTTAGTCCGTCTATCCAACCATACGTCTGTTGTGTGATGATGGTCAGCAGCAGCAGCAGCAATAGTAGTGTGGTATCTCATTGCAATGCTTGGCTGACTGTATGGGAACCACAACACTGCTGTCATTTTAATTTCAGAATTTCCGTTTTAATCACTGGCAGAAAATCGTTTTAATTTAAGAGGGAAAAAAATCTTACAACAACACTCATCTCACATGAATGCTATGAATTCCAAAAACCACTATAATATTACGTTGTCAAAAGAAATGTTAAAATACTCAGACAGAAAGTGAGACCCATCTATAGTTGTATAAATATGTAGTGCTAAAGCGATGGGCTGAGGGGAAGAGCGGTTTCTAGAGTTGCAGTAAGAATTCATTCATATGAAAGTAAAATGGTTTTTAAAGAAAATGGCACAAATTATGCGTTATTTAATCATGTTGGATTTTTTTACCACAATTAACAGAAAAAAAAACATTTCCCCTAGTTTTTGTTTCTACAGTTTGTTACAAATGATTAAAATTTTCCTGGAAATGAAAAAAAAGATAGAAATCAAAAGATTAAATCCGCTGTTTTACATAAAACACTAGTGGTGGATTAATTAGCAAACATCACAAAATAAAGTATATTCCATTAAACAAACATGTTGCAGGCGAACATTTGTTTAGCAACATGAAGCTACAATTTCAACTTTAATATACTTTAATACTAGAGACTCAGTTCTTTAATGTTTTTTATCTCAAATTTAGTTTTCAATTAAATTCTAACAAAAATTCGATTAAACAACAAACACCTAAAATATCACTTTTTTGCTAAAACTTTAATCAATTATTGTTTCATAACTTTTTATGCCAAAGAAATTATTTATTACAATTTGGTTTCATTCACAATTCATTAAATTGCAAAGAAAGCTCTGTACAAAAAAACAACTAAACGAATTTTGTTTAAAATTTATTTTTGCACGTTTAGAATAGAATACTAAAGCAAACAAAAAAAAAAGAAAAGAGAAACTAAAATAAAAAATTCGAGGCACGACTTTTGTATACATACAACAACTGGAAATGGAAAGAAAAGAAATCTACATGTTTTATTTTAGAGATAGAAGTTTTTTTTTTCAAATTTAATATTGTGCAACAACGTGGTAGTTTTTATTATTATTGTTGTTGTTCTCGTCGCCGCCATTGTCCCCTCCATCTAAGCGTATAATTTGTCCGTCTGTCTGGACATTCTCTTTGTTGGCCTAAATTAAAAAACTGCAAAACAAAAATATTGTACCAAGTGAACAAAAAAAAAAAAGACGAGAAAAAATACACTTTAATAAAAAACCATGAGTACAATCTATTACTAAAGCAAATCTAAGCGGCCAACAATAATACAGTGCCCAACAAAAGCTTAACTACAGTTTGAAATTTATCTTCTGTTAAGCAACATGTTTGTAGCCAAATTTTTTGAAAAATATTTCACTGCTATCAGGGGTTTGATATTGTTTTATTTTTTTT
Organism: Lucilia cuprina; assembly: GCF_022045245.1. Classification (NCBI taxonomy): domain Eukaryota; kingdom Metazoa; phylum Arthropoda; class Insecta; order Diptera; family Calliphoridae; genus Lucilia; species Lucilia cuprina. Next base: position 59,098,870 of record NC_060954.1, read on the forward strand.
TAAGATTTGAAAGTGTTTCTATTTAGCAACATGTTGCTGACCAACTTTTTAAACGGAAAGTTTTCTGTGTTGTGGCAAAATTCTAATTTAGAAAAATTATTTGTTTAACTTATATTTTAAATGAAATTTTAGTGAAAAATTTTTAGTTTTTTTTTAATATTTCAAAGAATTTATCTTTGGCAACATGTTGCTGGCAAAATGCATTATGAAAAGTTTTCTTGGGAATGCAAAAATTTTTTATAATAATATGTATAGAAAACATTACTTTGTTTTAAGATTTTACAGGTTTTTGTGTTTAGCAACATGTTGCTGGCAATATTTTTAAACGAAAACTGTACACTAACTTAAAGAAATTTAAAGAAAAATATTAAAAATGTTCTAAACGTAAAATCTTTAAATGTTAGATTTTACGTTTAACAACATCTTGCTGGTAGTTTTGTTATAAAAAGCATTTCAGAAATGAAAAACTATACATTTTAACAATATATGACTTTTCCTTACAGTTTCTGAGCAACATGTTGCTAACAGGAATTTTGACTAAAACAATATTAATATATAAAGAAATGATTATTTCTCTAAATATAATTAATTATTCTGCTTGGATTTCCAATCAATTCTAATGTAATAAACAAGTATTTTCGCAGCAACATGTTGCGGGTTGAATTTTTATTAAAATGATTATTTTCCAAAATATAAAAATGTTATATTCAGCTATAAAAATGTTAGATTTTTTATACCTTTGCAACATGTTGCCAGCAATATTTCTTTTAGTTTTTAAAACATACATGGAAATATTTATGATATTTTAATTTTTTTGCAACATGTTGCCCAAACCTTGTGCCCTTTAACTTTGTTAATAACTGTACTCAACTTTACAAATGCCGGCTAAACTGCAACATAGTTTTTTTATTTTATTTTAGTGTTTTGTTTTTCTACTTTTTATTTTTTAGTTAAAAAATACATAAAGTAGTAGTGGCTAGACAATTTGCACGTTTCAAATGAATATGTTGTAGAATCGAAATATGTAGAAAAAAACATTTAAAACATAGAAATATATGAATAAAACTGACTTTTACACAAACTAAGTATACCAACGACCAACTAAACATACATATACCTTAAACATATATATCTTTGTATCTCTGTTTGTATGAGTTTGTGCAAATACTTGTGCATTTGCATGAGTTGCTTACATAAGCTTATAAATTATTTATGCATCAAGCCTTGATGATCAGAGCTTGATGATTTTTTTTTTTTTTTTCATTTTTATTTTACTGCTGTTGTTTTCTGTCTTTAAAAGCATCTAAACTAAACGACCAACCTGCCAGCCAGCCAGTAACCAACCAACAAACCAACTCTCCTATCTTTATATTACAGTTTGCAAGTATTCCTCATACACTTTGGTAAACACTATTTTGGCCATCACGTCGTTGTCTGTTGAAGTCGAGTGCATTGTATACGAGTTAAAAACCAGCAACAACAACAACAAAAAACACGCAATTTTACGTTACTTTTGCTTCTATTACTGAAGCTGTTGGTTCGGTCGGTTGGTTGCAAGGTTTGTTGGCAACTCGTTCTTCTCTATAACTGCTGTTGCTGTTTTAGATGTTGCTGCTGCTGTTATTTGCTTTACATGACTACAGGCTTTTTGTTGTTTGTTTTTAGCAGCAGCTACAGCAACAACCAACAAAGAAAAAAATCATAAAGCACGTTAGTTAAAACTCTATAGAATTACCGCGTGCTCACTCATTTTAGTATTTTTGCTTTGTTTTTCACTTGGCAGTTTATAGTTTTATTATAAATCTACAAAAACAGTTGGTTTCTTTAGAATTTTTTTTTTTTGGTTTTCTACCAGCTGATTTTTATGACCAGAGATGTTGCTGTTCATGCAGTGATATTGCAGAATCCGTTGAAATTTTAAGCAACATTTTTAATTTGGTATATAGTTATACAGTTTTTTATTATATTAAATTACTTAATTTATTAGTTTATGTTCTAATAATAAAGAAACAAATTTAGTGAAATTTTTCTGTTAATATTGCTTAGTAATTGGTATTAGAAAGTTGAAGAACATCTCAGATTATTAAAGAAATTTTAAATCAAAAAGATACTTTAATGAGCAATCATGTTGCTGGTAACATTTATTATCTTAATAATATATGAATATAATTATTAAAATTTACCAGACGATAAATAATAAATGCAATAAAACTTTTAACTTTTTTAATGAAGAGAATCATTAGTTTTTGGCAATATGTTGCTTAAGATTAAGATTTAAATAATTTTCTTTATTTATAAAGCGATAGTTACTTCCTTTAATAAAGTGTGTTAAATCATCAGCAACATGTTGCTGCAGCTTATCAGGTTTATTGTTTATGTCTAAGTTTATGTCAAAGATAACTTGTTAATTTTTTAATAAAATAATTTTCTTTAATAGTAATTTAGTTATATTTTATCTTAAGCAACATGTAGCAAAGTATTTTGAATCATCAGCAACATGTTTCTGCAGCATATATGTATAAATGTTTATGTGTGTTTATGTACAAAGAAAAACTTGTTAATTTTTGAATAAAATCATTTCTTGTTATTAAAAGTTTTTATATTTCTGTAGAAATCTTTAAAAAGTAAATAAAATTTGTTACGCAACATGTTGCTAGCAACATAGTTTACCCTTTTTTAAATAAACTAATAAAAATTGTTTATTGCTATTAAAAATTCGTATATTTCTGTAGAAGTCTTAAACAATTAAATAAAATTTGTTTCGCAGCATGTGGCTAGCAACATAGTTTTCTTTTTTTAAATAAACTAATAAAAATATTTAAAGAATATATTTTGGGTAACGTTAGGACACAAATTAAAAATTTTTAGGTGCAACATGTTGCTTTTTTGGCACTTTTTTAAATAAAATTAATATTAAATTTAAACTCACAAATATATATAGATAATATTTCAAACTAGAGTTGCAAATGTTTCAGCAACATGTTGCTATTATGAAAATTTAATTTGTGATTAATCTTTAATAAAAAACGAGTTCAATTTAAAAAATTTTATAAAAAAGTAAAAACGATGTTGTTGGCAACATGTTGTTAAACAATTTCATTAAAAATTTAAAGATTTCTTATAGCAAAATATAATTTAACAACATATAGCAAAGTTGTTGCCAAACATGTTGCCAAACAATTAAATTGAATTTTCTTTAGAAATTTATATATTTTTTTTGTAAAAAATATATTTTTCATGATTTCTGATTAAATTTAGTATCTTTTTTAACGGCTCTCAATAATTTATTTCCTATAAAGTTAATATTAACTTCATAAATTCACTGCGATGTAAAACTGTCGATAATAAAAATTCATTTGATGTTGCTTACAGTTTTTCTATATTTTTGTATTTTTTTTTGCTCAACCATTGAAACTTTCAACATAATAAATTTGAAAAAAATGCTAATAAATATACAAGAGTAGTTACTTACAAATGATATGTATCAAATAATTTATACATAAAATATAGACTATTAAGCAAAAAAAAAAAACAAAAAACAAAAAACTATAGATTACACACTCTCAAAATGCAAAAAGTTATTTATGAAAAAAAGTTTTGTCGCCGTCGCTTGACCATTGCAAAACAGCAACAACATCAAACAGCTTTAGACTTTACAATGAACAGCAACTAAAAAAAAATGCCAGCCAGCCAGCGATCAATGAACTGTAGAGCAAAAAACAGTGGCAAAAATATGTGTTTTTTACTTGATTTTATAATAATAATAAAAAAATCTATAAAAAAACAGAAACTAACAAATAACCGCAACAACAGTAGCTGGCTAGAATTACAGTCATATCAGCAACAACAACGCAGCAAAAAAAAAAAAAAAATAACAACTACATACAAATAACAATTACTAATATTAAAAGTTTAAACAAATGAAATTGTTTATTATGATTTGTGACCAGAGTAAGCAATAGTAAAACTACAATTGTTGCCACCAGCGACAAATATTTAAAAAATAATAATTTCTATAATTTTTGCAAATATTAAAGATAAATTATATGTTAACGTTTAAAATCTGTTTATGTCTTTACAATTACAACAATTAATACGTGTGGCAAAAACATGAATAAATTCATTCATAAAAATTTACAATAATAAATAACGTTGTTGTCGTTGTTGATATTTTTCTGTTTTGTTTTATTGTATTTAATTTTATCTCACAAATACCAGCAATATTCATTTGTATCTCTAGACAATACAACAACAGCAAAAAAAAAATAAATAATAAAATCATTCAAATCCATAAAGTAGGTAGTGAGGAGATGTTTGGTGGGAGAGGTAGTGCTGCTGTTGGTGGCATGTGTTTGTTTTGAAATTGTATGAAAAAAAAATGCATTCCATGGAAAAAAAATGCCAATGTTGTTGAGTTGAGCTGTTTGTTTATTTTCGAAAAATAAAAGCGTTTATAAACTGCAAATTAATATTGTTTATTTGTCGTTTTCAACTACTACAATTTTCCATACATTTTCTATTAACACATATTGACTCAATGTTATAGTTTTGTTTGTATTTTAATTTTTCATTTACTCGTTTTTGCCAGCTTTTAGCTCATCAACATCATCACCATCAGTTAAATAGTCGGTCGGCTGGTTGTTCATTAGTTTGTTCGGTTGGTTGTTTGGTTGGTCTGTCATCAATTTGGTGGTCTTGTATCCACATATATATGTTTATTATACATATGTGGAGTAGAGCAGCAGTGGTGTTTTTAAATATCAATTAATTGTCTATATAAATGAAACCAAATCATTTATACATATATTTACACTATATAGTTATAGATACTTGATTTGTTTGTTTATCTTTGAAAGTAGAGCTGAACGAGTGAGATAAACTACATTGTTTGGTTATGGAAAGACAGGCAGTTAATTAAGAGAATTGTCTATTTGCTGTGAAATTAAAAGGAATGTTTTAACTTCGAAGATTATGTGGAAGTAGCAACATTATTGCTTAAAATACTTTTGAACAACATATCCAGAGTATAGACTGATCTTAAGCATAGACTATAGAATAAATTATAGTCCAGATTGCAGACGGATCGATAGTCCCGACTATGTATTGATCTATAATGTAGACTATGAAATGATGAGACTATAGACGAATCTATAGTCCGAAATATTTACTGATCTATATTACAGATTATAGACTGATGTATAATCGGAATGATATACATATACTATACTAGTAAAGACTATAGTAAAGATAACAGATTGATCAATATCTGACACTATGCTGATCTACAATGCAGACTATATACAGATCTATAATCCAGACTATAGAATGATCCACAATCCAGACTATAGGATGATCTATAGACCAGACTATAGACGTATCTATAGTACAGACTTTATATAGCATAGACTGATTGACTGATCTATAGTCCGGACTATATAATGATCTAAATTTTTAACTGTATAGTGATATATAGTTCAAACTATAGACTGTTTTATAATCCAGAATATAGACTGATCTATTTCCCAGAAAAATCTAAGGTTCAATCATACACTGATCTATAATTCAGACTAGATATTAATCTATAGTGCAGACTAGATATTAATCTATAGTGCTATAGTGCAGACTATAGATTGATCTATAGTCGTAGTCCAGACTATAAATCAGTTTATAAAGTGATCTATAGTCCATATTAAAGGCCGATTTAATAACTATAGTCTAGAATATAGACTATTGATTGATCTATAGTTCAGACTATAGAATGTTCTATAATACTGACTATAGACTGATCTATACTCCAGAAAAATCTGTAGTTCAATCATAGACTGATCTATAATTAAGACCAGATATTAATCTATAGTGCAGACTATAGATTGATCTAAAGTACAGACTTTATATTGCTCCATAGTACAGACAATAAATCAATCTAAAAATCAGTTTATAAACTGATCTATAGTCCATATTAAAGACCGACTAAATAACGATTTAATTCTCTTCAATACTACAGCATTCTTTATTGTTTTTATATTACTTTTCGTTTCATATACAATACATAAGTATTTTCAAAATCAACTCATGAATGTTTGGTATTTAGGTTTATAGTGTGACTTAGATTCATTGATGTTGCTGTTATTATTAATATTATTTATATCTTCACAGCAATACAATAACAACAACAACAAATTTAGTTGCAGATAATAATAATAGTGTTGTTGCTGCTGCTATTATTATGGTATTTGTTTAAGTATTATGCAACAACAAAAACAATAACAAACAACTATTTATTGCCATTATCATTATATAGTTGAATGTTGTTGATATAGAAACAACAACAACACAACATCGTCATCATTATGCCAAAAAAAAAACTACTGCATCATGGTACGTCAATATGACTAAACTAGAGTAACAACTAGTTTGTGTTATTGTTTTTTTTTTAATTTAATTCATTCAATTCCATTTTATACATTTCAAACATACACAACACGTTTTTCCGGCCCAGATTTTTAAATGAAAATCAGTTTGAATTGTACATAATTTTTCTTTCGTTAGTTTTTATTTTGTTGTTGTTGTTTTTATATTTTTGCCTCTATGACCAAAAAAAAAAAACACATTACACACACGTTCTAAACTACAGCAACAAACATTAAAATTATTTAACTACTTTTTGTTCAACAACATAATTTAACAAACACAGCTAGCTTACATACATACTCTAATAAATTTACATAATTTTATTTTATTTCATTTTTTTTTCAAACATTCGTTTTGTTCGTTTGCTTCTTGTAGTATACAGACAAACGGAAGTTATAATTTTAGAATTTTGGGTTATTTGTTGTTGATTTCGTTTTTTTGCACGATCTTTTTTTTTAATTTTTGTTTGGTTATGAAGAGAATTTTTCGTTTAAATTGAAACGTTTAAATTTAATGATGAGTTTTATAAAGTTCTTAGTAGACATTTCGTCGTAATGTTTCTTTTCTTTTGTTTTTTTGTTATATCTGTTCTCGTGTTTTTTGATTTCATGTCAAATGTCTATTATGTTTTTGTTTCTGATCTTAACTTAAATTGTGCTGGATTTTTTGGTTTCCAGCTAATTAAGATAAATGCATTTTAATTTAATGAGAAGATCTGATACGTTTTTGTTTTTGAAAATTATATAGAATTTTAAAGAAATGAAACTGAAATTAGTGAATTCTGAGAAATTTGTGGTCGATTAAAGTATTTGTAGTAAAAAATTTACATAATTAATGCACTGTTTTAAATATTTGCTATTGTTTAAACAAATATAAAAAATAAGTGAAACTTCTAATTTTAAAATATTTGAAAAATGTTGAAAAAATTAAATTTGCAGAAATTCTTTAAACTACACAATATATTGATCTACAAACAGGGACAGAACGATATATAGATCGGTATTTTCATCACTCTTTAGATCGGTATATAAACCGATAGATCACTTTGCATGCCATTCTATAGCTAAGTCAATAGAAGATTCTATAAATCAATCGATAGACCAGCACCAAGATCAGTCTATAGACCAATCTCTAAACCAGTCTTTAGATCTATCTATGTATCAGACTATAGATCACACTATAGACCAGTCTATAAAGAAATCTAAAGATCAGTCTATAGATAAAAATATAGATCATTCTATAGACCGATTTATAGATTAGTTTATAGAACAGTTTATATATCAGTCTTTATATAAGTATTTGCACTAGTCGATATACCGGTCTATTGATCAGTCTATGGACTAATATATGGATCAGTCTATATACCAGTTAATAAATCACTTTAAAGACCAATCTATAGATCTGTCTATAGATTAACCTATATATCAGTATAGAGAACAGTCTAAAGATTTGTCTGTAGATTAACCTATAGATCAGTATATATACCAATCTATAGATCAGTTTATAGACCAATATAGATACAAATATGTCTGTAGACCATTCAATAGACTATTCCATAAAACAATGATTGATCATAGACTGTAGACCAGTCTATAGATCAGTCTACAAACCAGTTTATAGATCAGTGGCTATATAGACAAGACTTTCGATTAGTCTGTAAGCCAATCTATACATCAGTCCATAGATAAGACCAAGAAGAAGTCTACAGACCAGTCTATAGATCTGTCTATTGATCACTCTACCGATCAGTATATATATCAGCCAATAGATCATTGTATAGATCAGTCTATGGAATAGTCTATAGACCAGTTTTTATATCAATCTAGAGATAATATCAGTCCATAGATTAGACCAAGAAGAAGTCTACAGACCAGTCTATAGATCTGTCTATTAATCACTCTACCGATCAGTTTATATATCAGTCAATAGATCATTGTATAGATCAGTCTATGAAATAGTCTCTGGACCAGTTTTTTTATCAGTCTAAAGATAAGAACTGCTGATCTATAGTATAAAGACCATTCTATAGATCTTCCTATGGATTTTTTTTAGAAAGCTTACAAGGTGAACAATAGCTACCACTGCGAAATATCTTTCCCATATTTAAATTGGGGAAAGTGACAAAATAATAAAACTATCTGCAGCAAAAATATATATATTTTTTTGTTGTTTTGATTATTGTTGCTGTTGCTTTAATAACGAAATTCCAATTAAAATACTGAATGCTGCAGCAATGCAAGAAGAAAAGGGGGCACACAAAGCAAATTAAAATCATGGAAATGCATCATAGTAGAAACTGCATACAATGTACTAGTAAATATATCTAGCCTTCAAACAAAGCAATAGCAATAATAAAAAAACGTAATAATGAAAAATAACAGCAGCAATATTAATGATGACAATACATAGTTCTAATATTATTTTTGTTTTTTGTTATAGAAGAATTCGCATATGTGTGTAGGAAATTAAAACTCAAAAATTAGAAAAAAATAATAACACAACTCTGGCATAAATGAAAGCAAAAAGGACTCTTAAAATATTAGAACAAACTACTACTACTAGTGTGTTATTACTATTTAGTAAAAAAAAGAACAAAAGACTATGTATGACTGGTATGCTAAATATTTATTGCAACAAAATACATACATACATATGTATGTATACATGTATGTTTGTAAATATATGAATATATTCATAATGGTATGCCTAAGTAGATATAAACAAGAACATGTCAGTATGTCTTATTTTTCAAAAAAAAAATGAAACACAAAAAAAACTGACAGTAGCAGTAACATCAGCAACAATAATACCGCCAGCAATTGCTTTAGCAACAAACTTGCGTACACTACAGTAGCGAAGGGAAGGAACAGCAGAGGAAGAGGAGAAAAATATGAAAAAAAAAATTCAACACATATGGGAGTTCCGCTTTAAGTATTATTGCTAAATGCAAATGTTGCACAGACAACATACCAAAAATTTATATTTTTACACACACACAAACATTTACTCACTTCAGCAAAAAAAAAAAAAAAGAAAACAAAAACTCATCATAACGGATGAAATGTTGTTGCCAACAACAAAAGACAACAGCAACAAAACTAACAAATAAATGAAAAAGAAACGCCAACTACAATTCACAATCGTCATAATCATCACACAGGAATTGCACTCACTCTCTCTCTCTCCACTCACCACCACTAGTTATTTTGTTTTGTTGCTGTTGAACACAACAGCAGCACGTGAAAATAAAAATGCAGGCATGTTTGTATAAACATACATATGTAAGTTGTATGTGTTTGTTTAGTTGTAGTTAGTAGTACTGCCACTATAATGCAACGGTGTTTTTGGTAACTAGAGCACTAAACTCACGCAGAGGACGAATAAGAAAATGAAGAGGAAAAAAACACACAATACACTCACAACTCCCGCGTTTTGTTTGCACATTTTTTTCCTTAAATTGTCTATCTATATAGTTGCTATTACGTCCGTCTCTCTGTATGTCGTGCCGTGATAGACTTGGTTTAAAAAAAAAAGAATGCTTTTGGTATTTTGTGCTAAAAGCCTGCCTACATTACAAATGCAGCAACCAGACTTCTCATACATGCACAGCTGATGATGCATCATGTTAAAATACACAAAATAAAATACACTTAGGGAAAATTTGTTAGATTTACTTGTTGTTGGTTTTTTTTTTTCTTGTTTTGTGCCACGAAATCATATATAAACAAATAAACATCATAAACAAAGTGAAAATTTGAACACAACTTTGATTTGACATGCATTTAAGTAAACTTGCAACAGATACAAAAACATATTATGGGGAAAGTTTAATTTTTTTTCACTTCAGACACGTTACAGTACTAAAAATAACAATTTGTTAATGTTTTTTTAAGTAAGTGGCAATTGGTAGCAAAAATTAAACAATTATTTTAAAGATTTTTTGTATTAAACATATTCTTATAGAAAAAGTTGTAAATTTAATAGTTTTTTAAAAAAGTAGTATTTCTACTACTATTTTAAATTAGAAAAATAAGCTTACTTTTATTATCACTAATTAATAATAAATTAAACCTGTGAGAACTTTAGTTCTCTTAAAGTTTATATTTTATTATATTCTGGTGTAAAAAGTAGTAAATTTAATACTTTTGTAAAAAGTAATATTTCTACTACTATTTTAAAATGAAAATTTAGGTACGGTTTTGCTATCACTTTTTCATGCTAATTTGATTTTGTACCAATTTTTTGCAAAAATACTACTTTTTTAATAAATAGTAGTAGTTAATTAAGGACTATTAAATCATATTCTAGTGTAAAAAGTAGTAAATTTAATACTTTTGTAAAAAGTAATATTTCTACTACTATTTTAAAATGAAAATTTAGGTACGGTTTTGCTATCACTTTTTCATGCTAATTTGATTTTGTACCAATTTTTTGCAAAAATACTACTTTTTTAATAAATAGTAGTAGCTAATTAAGGACTTATTGCAATTTTTGCGTGGGAAATATCATTTCCTTAAAGTTTTTATTTTGCTAAATCATATTTTATTATAAAAGTAACAAATTTAATACTTTTTTAAAAAAGTAGTAAATCTACTACTATTTTAAAATGAAAATTCACGCACAGTTTTGCTATCACATTTTCAGCTAATTTCATTTTGTACCAATTTGTTCAAAAAATACTACTTTTTTAATAAATAGTAGTAGCTAGTTTAGGACTTATTGCAATTTTTGTGTGGGAAATATTATTTCCTTTAAGTTAATATTTTGCTAAATCATATTCCAGTATAAAAAGTAGTAAATTTAAACATTTTTAAAAAAGTAGTATTTCTACTACTATTTTAAAATAAAAAACTAAGCATGGTTTTGGCCTTACCTTTTCATGCTTTATTAATTCTGTATCAAATTTTTTTTAAAACTACTACTTTTTTACAAATAGTAGTAGCTTAATAAGTACTATTGAACTTTTTTTCTAAAAAATTTAGTTCTCTTAAAGTCTATATTTTATTAAAACATATTCTACTATAAAAACCAGTGAATTTAAAACTTTTGTTAAAAAGTAGTATATTTACTACTATTTTAAAAAAGTGTTAGTAACAACAAACATATTTTTAAACAAAACTATATTTTTCTTAGTGTAATTTTTAAGCATAATGTTGTATTTAGAACTAGATTTTAAATTATTTTTGTTTATAAAGTCCCGACTCATAATTTGACGTCAAAAACACACACACACCTAAACAACTGCAACAAAATATATTAACAAAAAAAGTACTAAAAATAAGTAAATTTATGATTGTACTTTAAATGCTTTTGGCTAAAGTAGGCGTCTTCTTCCGTTAAATGTAATAGTTCTGAAAACTCAACATTATTATATACTTTTTTCATTTTATGTAAATGATTATTTTTTTTCTGTTCACAACAAAATAATATTGTGAACAAGTATCATCAACATACATATGCACACACACATACACATCAACAACAACAATATATAGAGAAAGGAAAAGAGAAAGATATGTACATATACATATAACCCCACCATGAAGCCTCCCGCCATAGAGCTTTACTATTTGATATGTTGCAGTTGTATCTATGATTGTTACACAAAAACCTCTATAGCATCTAGACTTGTATAGTATAGTTTGATTCTTATTACATAAGGCCGCATGTGGTTATTTTATGAATGAAATGTGTGTGTGTGTTTTTTTTTATAAACAAGAATTGCAAAGATACTTGCTACAAACTGGTATGTTTACGAAAAACTAGTAAATGGAAAATATCAAAAAAATTATAAAAAAAAAATCTTGTTGCCACATCATAACAATTGTATGGGTATTTATGATAAAATATATGTTCACATTTTGCAATAAACATATACTTGTCTATACTCTCTATATGTATGAATGTATATATGTATGTGTATAAATTTGTATGAGTTTATATTAGACAAGAACGAAAATATTGTTTAAATTGCTTTTGAAATTTTTATGAAGTGACTGTGAGCGTATCATTTATAAATATAAATGTGCATCAATATTGCTATTGACATTTTTTCCCAACAACAAACATTTTTTTTTAGCTGCAGAACAGCATGTGATATGAGACCATGTACAGAGAGGTTCATTTAAGATTGCCTGTACATATATGTATATAGACAAGTGGAACAAACACTTTATATATTTAGTAAAAGTTATTATTATCATTTTGAATTGTTCATTTACGTTTAGACTTTGACTTAATTGACAATTTTCTAATTAAGCAGCAAAAAAAACAAAAAAAAATATAAAAAACTCAAACTAAATTATCTTGGTTTTTGTTGGCAAAAGAGTTTGTACTGCAGTTAAGACCTAAGGCAGTGAAAGGTTTTTATAACCCTTTCTTCCGCAGCAACCTCCAGCCCCTTTAACTGGTCAATGGTAGCTGTCAAACAAAACTCATTGATTCATGCACTTCCTCTAGCAGTTTTTAAATGTTACAAACTACATGTTAAAAACATGACATGACCACTACTTATTGCACATTTTCTTTTGCCACAACTAAATCACCATTATAAAGAAAAAACTGCAGAGAGCAAAAATAAAAAAAAAGAAAAGAAAGACACCAACCAACTTGAACTAGTGCAACATGACACAGGCAAAATTTTGTTTTATAAAAACTACCAGCAGCTTTAGCTCAACAGATGTCAGATGAAGATATAGTCACACACAAAAGCTAAGGAAAAAAAATTAAAAATGAAGTTTTATTGCATAGAGAGAGAAAAAAAAGTAAAAATTCTTGGCAAAAATTAAAACTTTTCAAAACAATCATACATTGAGTAAACGACTGTACTAACGACCGACCAACGGACCGACAGACATGCATGACATGCATGCATCCCTTAGAAATCTAACTGTCCATGCAGCAAAAGTTTAAGTTTATTTTCAGATAATAATTAAACATTATGATGTATGTATGCGTAAAACCATATAAATATATAAAAGTTTTTAAACAGCCCCTACACCATAAATAAGAGGTATTCTCAAATATTAACATAATCATGCAAATACGGTTTTATTTCAAACAACTTCAATAAGAAATTTTAAAACATGTTATAAAATAGTAACTTATTTAGTAATTTTTTGAAGTTCTATGAAGTTAATATTTTATAAAATCATATTTTAATCCAAAAATTGATAAATTTTCAAAAAAGTAGTATTTCTACTACTATTTTAAAATTGAAAAATAAGCATATTTTCGCTATAACCTTGATACAATAATCTAGTTTTGTAACAAATTTTATAAAAAATACTACTTTTTAAAAAATACTACTTTTTAAAAAACATTTTAACAAAAAGTACATTCTTTAAAAAACAAAACATAAAATACTACTTTTTATTATTTTTATTAAAAATAGTACTTTTTACAAAAAAAGTATTAACTATTTTGGTACTTATTAAACATTTTTGATAAAAAGTTTTATTTTCTTAAAATTTAATTTTAGAAAATCTTATTTATATTAAAAAAGTAGTGAATTTTGTAGTTCTTTTCAAAAAGTAGTATTTCTACTACTATTTTAAAATTGAATAATTACTTTGGTTTTGTTACCACCTTTTAACGATAAATACATTCTATAACAAATTTTACTTAAAATACTACTTTTTACAAAAAAGTAGTAACTAATTTATTACTTATTGAACATTTTTGTTGAAAAATGTTGTTTTCTTAAAGCTTACATTTCAGACAATTATATTTTTATTAAAAAAAATAGTGAATTTTGTACTTTTTTCAAAAGGTAGTATTTCTACTACTATTTTAAAATCGAACAAGTACTATGGTTTTGCTACTAACTTTTAACAACAAATATATTCTATAACAAATTTTACTTAAAATACTACTTTTTACAAAAAAGTAGTAACTAATTTAGTACTTATTGAATATTTTTGATGAAAAATATTATTTTCTTATAGTTTATATTTAAGAAAATAATTTTTTTATTAAAAAAGTAGTGAATTAAGTACTTTTTTCAAATATACTACTATTTTTAAATAAAAAAATTTGTATTTATTTGCTACCAACTTTTAACGTCAAATACATTCTTTAACAAAATTTACTAAAAATACTACTTTTTAAAAAAATTTACTAACTAATTTAGTACTTATTGAACATTTCTGATGAAAAACATTATATTCTTGAAATTTGTATTTTATAATATCATAATTTGATTAGAAAAGTGGTGAATTTAGTACTCTTTCACAAAGTAGTATCTACTACTATTTTAAAATCGATTAAATTTTATAGTTTTGCTAACAGTTTTTCATAATAAATAAATTCTGTAGCTAGTTTTATAATAAATGCAGCTTTTCATTTAAAAGTAGTAAACAATGATCTGTGCATTTTAATAAAAAGTTTTAATTGTTGAAAATTTTCTTGAAAATTCATATGTTATGATATTCACATCTAAGATTCCTCTCCACTAATTAAGGCTACAATAAATTACTTTTTACTCTACTTTTTCTGCAATTTTTGCAATATTTCTTAATTTTTATAAAGCTTAATTGCTGCAAACGGCAAAAAGAAAGAATAAAAATTTCATAATATTTATTTCATTTTTTTCGCCATTAAAATAAAGCAAATTGCAAGAAAAACTGAAAAAACAAGAAATATAAATGTACATTTTATCATCATTGTAGTTTACGGCATGGCGGACTATATAATAAACTTGCCGAGAGAGTAGAATACATCCTAACGACAGCTTTATGTTGCTTTTTATTATTATTTTTTTAACAAATACATGAAAAATTTAATAGATAATTCATCACTACTTTTTTTAATTTTAGTTTTTTTTTTCTCTCTTTTTCGTTTGTATAATTCTATGAAAAGTTAATTACAATTACGGTATTATTAGATAAACATAAGTTAGAAATGAACTCTTTTACTGTGGCTTGCTTTTCTTTTGTAGTTTGGACTAGAGCACTTTATCATAGACGGAAACATTAAAAATTTAAAAGTTTATAATAGAAATATTTTAAGGATGTAGCATAACTGCTATATTATTAGAAACTTACTACATACTATAAAGACTACAAGGAAATTATAAAACATTTACTGAAAGTTTATTGAGCTTAAAATTGTTGCCTTTGAATAAGAAAACTTTTTAAATTTTTATTTAATATTATACTAAAAATGCAGAGGTAGTGTTTAAAAAGTATTTTGAAACTTAAAATTAAATGTAAAGAAAAATAATTTTCTTATGAAAAAATATTGAAATTAGTACTTTTCTCATAAAGTAGTATTTTTACTACTATTTTAAAATAGTGAAATTTCCCTGGTTATGTTAATACTTTTTCATTTTAAATAAGTGCTGTAAAAAATTTTCAAAAAATACTACTTTTTACAAAAAAGTAGTAGCTAATTTAGTATTTATTTAAAATTTTCCATGAAAAATTGTATTTTCTATAAGATTATATTTCATGGAATTATATTCTAGTATAAAAGGTAACAAATTTAATACTTTTTTTGAAAAAGTAGTATTTCTACTACTATTTTAAAACTGAAAAATATACTTGATTTTGTTATTACTTTTTCATTTCAAATAAAAATTGAAAGAACATTTTCAAAATAATATTACTTTTTACAAAAAAGTAGTAGCTAATTAGTGCTTATTTTAAACTTTCCAAGAAAAATAGTATTTTCTATAAGATTATATTTCATAGAATTATATTCTAGTACAAAAAGTAACAAATTTAATACTTTTTTTGAAAAAGTAGTATTTCTACTACTATTTTAAAACTGAAAATTTTACTTCATTTTGTTATTACTTTTTCATTTTAAATAAGTGCTGTAAGAAAATTTTTCATAAATACTACTTTTTACAAAAAAGTAGTAGCTAATTTATTATTTATTTGAAATTTTCCATGAAAAGTAGTATTTTTTATAAGATTACATTTTATGGAATTATATTTTAGTACAAAAAGTAATCAATTTAATACTTTTTTCAAAAAGTAGTATTTCTACTACTATTTTAAAACTAAAAAAATTTGATTGATTTTACTATTAGTTTTCCATTTTAAATAAATGTTGTAAGAAATTTTTCAAAAAATTTTACTTTTTACCAAAAAGTAGTAGATAATTTAGTATTTATGGCAATTTTTTTATAAAATAACGTATTTATATTAAGTTTATATTTTATGGAAACATTCTATCACAAAAAAAGTAAATTTCAAATTTTTTGTTAAAAAGGTAGCATTTCTACTACTATTTTTAATTTATAATAGAAATAATAAAACAATCACATGTATAATCTATAATTTTTATTTTCAAGATTATATTACAGATAATTGTTCTTCCATAGAAATAATTTCTACGTTTATTGACGTTTGTTCTAAAATTGAACACTTCAAACACTTGAGGAAGTGATTCATTACAATGTAAGCAGTATTTTTTTTTTACAGTAGAGATTTTCAATATTGTTACAGTGGCATGTATTTTAATTAAAACCGCAAATGCTTTTTATAGTTTTTTATTACTAATCTTGAGGTTAATTTTAAAAAAAAAAAACTCTGCCTCAACCCACAAAACATTGTTGTATCATCAGGCAAAATAAATTAAGTTTTTCAAACAAAAATTGTTTTATAGTTTTAATGAAAAACATAAAAACACAAACAAATATTCACTCTCACAACCAACAGATAACTTGACAAAAATATTTTTAATTTAATAGCAGCAACAAGAAACAAAAAAAAAAACAATAATAATAATAATCATTCCCATAAAACATAATTAAATTAAATTTTTTTATTTGTTTAAATACAATCACAAAACAACAACAAAGCAAAAATTCCAATTAAAACAATAAATACAAACTAAATAGACGCAACAATTGTAGGCTTCAATGATTATTAGAAATGTTTGAAATTAAACTAAAAATAATTTGTTGTTTTTTTTTCTAATGATCATTATCTGAAAGTTTGTTTTTTCTTTTGCAATTAATATGATTTATAGTTGCTGGTTGTTGTTATTGTTGTTTTTTGATTGGTATTTGTCACTATCTGTGGGTCGAAGAGTAGGAAAAATGGGAATGGCAGCTGGAATTTTTGTGGACTTTGTATGTTTTTGATGCGATTTTGTGGTTTTTTGAACAGGGCACAAAATGACGACGATGATGATGATAGTATAGATGAGTATAATGACAATGTTGTTGTTATTTGCTGCCATACAAAACAAACCAAATAGTGTAGACAAAGTCATTAAAGCTGACAATTGATGGTGTGGGATTAATCAAAATGTCACTCACTGACCATTGACCAACCGATAGTATTATTGTTCTTTGGTTTTTGTGTCGACACAGTACTTTATGGAAATCTCGCCGGCTGTCTTTAAAGGTTTTAATTATGAATTTACTACTTTTTTGAAAAAAGTAGTATATTTACTAATATTTGAGAATAACACTTTAACTTTTTCTTAATAAATAACTTCTATAACATTTTGTTTGAAAATTACTACTTTTTAACAAAAAAAAAGTAGTAACTAAAATACTACTTATTTTAAATTCTATTGTCCCTTTTATTGTCTATGCTTTACAAAATCATATTCTTAAAATTTGAACTTAACAAAATCATATTCTACTTTTAAAACCAATAAATTTGATACTTTTTTTTTAAAAAAAAGTAGTATTTCTGCTACTATTTTAAAATTGTTTAATGGCCATGATTTTGTTATCAGTTTCTAATTAAAAAGAAATTCTGCAAAAAATTTTATGAAATTTACTACTTTTTTATAAAAAGTAGTAACTAATTTACTACTTTTTGAAAATTTTTCAGAAAAAGTAGTTTTTTCTTAATGTTTATATTTTACATAAACACATTCCTGCCAAAAAGTTTATGAATATCGTACTTTTTGGAAAAAGTAGTATATCTACTACTATTTTAAAATAGAGTAGTAAGCATGGATTTGTTATAAATTTTTCATTATAAATTAATTTTGTAACAAATTGTTGGAAAATTACTACTTTTTATGAAAAAAGTAGTAATCAATTTACTACCTTTTAAAAAATTTTCGAAAAAAGTATAATTTAATCCAAAAAGTAAAAAGTTTCATATATTTTTTTAAAGTAGTATTTCTACTACTCTTTTAAAATAGATATATTATCATGTTTTTGTTATCACATTCTAATTATCAATAAATTCTGTAACATTCCGCTAGAAATTAAATTTCAGTGTTCGATCGTTCGATCGAACATTGAGATCGTTTATCTCTTTTGTAGAGAGAATCATAACGAACTGCCGGGGATTTGTTCAAGAGAGTAGTAAAAGTTAGTAGTAGTTTACGAAAAGCTTTATCACAAGAGAAATAGTGATAATTAAAATCAAAAAGGAATTAGGAAAACAACAACTTACTTTGAATATTTATAATTATAAAACCCAAAACAAGGGGAGGATGGGATTACAAAATCAGTATTTACCTGTAAAGAGAAATAATTAAAATATATAATTAATTTTAAATTTTATAAAGAAAATACTAAATAATGAATATCACAAAGCTAAAGTCAAAATAATTGTTTTAATCCCCCCAAAAAAGTAGTATTTTTAAACAATTTTTGTTTTGGTTGCCTTTAAAATTTTCTTTACGAATTTATTTGTGTCTAACAAGAAGAAAAGAAACCAACTTAAGTTTAGTGATTTCTTTTCTTTTGCATATAGATTTTTCATGCTTTTTTTTGTCTTCTTATATCAATCATTTAACAATAAAGTAGTGGCTGTCTGTCGAAGTGACTGCCAGAATGACTATAGTTTTTACAACATTGTGCCAAGTGCATATTGTCTTAATGGCAGCAACAGCAGCAGCAGACATAAATATTTGCAAAACAAAATAGCGCTAGAAATGTATTTGAGTTTTTTTTTTCTTTGTTTTCTTACACTGAGAGAAATTTAGCACAATTTGTTTGATAAAAACTACTTTTTATAAAAAAGTAACAAATAGTTTATTACTTTTTTTACTTTTACTTTTTTTTCTACTACTATTTTATAATTGAAAACTCAAAACAGTTCAGCATTTTTTTACTCTATATTATCTATTTTAAGTAAATTCAGCAAACAAATTTACAAAAATACTACCTTTTTTTAAAAAAGTAGTAAAATGATTATCTACTACTTTTTTGAAACATTTTAATATAAAATATAGGTTTCCAAGAGTCTTTATTTTTCCAAATTATATATTATTGTAAATAGCTGTAAATGCAGTACTTTTTACAAAAAGTACTATTCCTACTACTTTTTTTGAAAAAGTTGTGAAAACTTGTTTTAAGTAAACAGTTTTCATTAAGAATTAAGTCTTTTACTAATTTTACAAAAATTACTTTAAAAATATTAATATTTTCATTATTTTGCATTTTTTCTCTGCGTGTATTTTTTGCTTTAAACAGCTACCAAGTACTTTAACTTCTTCTACATATTTTCAAATGCATACATATTTTATAGTATCTATGCCATTGACATCTAAAAAGGTATTTTATATTGTTTGAATATATACAACTGAATGGATGAATAGCTGCTGCTTTAGCTGGCTGGGCTGACTATTTAGATGGATGCAAGTCCAAGTCTTGCCACCAGCGACAGCATATAATTTACTTGTCTGCATTTTAAGAGAAAGAAAAAATACATTGATGACTGTGACTGCAATCAGCAACAACAGCCACAACAATAATCATAGAAAAAAAATCGGAAAAAAGTAAATGAGCGTTTTTTATTTACTTCCAAAGTAGAAAAAAAATTGTTTATAGGAATAAATGGGCAGAAAGTAAAACAACAGCAAAAGAAAAAAAGTCAACTATAAAAATAGTTGCAGTACTTTCTATTTGCATCTATGACTGCCAATTTTAAGATATAAATAACAACAGCAACAATTATAATAACAATAAAGACATTGCAACATTAACAACAAAAAAGTGCAAAACTTTCATTAGTTAGTGACCAGTAGAAAGGTTTGATCATATATATGATTACAGCAAATAAGTTTATGTTTGTCGTAAACATATGTTGTTGACTAAATGAATAATAATAACTTGATTAATCAAATGAAATGATGGTAACAAACATTTAAATCTTTGCTGTTACATAATATGATGGAGACAACCATAAATATGATTACTGTAAGTATATTTCCTGTTCTTCCACGCTATTGCTCATTGCCCTTCTAAAGTTAATCTCTTCTGGAAAAAGCTTGACTAATCTATAATAACCGATAACAAAAAAACAGATAGAAAAGATAACCGATGAAGAAAATCTTAAATAACTGAAACTAAACTTTAACATGTCACCATACGAATCCAGTCAAACACAACGACAAAGATCATAATCAACATTTGCAACATGATGGGGTGCAAAATCAAGAAAAAACCAAACAAATCTACCACAACAGTATTAGAAGTAGAAAAAAAAAACTTAAAAAGAACTCAAATGAAAGAAATTAACAAGCGGAGATGAGGCAAACGAAGCATAACAATTTTAGTTTGTATTTTTTTTTTCCTTTCAATTTTTTTGTTTTCAACTTTATTCAAACATACGGTTACCAGCAAATGCATCATCATCATCATCAACAACATCGTCAACAGCAACATGAGCACAGATGCAGTTAGAAAAATTGCAAACGAACCTAAACAACAGCAGTTGTCTAGCAAGTTTAGTAAAAGTATTTATTTACTCGTATATATGGTCGCCTAGAAGTAGTTAGAAAAGATCTCTTTAGGAACAGAAGCTGGGAAGAAGTATGTGGTTCCTATTATGAAAATGACGTTGGTATGTTAAAGTTATTTTTTTTCTATTTTATATTATTTTTGTTTTGTTTCAAATACTCATAGCATCTGTGTGAAAAGCAACAGAATGCCAAATGCCGGCTTTTGCATCATTGCATCATCAACAGCAACAAAAACAACAACAAAAAACTCCAGCAATGGCATCACAATAGCAATGAATGCATTGAAGTTGCATTAGCAACAACATCAAATTGTTTCCACTCGACTCTTAACTACACTAAACATTTGCAACAGCCTCAACTTCAGAGCTCTATAATCATCATTATTATCAACATCATCATCAACATCGTTTGTTGTAGTCATAGTTGTTTTTAATATTTTTATTTGTATCCTTTTATTTTTGCTTTTTTTCCCAAGTTGTACTCTAAACTCTATGATATACTCGTTGTATTAAAAAAGAAATTTAGATTTCATTTGATATTATCTGTATTTAACAGTTGAAGTATTATTTAAAGAACCACTATAGAAATTTTGCTATTTGTTTGCAGTTTTCATATACATACATCCATATGTGATCAGTTTGCAGTTGTTGTTGTTGTTGTTTTTGGTTTAATTACAAAAAGAATTTAAGCAGGAAATTTGTTCATAAAACTGTAACATAAATAACTCGTAAATTAGCTTTTGCTTTACTGTGTGAGAAAATTTAATTGTTAAATGTTTAGCAACATTTTGGTGGAAGGTCAAAGAAACTTATTTTAGAAATGTTTAAGAAATAAAACTTTTTCAAAAGCAATATGTTGCATTTAGAATGTCATAAATAAACAAATAAAGCCACACAACTGATTGTTAAGGCAACATGTTGCTAAGACTATGTAAATTTCTGTTTCGAAATTTCTTTTTGCAGAAACAGTTTTAATCTATTACAAAAACAACAAAATGTTTCTAAATATATTTAAAATTACTTTTTAAAGCAACATGTTGCTAAGAATTGTTAAGAGCTTTTTGAGAATTCTTTGCATTTGCTTGAAAAGACGTTGATATTAAAAATATTTTGTTGGACGATTTTTACATTTAAGTGAGATGTTGAGATACAAATTTGTCTAACCAATATATTGTATTGCAACGTGTTGAATAGATATTGCTGTTGATACTGTTATTATTCCATAAATAGAAGTGAGAAAAGCAGAAAGAAACATATGTGATATTATCTTAAAATATTGGCAACATGTTGCTATGATTGATGGCATTTATACTTTACAAAAAAATACTTTACACTAATAACAAAATCTTTAGACATATAAAGCAACATGTTGCTAAGAATAATTATAAGCTATTTGAAAATTGTTGGCAATTGTTTTAAAAGACATTGCTATTAGAAAACATTTGCTGAAAGATTTTCTCATTTAGGTGAGATTTTGAGATACAAATTTGTCTAAACAATGTGTTGCTTAGCAACTTGTTGAAAAGATATTGTTGTTTAAAACCGTGTAGTATAGGTTTTCCATATATACAAGTGAGAAAAGCAGAAAGAAACGTTTATGAAATGATCTTAAAATATTAGCAACATGTTGCTATGATTCATGACTTATAATAACAAAATCTCTAGACATTTAAAGCAACATGTAGCATATTCTTCTTAAAGAAAAGTGTGGAATACTGGCCCGATAATCCTTGAAATTACGGACGCAAATAACATGTCTTGCAACATGTTGATGTAGATATTACTTTAATGTTAAAACAGTTTTACCATGAACAAAGCGAAATACATAAATCTTACTGGCAACATGTTGATAACGTTAAAACAATAGATTTTGTAAATTTATGTTGCCGACAACATAATGTGGAGTAAACTACAGCAGAAGACATTTCTTCAGTTATTTATATTTGAGTGCTGAAACAAAAAAAAAATTGTATAAAAGCAACGTGTTTGAGGTCGTATTTTAGAGTATACTTGTTGTTAGAAACATGTTGCTGACGCATAACATCATGCTATAATTAAAGATTTTTTTTTAACTTTTTATAAATAATAATTGGTAGAAAACCCAATTTTGTTATAAAATTAATGTAAAAAAGGTGTTGCACGCAACATGTTGCTACAATAATTGTCACAATTAAAAGTATAAGGAATGAAATTAATAACTATATTACTTAAGAACACTAAAAATAGGGCAAAACTGATCCGTTTTAGCTACTGCAGTCAAACCTACTAACATTTGAAACTTTTTATCATTCTCCCTAACTGTTAAGCGGCATTGGTATCATATTTAAAAGAAAAAAATCTTATTTAAAGGGTACAGTTGAGTTTTCAAAGTCTGTATAAATTTCCTTTAGAAAAACACTATAACAACAACAATTACTACGATAGTTACCGACACTATTGCTAGAAGTGCAGCAGCACAAGATTGTACTAGAGAAAATTGTCATTATTTTCATTTTCCATAATAATCATTAACATCATAATGATTATTATTATTATTATTTTGGCATCATTTGCCACAAAACACACAACTGCCACTGCTATTGCTAAACATTATGAAAAATAGCGACAAATCGTTTTGCAAGGATAAAATAATATTTTTTTTCGTAGTAGTTTTTTTTTTAGAAACTTTTTATTTAACTTAAAGTTCATGCTGCATTGTCGCTACTAATGTCAGGGGAGCCGAAAATGCCAACAAATATGTTTTGTGTATTTTTATATAATTCTTTTTTTTTGGGTTTCATTTGCTGCAATTTCTATTTTACGCAGCATATTTGTTGTCGTTGTACTTATAGCGAGTAGAGTTCAAAATCGATTTGCCAGTGCATTTGCTGTTGACAGCCACCACAATTGTGTGGCATTTTAAAATGGAATGGTTGATAAAGTTTTCATTTTCTTCTATTTTATTCGGTTTCTTATTATTTGTATTTTTAGTTTTTTTTTTATGACTATTATTATTTCTTGTTGTTGCTGCTGCTGTATTTCTTATTTGTAGTGTCATTAAAAACTATAAAAAAAAGTTCAATAGCAAGACAGACATCTTCAGTTGAAAATTATAAGAGGGTTTTTTTTTCTTCACATTCATTCATTCGTTTACTCATCGTTGCTTTATTTCATTTTAAATATTCCACTTTAATTTCAATGTAATATAAAGTACAGTGGGTTTTAGAAAATTAAAGCATCATTTTATGTTCTAAATTTAATAAGAAGGCAAGAAAATTACAAGATAAAGTAATAATTGTTTGGCAACATTTTGAGAGACATCAGAACTTGTTGAATTTCAAGAAAACTAAATAAACTAAAATTGTAAATACATATGTTGCTAGGTAAAAAATTATATCTAAAGTTTGTAGTTTGTTTAGCAACATGTTGGAAAAAATACTTTACAAAAGTATCGCAATATTTGGAGCAACATGTTGCTGTAATTGTTTTTTTTTTTTTTTTTTTTGTTAAATAAAACTTATTTTAAAACTGTTAACTTTACTTAACAAAACTTTAAAATATGTTGCTGGCAACATGTTGATAGCTAAAATATTAAAACTTGGTCCAGCACGAATTCATACAATATTTTCGTAATCTAAAAATGATTAAAAAAATTAAATTTTTAAAAATGATCTTTACAATTTTGGACAAAAGCCTATGAATACATTTTCTAGCAACATGTTGCAGACTAAAATTTCAATTTTCCCTAATTTGACTATTTTTAAAAATCTATACAAAATGCAATTTGTTTTTAACTTTGACAAATAAATTGCCTGCACTGTACTTGATTGTATGCAATACCAATATGATGCTGACATTTTACTGTGTGGCACACAGGGAGAGAGGAGGCAAAAGAAACCCACTAATTGACACAGACACAATATGGCACTGAACTATAACATAGAACACAATCAAATCGTAAGAAATACAAACTCAGGTTCAACATTTTTATTATTGATTTTTTTTCTCTAGTTTAAACTTTTTTCATTTTTCTTCTTATTTTACTAGATACAACGTACGAGTAGTGTTTTCTATTTTTTTTGTTGGTTCGTAATAATTAACTATAAGCAAGATTTTATTTCTTTTTTTTCTTAATTTTTTTTTTTTTGTTATTATTGTTTTATAATTTTCCTTAGTTTATACATAATTATTAATTGCTATTTTTAATAATTTGTCTCTGTGTGTGTGTATTTTTCTTCTTATTATTATATTACAATTTTTAATAAGTTTTCATTGAACTGGAGGAGTTTCATCTTGTGTGTGTGTGTTTTTTTTGCAATAACATATTTTCAATATTATTTTTATCTTTATTGTTTGTTATATTGGGTGCCAATACAATAACAAACATAAAACAACTATAGCAAAAGTTTAAAAAGAACTTATTATTGCATGGCTATAAATGAAGTAGTTGAGAAATGTTTTTCTTTTCTTATTTTATATTTTTACTTTTCGTTTTTATTTTTGCCTTTAATGACAATTATAATTGCTTGCAATTTTTCATAATTTGTGTATCTGTTTATTGTAAAATAAATCAACCCTACAGCAGATAGAGGACTACGCTGTAGTTTTAGAAAGTGTATGTTGAGGTCAAAGTTTTGTTATGATAACTACAAATCTATTTATACTACGATTTTAAGTAATTTAGAATCACTGATGACATTATTGTCTCTTAAAAAGCCTGAGTCTTTTTC
This sequence comes from Lucilia cuprina, assembly GCF_022045245.1. NCBI lineage: Eukaryota > Metazoa > Arthropoda > Insecta > Diptera > Calliphoridae > Lucilia > Lucilia cuprina. The sequence goes on from NC_060954.1 coordinate 59,124,659, forward strand.
TTTTACTATAGACTGTGTCTTGTATTAAAGGCTACGTCTTATGCCATAGACTACGTCTTATATAATAGACTAAGTCTTATATCATAGACTAGGTCATATATCATAGACTACGTTTTATACCAATTAATGTCAAGATCCAAAAATTGATACCATAGACAATGTCTTATGCTATAGACTACGTATTATACCATAGACTAAGTCTTATACCATAGAGTATGTCTTATACCATAGATTACGTCATATATAATAGACTAAGTCTTATACCATGGACTACGCCGTATAGCATAGACTACGTTTTATACCAATTAATGTCAAGATCAAAAAAATTTAAAGCAAAGACAACGTCTTATGCCATAGACTACATTTTGTACCATAGACTAAGTACCATAGATTACGTTTTATACCATAGACTACGTCATACATCATAGACTACGTTTTATACCAATTATTGTTAAGATCAAAAAATTGATACCAACGTCTTATGCCATAGACTACGACTTATACTACGTTTTATACCAATTAATGTCAAGATCTAGATTTGCTTTTATAAAAATTACATCTTAAACTAAAAACTACATCATATACAGACCACTTCCTTTACTTAAGACTACGTCTTTTACTAAAGACTACGTCTTTTATTATATCTATCTTTTATTAAAGACTACATGTCTGGCATGCCATAGGTTCGTGTTGAGGTCTGATAGACCGGATGTGGTTGGTTTGATTCCCACCTGAGGCAATGGTTAAAAAGAGCACATTTGGCCCAAAAAAATCCTAGACAACATCTAATACTGAAGACTACATCTAATGATATTAACTACGTCTTATTCTAAATACTATGACTTATACTCAAGACTACGTTTTGAATCAAAAGACTTACGTCTTGTACTCAAAGGAAACTTCTTATACTCCTACTTATACTCCTTGTATGAAAGTTTTCGTCTTGTAGCAAACACTACGTCTTATATCAAAGACTACGTAGAGTAGCAAAGACTACGTCTTATAGCTAAAAAAACCTTATTGTAGATGATCTCATAGAATTCGTTTTAACCCTATAAATTTGCTTATTATCTTTTACAATTGGTTTACTTTTTCAACAAACATTTTGTTGTTTAATGAAAAAAAAAAAACATAAAATATAAAACTTAAGGGATCAAGTACAATAATAACAATAATTATATTGTTTATCTATAATTACGAGTATACGACTAAGAAATGTATATATATTTCATTCTTTTTATTAAAAAAAAAACACATTTTTTTTGCTCAAATTTTACTGCAAACTGCTAAATAAACTGTAATTGCTATATATTTATATATATACAAACAAAAATCTATATATAATTGGTTTTATATATACAACAATAAAAACATATATGAAAATACTTACTATATAAGACATATAAGTATGTAAGTAATTGTACTATGTATGACAGTCATGCAAGTTGTGCTACTACAACTACAACTAACTGCAGTATAGGATTTCTTTACAAACTAAAGTATGATGTTATAATAAATATATATTTTTGCTATAAACAACTGTGATTCATAAGAATTGATTACATTTTATATTGAAACGTTTGTCGACGTAGAGTAAAATACTTATAGTCAAACATAATAATATAAAATTGAAAGAAGTAGGATTTTGCGTTTTAAATGTGCATTAAACGGAAATTAACTTACTTGTCATGACAATCAATGTTTAATTTTATTTATTTAGTTTTTTTCTTTAATATGTAGAAAGTTTAGTTTAGTAAAAGATATAAATACTTAATATTTTATATGGCAACAATAATACAAAAACGCACCTTAAATTTTTATTATTTTTTTACATAGTTCTTTTTTTATATATGTTAATAACAAAAAAAAGTAAAAAAAGTAATGTAATGATTATTACAAAGACGGGAAATGGATTTTTACATGTCGTTTAACGTAAAATTAATTGTGGTAAAATGAAAGAAAATAAAGAAAATAAAAATACATACAAATTACAATTTTCAAAAGGGAATTGTATATAATTGACAAATGAACTTATTTAAATCGATTAGTATTAACAGTTTAACCCAGAAAAGTACAGACACTTTAAATTTGTTAAAAGTTTTACAAGTTTTTGAATTAAATTGATTTAAAAAGCTTTTAAATTAAGCTTTTGTTTAAATTTTGTTGTATTGGTTTCAAATAACATAATTTAAAACTTTAACTAAATTATTTTGTATTTTTAAGTCTAGCCTTAACTTTACTAAAGCTTTTTTTATAAACAGTTCTAATAAAAAAAGCTTAGGTAATGTGTTTCAATTGAAACTAAAAGCTCAAATTATCTTAACAAGATACAAATATCTTTTAACGATTTTGTTAAAAGCTTTGGTCAAACATTAAGCTATGTTTATGGAAATACTTTTAACAAAATTAAGATTTAACATAAATATTTTAAATAATATTATATAAAAGCTTAGGTATCCTTAAAAGCTTAGTTTAACTTACGAAGCTTAATTTAACACTGTCAAATTAAAAGTTTTAACGTTTTGTAAGTTATGGTAAACTTATTAAAACTTTATTAAGCAATTTAAAGTAAACAATTGTTAAAACTTTAATTTCATAAGCTTTTGAATAAGTTTTCATTAAGAAACCACGCTTATCAAATTTAATCTTCTTATAATCTGAACTCTAATTTATTAATTTAAACTTAGTTTAATGCCGTATTTCTTGGTCAATTTTAAAGTTCATAAGAGCTTTTCGAAATGCAAAACCTAGTTTTAGTTTTTCAAAAAATTAAAACACTTTGAGTTTTTTATATTAAAAAGGCTTTTTCTTTTTTTTCAACTGAAGCTAAAAAGCTCAGTTTATCTAAGCTAAATATAAAACCATTATAAAAGCTTAATTAATAAAAGTTTCGTAAGTTTCTTTACTAAACAACATTTAGTGGATACTATTAAAAGCTTAGCTAAAACTTTAAGCTTAAATTTCTTTAAAAGCTCAGTATATGTTAGCAGTATATTAAAGCTTTTTTAAAGCTTGTAAAGCTTATTTAAAGCTTTTTGAGATTAAAATACTTTAATTACATAAAAACACGTTATCAAGTAAAAGTAAAATGCTTTTTTAGCTCTAATAAACTTATGTAAACTTTTTTCAAGTTCTATTAAGCACTATTACGTGAAAAATTATTAAAAGCTTTATTCAAATTAGCTTTTTTAATATTGAAAACATGTAATCTTCGTTTAAACCAAGCTTTTACTTCTTTAATTTGTTATCTAAACTTAATCATCTCTTTTAAACCACAAAAAATCTCTTAAAACCGTGTTAGTTAACTTAGAAATAGCTGTTAACTTGCTGTTAATCTAAATTAAATTTCTATTTTTTTTAACTAACTTAAAAAAATTTAAAAGCAATCTTCAAACATTGCAAACTTCTCTGATTGCCATTACACTTATTATGTTTGCTGTATTTGTTGCTGCTGCTGCTGTTGTTATGTTGCAACCAAGAAGTTTTGTGTTAAAAATAAAGCTTAATTTAAATCGCATTTCATGTTGGCAACATTATTTACAATTGTTAAACTAAATGTAAGGATATGAGTATATTTTTAGTTAGTTTCAACAATAAAGAAAATGCTTGCTTTGTTAGATTTACTCGTATGAAAGCACATATGTTGGAGTTGAAACAAAAATTATACAAAAAATATGTTTTTTTTTTTTTTTGGAGTATAACAAAAGCGCATTAAATTTTATAATAAAAAGAAAACATTGTATTTAAACTAAAGTTAAAGTAAAAATAAAATAAAAAAATTTTCCATTTTTCCATACTTCAAACTAAAATCCTTCCAAAAAAAAGTATATGTATAATGTTGTTGAGTTAAGATTTACTTAAGAACTGCTGGTGTAGGAGTACAAGATTTATTTTAATCATGATGATGTTGTAGTTGCTGTTGCTGCTGCTGATGATGGTGGGTAATCATAAATAGGCACACATTTTCCATGCAAATGTGTTGCATATAAATCATGTTAATTTCATAAGTACTTTCAGAGAGGAAAAAAAAACAGATGTTGAAACAGTTTCATAACAATTGCCATTTGTTTAAAGGAATAATATTGTCAAGACGTCAAAGAAATGTTGAAACTGTTGTTAGTGACAACTGTTTTCTTTCGTAGATGTTGCTCTAGAAAATTGTCATTAAGTTTTTATTAAAGTTTGTGTTTTTTTCGCTGTTTTAGGAAATTAATTGAAATTGAAGTTATTTGGAGTTAAGGGAGATTAAGCAGAAAGTTTTTGTTGTTTGAAAAAAAAACTTTAACTTAAATGAAGAAGTAATGTGTCTTTTAGGAAAGAAGTGTGTTTTAAACAGAGGACTACGCCATAAAATAAAAGCTGCAACTTAAAAGAAGACTACGTTTTATGCGAGGGCGTAGTCTTTCATTTAGTTTAAAAATCTTCAACTTCGAAACATAAGATCTTTTTACAATGACTACCTAATAAATTGAAGACTGAGTCTTAAACTGAAAACCATGTCTTAAACTCAAGACTACGTCTTCAACTCAAGACTACGCCGTACACTAAAGACTACGTATTATATGAAAAGTACGTCTTATATGTAGACTACGTCTTATATGAAGATTACGTTTTATACAGAAGGTTATGTCTTATACCGAACACTACGACTTAAACCAAACACAACGTCCTGTACTAACTACTAACATATCTACAAAAAGTACGTCATATACGAAAAGACAAAATTCATTTAAAAAAAGTCTAAATCCAAAATATTTTGTAAAGTAAAAAAAAAACAGTTCAATAAGAAAAAATTCGAAACTTAAATGAATCACGTTCAATAGATATGTTTTTTTTTGATATAAAATAAAATTTCAAAAATAAATTTTGCAAAAAATTACAAATACAAAAACAACAACAATAAGAAAGAGAAAAACAATATTATTATTATTATTATTTTAACAGGCGTAAATAATACTTTTAATATGATGTCAATATTTGACTAGACAATAAAATTTTTTAGACGTAGTTAGACATTGTCACAGGCAACACAAAAACAACAACATCAACACACATAACAACCAGTACCAGTAGTACTATTATCAATGAAAACAATACAACAATAACAGCAACACCAACATCATCATCAACAATTCACATCATGAAATGATGATTTTGTCCTTGTTGTTGCTTATGTCGTTTCTATACCAACAATCAATGAAATCATTCACACACAAATTGAATTTATACACATACCGCCACTAATTGAATTTTTCACTGTCGCGCTCAATTATAATGATTATTATTAAAATTCTTTTCAATATCATCGTCATCATCAGCAGCACTAGTGCAAGCTGGCTGGCTGGCAAAATAACACAAATACAAATGGTAGTTTTTAGTGAAAAAAATAATAACAACAACAATATTTCTATACGATTTTACTACAGGCAACAGACAATGTATGATTTTAATCCAATACACAATACACATTTATGACAATAAAAAAGGCATATCAAACAGACAAACAAAAATAAAGACAGACGGACGGACGAAAGAACGGACAGACAGACACCAAAAGCTTAATATTGCACAATATGAAAAGCGAATAATAACAGTAGAACAACAAGAAATGTGTGACATCTCTGCCAGTCAGTCAATATTTTTCTACACATTCTTTTCTCATTTTTTGTGTTGTTCTTGTTGCAACAACAATAAAAAAATTACAATAAATAATGTTGTTACTACACATGTAGCCGTAGGCACAAAACTTAAAGTAGTTAACAAAAAAAATTATTCATATAGACTCAAAACAGCATCATACAATCATTTACACACATACCAACTCGTACACTTGATATATTTGCCTATTCAAGCGGAAATGAAAATAATGGTTTCATGTGTGAGAGTTTATTGCGCACGGCGAACAGAAAAAGGCAAATCACAATCATATACTCACACAGATACATCTATATGTATACTTTTATATATTTTCGCAAAGAGAAAGCAAAATTTAAGACAGAACTTTAAAGGTATTAAAAGTTCAAAAGGATTGGTCTATTGTTAAGATTATAGACTGATCTATAGTCAAGGCTTCAGACTTAATTATGTAAAGTTAAGACTAATCTATAGTTAAGACTATAGACTGATCAATAGTTAAGACTGATCTATATTCAAGTATATACACTGATGGTTAAGACTATAGACTTATCTATAGCGAAGAATATCACTGATCTATAGTCAATGATATACACTGATATATAGTCAATACTATAGACAGATCTACTGTTAAGAATGTAGACGATCTATAGCGCAGACAACTGACTGATCTACTGTTAAGAATATATACGATCTATAGCCAAGACAATACACTGATTTATAGTTAAGTCTATAGACTCATCTGAAGTCAAGTCTATACACTTATCTCTAGTTAACACAATAGACAGATATACTGAGGTTTAGTGCTACTGAGTCAAAACCATAGACCGATCTATAAGACTGTGTTCTGAACTGAAGTCAATACTGTAGACTGATCTTAAGTTAGACTGATCTATAGCTAAGACTATATACTGATTTATATTAAAGACAATATACTGATTTACAGTCAAGGCTTTAGACTGATGTATAGTTAAGACTATAGACTAATCTATAGATAAAGCTATAGACTATAAATTGATCTATACAATATTCAATATATTACTACATAATCAAAACTGTGAATATATCTATAATCAAGACTACAGACTGATTTTTTCTTAAGACAGTATCTTACCACATTTGGTTTTAAAATGTTTTAAACATTATTATAAAATTAGACATAATTATTATTACTCATACGCCATAGAGTATTAATACTTTCTAAATTAATTTGTTTATATTAAATAGGGGAATTTTCAAACTATGAAATCATTTTTCAAAGTAAAAGCAAATCAGTCATTATTTGATCATTTCAATGTAAACTTAAACAACGTTTATTAATATTTAATAAAAATTTAAACTATTGTTGCAATATATATATACATATTTAAACTATTGTTGCAAAATGGTTTTGGAAACTATCAATTTATCTTTTTATGACAAAAATATGTTTTTTATTACAAACTATTAACTTATCAAACATTTCTTTTTAAATATATTTTTATTACTTAATATTACAAAGTAAAATATCATGTTTATTTTCTATTAAATTGTTAATAATATCTAACTTAAACTTTCATAAGATAATTTAAACCTTATAATAAAAGCTTTAAATGACAATTTCTTCCATTTAAATCCAATGATATAAACAAAAGTTATAAACAAAATTATTTAACAACAAGTAATTGATATTACTCATACGTCGTTGGGGTATAACCTAATTTTTTTAATTTATTTATTTAAAGGGGATTTTTTAAGAAAAATTACTTTAAATGTTTTATTTATAAAATTAATAATATTTTATACAATTCTTAGTAAAGTTTGTTAGAAAAAGATTTAATACTTTATAGAACTGTTTTTCATTTTTAAGAATTTTACTTTTGGTTTAGAGCTACTGAGGCCTTTATGGTGGGTGGCATGATGTTAAAGCCATTGTTGCTAAAACGGTGTGTTGTTCGTGAAGAATAATTTGATATTGTTGTATCATATTTTATACTTTTGCTCTGTTAGTGGGTTGTATTTAAATTTCATTTTTTTTCGTTTTTTATATAATTTTATTAACATTAAAATTACCGTCTCAACAAGCTGGTCTTTTTTATATTTGCCAGTGGATCTCATAGTTTAAGATAACGGAAGTTGATCTTCAATGGCCACCCAAGCAGATGCAGCAGCAACAACAACAACAACGCAAAAAGTAAAAGGAAATATTAATTTAAAGCAATTCATCATTGAAATTGATGGGTTTTTTTTAAAGCCACATGTTTAATGAAATGCAATTGATATTTTTCTTATAAAATATTTTTTAAGTATATATAGTGAAATATAAAAGAAATTTATTAGTACTTTATTAAAGAGCAAAAATACTTAACATTGTTTGTAATTAAATAGAGAAATGCACAATATTTTTTTCTTAAAAAAAGAAAAATAAATATTTTTAATTGCAACGTAAGTTTTTTTAGTTTTTTGCAAAAGAAAAGAAAAAAACACATTAAATGCCAGCAACAAATTGTTTTTATTTAATGCCAATTTCACCAATTTCACACTTGGCGTTTTAATAATTATTTTTATTTTTTCTTTTAAATTTGTGTTTATATGTTTATTTTAAATGCCTCACAAGTTCAACGTAAATTACAAATTTCATTCTTAAACTTAAACATTACTTATCTCAAAGTAAATAGAAAAATTTGTAAAATTGCCAAGATTTTTTTTTTCGTCTTTTGATTTTTTATTTTTTCTTTTTTTGAGGCAAGAACGTGCGCCTTCTTCACTGTAACTTCTGCCCCAAAACAAAAAACCACTTTACACCACACGCGCCGATCATGTTCATGATCTTGTTGTTGTTGTTGTTTTTATTGTTTCTACACATGATTTCTGTTTCCATTTCTATATGAATGGTTGCACACAACAATCTTTCAAATGTTGACTATGGTTGTTTTTACCATTTATTTTTTTGTGTTTCAATTGCAAGATTTTAAATAAATAAATAAATTTATTGGGAGCATATAAATTCATAAGAAGAGCAGCAAAATATTGATGCACAATACAAAGGCCTTAAACGTCCGTAGGTCTTTACATACACGTTTGTAGAAATTATTTTTACATATATACGGCAGTTTTGAGTCAATAATCAACACTATGTATAAACTCAAGTCTATAGACTGCTTTCTCAAGTCTATAGACTACTCTATAGTCAAGACTATAGACTGCTCTATAGTCAATACTATAGACTGCTTTGTAGTCAAGACTATAGATTGCTCTAAAGTCAAGATTGCTTTATAGTCAAGACTATAGACTGCTTTGTAGTCATGACTATAGATTGCTCTACATTCAAGACTATAGATTGCTTTTTAGTCAAAAGTGTAAACTGCTCTATAGACAAGACTATAGACTACTCTATAGTCAGCTCTATAGTCAAGACTACAGACTACTCTATAGTCAAGACTACAGACTACTCTATAGCCAAGACTATAGACTGCTTTATAATCAAGACCATAGACTGTTCTATAGTCAAGAATATAGACTGCTCTATAATCAAGACTATAGACTGCTCTATAGTCAAGACTATAGACTACTCTATAGTCAAGACTATAGACTGCTCTATAGTCAAGACTATAGATTGCTCTATAGTCAAGACTATAGATTGCTCTATAGTCAAGACTATAGACTGCTCTATAGTCAAGACTATAGACTGCTCTATAGTCAAGACTATAGACTGCTCTATAGTCAAGACTATAGACTGCGCTATAGTCAGGAATATAGACTGATCTATAGTCAAGACTATAGACTATAGACTGATCTATAGTCAAGACTATAGACTATAGACTGCTCTATAGTCAAGAAAATAGACTGCTCTATAGTCAAAACTATACACTGCTCTATAGTCAAGACTATATACTGCTCTATAGTCAAGACTATAAACTACTCTATAGTCAAGACCATAAACTGCTCTATAGTCAAGACTACGTGTATACAGTCAAGAATATAGACTTTATAAACAGTATAACACTGTCTCCATAGCAAATTGCAGGGTTTTATTTTTTGTACTTCAAAATACATTGCTAATTTTTGTGTATTTTTTTGTTTTCTTTGAATTTTGCTTTCTTTTTTATTTTCTTAATTTGACATTGACAGCATCAAGTCATTGAGTTGAATTTCTAAAAGGGAACATGATTTTTGCTTTGCTGCTGGTTTTTCGGTGTTCGACAGCTTTGTATACAGGCCGAAAAATGGCAATGAACTTGAAGTTCTTTTATTTTGTTTTTAAATATAATATTTTACAACATATTGCTTTGAAAAATGGAAATTTTTTTATACTAAGAATATTTTTGTTCTTGGAAACATGTTTGGTGAAGAGCATAACAATAGAATATTGATTTATTGTTAAAAATTTAAACTCATTGCAGCATTGCAACATGCTAACTATAAATTTTCCATGATTATTATTACTGTTAGCATTTTGATTTTTGTGACAACCTTATTATGTTTATTTAAACATTCAACAGAAGGCCGCAGTCATACTTCTCTTTGCAGTAAATAAGTATATGGTTGTCATAGATATTTCCATTTTTTCATTACTAGCTGGCAAATCTTTATTAATATGTAATAAAAACTTACGTCTTAAGTTAGGCAACATTTTGAAAATGTTTATAAACATGTATATATAAACAATTTTGTTTAGAATATGTACGAAATTTGTTTAGATATATTACTCAAGCTTTTTAAAATGTTTTTAAATAATATCTTATCAAGTTGGATTCTTAGCAACATGTATCTGATTGTCATGATTTATATGTGTTTCTAATAAAGTCTTTCAACAATAATATTCATATTATTCGTCACTTTGTTAGATTGGTATGTAACATCCTATAAGATAGGTTTCTTTGCAACATGTTTATATACATATAGATAAACATTTGTATGAAAATATATTGTACCAGTTTATAGCAATTATTTAACAAATAATCAATAAAATTTAAAAAAAGTTTTTCAACATTTTACAATGTTGCTAAAGTAGAATATGTCAAGGTCTTTTTTTTGAAAAATTTGCAGGTTTATTGTCATAAAGTTTTCTAATTAATGCTTTACTAAATAAACTTTTCGGTTTAATTTCTTTTTCACATATAAAACTTAAAATAAACAATTTATTTGTTAGTTTTTTTACAAAAATAAACAAACGTAAAACCAAAAGATAAGATAAAAAAACAAAATAAAAATTGAAAGTTATCTAAAAAGCAAAAAAATAAATTCCCTAAATAGATTACGTCAGTATCACTGAATAAGTGACTAAAATATTTAGTTAAATAATTAGAAAAATATATATATAATAGTTGCTATTGTCATTTATTTATTTTTCTAAAACTGATAAGCTTTTTAAGGTGTTAAGCTGTTAGCTTTATTTTCTTTTTTTTAATTTAATTATGCTGGTGTAATGTTTACAAATATATTTATGTACATATGTATATGTATAAGTATTTATATTAATCTATTAAAAACTGAAATAATCTATTAAAAACTGAAACATATTTAGCAAAAGTTCAGCTAACAAATTTGTTCAATTTAACCCCTTTATCTTTAATGAATTGTTGTTATAATTATAATGCATTCAATTTTTGTTCTTATCAGTTTAAAATAGTTTTATGATTTTGATAACATTTAATACATTTTTTATTTTTGATTTAATATTAATATTAAAAAAAAAATAGTGCATTTTATTAATTTCTTTTCAAAGCTAAAATTCATACAAATATCAAAATTAATTAAAATTTTTATCTTTTATAGAATTCCTTTTAGCAAATACGTAAGAAATTATGTCATTTCCCTTTCTTTTATTTTTAGTAAACGTAACTTTTTTTATTCTTCCTCGTATTTTTAAGGCCAAAGACCTTTTTAGCTCCCCCACCAACACCAACCAACAATAACAGCAAATGAATAGCAAGAAAAATCACTATAGTCTTCTTTTAGCAACATGTTTATAGCAAAAAAAAAAAACAATGTAGAGAAAACACACACACACCATCATATTGTCATTTTAACAAAGAATATAGAAGAGACATAAAGAAATGCATTTGTTCTTGTTTTTTTTTGGTAGTTTGTATGCAATCAAACACCCTATAAAGCTGCCACCCTCAAATGCATTGAAGAATAAAGAAAACAAATAGTGAAAGGAATATATACATACATATGTATATACAAATTACTATTTATAATGAAAATGGTAAAATCTATGGAAAATTTTTTAAATTAAACTTTAGGTTTACATTATATACTAAAATTAAGTTGAAGAAGTCAAAAAACTCATTAAGATATAGTTTAAAAGTTGGCAGCAACATGTTGGCAACATTTTATATGTTTACAGCTGTTGCTTTAACAAAAATTTACACCAACATGTTTATCAACATATTCAACCATGTTTTTGTCATATTGTTGTTAAAACATATTTATAAACATATCCATAATGCTTATGTTTCTATTGATATGTTTAATGTATCTATAAACATTTTTTTATCATTATATGTAGTTCTTTAAATGTTATTAACATGTCTCTCAACATTTTTAGCAAATAAAGATTGATATTTACACAAATTTTCATAATATTTCTTATATTTTGCTCAATGCTGTTTGTGTTTATATAACAACAACAAAATGTTTATAATCATTTCAAATGTTTTTAAAAATGTTGCTCATTGTTGTTAAATCTAAACATGTTGTCAAATTAATCATATTTGCGGAAATTTAAAGACAAACAAACAACTACAAACATGTTTGTAATAATGTTTACTCAGAGTTGTCAACATGTTGTTTTAAACTTTTTAACAATGTTGTCTATATGTCTTCAAAAATGTTGGCTGTATTTTGCTGATTTTTTCAGTATATTAATATTAAATACGAGATAATAAGTTTATGAACAATGTAGCTATATGTTTCCCAACATGTTGCCTATATATTTTTCATCATGTTGGCTTCATTTAGCTTACTATCCATCGATATTGAATACTAGATAAAAAGTTTATAAACAATGTATCTATATGTTCCCCAACATGTTGCATATATATTTATCTTCATGTTGGCTTCATTTTGCACATGTGATAATATTGCAGCCTATGTGGGCAACACGTTTCTAAAGCTATTTGCTATTAATTTAACTATATGTTTCTAAACATGTTGCTTAATATTTTTATGAAATTTATTTCATGTTTAGTTATCTAGCGTTTAGCACAGATAAATTCATATTGCTTTCAGTCAAAATAATGTTGACTATGTTGCCCACATGTCCATTAATATGTTACCAAAATAACATTTATAAATGTTTATCGAAATGTTGCCCAACATGTTGCTTAAATATTTATATATACGTTGTGTTTATTTTTAATTTTTTTCACTTTTTTAAGCTTATGAATATGAACTTATCAACATTTATTCAATATGTTTCCTAACATGTTGCTCAATTTGTTTCTCACAGTTTTTTTTTAAATTTCATGTACCGCATTTAATGCATTAAAATGAAATTGGTTTAAAAAAAGTAACAAAAATCCTGGAAAACTACAAATATATATTCATATTTTTCATTACAACAATAATATTAACAAAAAAAATATTGTTACGAATTTGTTTCCATTAAAAAAATCCTTTGTTATAGTTGTAATAGTTAAGAGTTTTACTCTCATATTTTTTGTTTAAAAAATAGAAACTGAAAACAGCATTACTTTTTATCCTTGCTGTTTCTATGGTATCCACTCAGTAATTCCCAGAAACAAAAAGAAAATATAGGGAAAAAAACATAAATGCAGGATTTTAAGCAATTGCAAAGGAATTACTGTGGGTTATATTGGTGTTATGAAATGATTTTCTGACTAGTGAGACGCGACAATAGTTTATTTTTTTGTTGTTCACCATGTTATGGTCTACACGTGATATTATTTGTTGGTGACAGACACAAAGAAATTTATATATGAATTATTCTTACATAGTAAGTGACAAAATTAAAATAACAAGTTAACAAAAAAAAAGGAAAATTATTAATAAAAGATAGGTAGTCAAGGATTTGTAGTGTTATTTATTATCAAGCTTTACACTTATAATTGATTTATTCAACTAACTGACAATGCTTTAAATTTTAATTAAAGCCAATTACTATTTATTTAAAATTTGGCCTTTTTGAGAGTTAAAGTTTTCAATTAAATTGCATAAAACATTTAAATTGTTCTTTCCAAGAACGTGGACAAAAAAATTTTTTTGGAAAAAATCAAAGTAAAAACATCATGAAATTAATTTACTTGTTGGCAATAACCATTAAATAATTATTTCAATTCGTTTTGAGTTTTTTGTTGGTAAGTGCGTGCGTAATTAAACTACAGCTCTTTGTACATAGATTCAAAGATACAAATGTTTATTTATATGTACATACTGTATCTACCACAGAGACACATTCGATTAAAACTTATATAAGTAGAATTATTTAGTCAGTAAAGAAAAAAAAACAAAAAAAAAACACAAAATCATTACTATGGTTTTACGAAAATAACTTAATACCATAATGCCAAATATGGTTGTATTAGAATGTGTTTGTTGTCTGTCAGTGTATATTATTGCGATCTATGTATATCGATGGGGTTATGTGAATGTATTGTGGATTTTGTGTGCTGCGTTTTTTTTTTTGTTTCGTAGTAAACCATATTTGTCAACTACGGATGTACTTTTAAGTCAGTCATGGGTATTTTGCTGAATTGCAAATAAGCGTATAGAGGCAATAAACGGATGCTTGAGCGTTTATAAGAACTTAGCATCAATGTATCTTTGTTATCCAGAAATCGCTTAGTTGCTGTAGAGCTTTAAGAAACTATATTCAGGAAAGTAGTTTTCTTTGTATTTGTTAATGTTAATGTTAGAACATATATTATAAAAAACTTACATTGTCCAAAATTATTAGAATATATTAAAACCAGAAGTTATTGCTTACCTGGAAATAAAGAAATGAAACTCTTATTAGTAAAATGTTTTATAGGATTATTAAAATTTAATTATTAAGTAATTTTTATAAACAATTGCTCAAATTCTTAAATGTTTAATTATTAAGTAATTTTTATAAACAAATTGCTCAAATTCTTAAATGTTTCACTTCCCTAACTGTTTTTCTAGTTTTAGTTTAGTTCTAATTCAGTTCAAGTTCAGTTCTAGTTCAGTTCTAGTTCAGTTCTAGTTCAGTTCTAGTTCAGTTCTAGTTCAGTTCTTGTTCAGTTCTAGTTTAGTTCTAGTTCAGTTCTAGTTCAGTTCTAGTTCAGTTCTAGCTCAGTTCTAGTTCAGTTCTAGTTCAGTTCTAGTTTAGTTCTACTTCAGCTCTAGTTCAGTTCTAGTTCAGTTCTAGTTCAGTTCTAGTTCAGTTCTAGTTCAGTTCTAGTTCAGTTCTAGTTCAGTTCTAGTTCAGTTCTAGTTCAGTTCTAGTTCAGTTCTAGTTCAGTTCTAGTTCAGTTCTAGTTCAGTTCTAGTTCAGTTCTAGTTCAGTTCTAGTTCAGTTCTAGTTCAGTTCTAGTTCAGTTCTAGTTCAGTTCTAGTTCAGTTGTAGTTCAGTTCTAGTTGAGGTCTTCAGGTGAACTTCAAAATGATCCGTTCAATACACTTTTCAAAATTTCGTATTTTTTTTATTATAAAAATTTTGATTTTAACTTGTAAATAAATTGTGTAAATTTTATGTTGTCCAAAAGAAAAAAATTAAAAAAAAACCTTTACAACCAACATGTCACTTCAAGTGAGTGCTTGTTATTTGGTATTCGGACACAATCTGCTGCATGCAGGTACCAACAACTGAACAGCGCCAAAAAAATCCCCAATACCAAATGTGGAACTTAAGTAGACAAACAGATATCAGCGACAATGTTAACGATTGCTAAAGATTTTATACATATATACCTATATTTTTATATAAAATTGTTGTAATAAAACATCAATGTATGTCATTTGTTGTTATTTTCTTGACGGTTTGCCGTATTGTTTAGCCATGAAACGTATGTTTCCTTTGAAACACAAAAAACAAATTCTCGCAACATGTCTCTGTTGTTGTCTCTGATGACCAAACAATTCGTTTCATTTCAAAAAATTTAACAAATTGTTATAATGTCAATACATTTGTTTGATTATAAGCAGTAATATTTTTGTTGTTGGTAGTGAATAAAAAAATACCAAAGGAATTGGGTAAAATCTCTTTATAATGGCATTTTAAAATTGCAATAAAAATATACTATTCCATTAAAAACTTGTTAATTACTTTCAAGCTTTTTAATAACTTACTTTTTTGGGACTCAGTAATACAGAAATAGTTTAATACTAATAAAAAAATCATGTATATGATTGTAGCGACCAAGTATATGTTTATTAAGACCATTTTTTGTTTGAGAGTTCTGTTATTTGAGAGTGACATTGCGTTAAACATTTTTATAATAATTTTAAAGATAAATTTAACATAACATAATTGCCTAAACAACAAATATGTTTACAGTGACCATATTATTGCTAAATTTTCATAAAACCATTTTATATATTTTTTCTCTGTGTATATAATATACAAGTGGGGTTTAAAAACCAACCCACCTTTTTGATTTTAGACAATATCTCAGACTCTCATTTTCTTTTTTTAAACTCATGTAGTTTTTTTTTGGCATACATTCCCCCTGTGCTTCTAGCAATCAAATTATTTCGAACAAATGAAATTGAAATTAATTTTTTATAGATTCAATCAAGACTTTAGATATTTTCTTGAATTTCTTGAACTTAGAATATAAGTAAAAATTATATTTAATTTTTCTTTAGGAAAAGAAGAGGCGTCAAGGTTTTTCAAAAAAAACGAAAACTAGTTTTAATCACATAAATAATTTTTTGATTAAACAAAAAGTGTTAAAATCTTTAAAAGACTTTAATGGTTGATGGTGCGTTCCAATGCAGTTCCACTAAATGCAAATGACAATGAAAACAACAACAAAAATAAAGAAAAAATCTACAGAAAATAGGAGAGGCAACGAGAAATTAATGAAGCATAAGTTGGTTAGTTGCTAAGAAGTGCGTTAAAGTTAAGACGATCGTGATGTTGATCATGTCTTTTTTTCTTGCGTTTTTTTTTTGTAAATAACAAAAGCCCCCTCTTTTTATGCTAAAAGTTTTGTTACTCTTTATGTTAACACGCAGTGTTAAGTATTTTTAAATTTTGTAAGAAAACTAACTGACAAAAGACCCCATTTCAAGATCAAGCTGTTTACCTGGAAATCAAGAAAGTAACCCAATGTGCAAGTAGTTAAGATAAAGTGTTAATAAAGTTTGGAGACGTGGTAGCAGTTGAGTCAATAATAACAAAAAAAAAATTATATAAAAATCATAACAATAAAGTGTTTTAAAATATGTTGATTGAACAAAAGAAGTAAAAGATCAGCATATTAAACTAGCATATACATACATATGTATTTTTCCACTAGTTTTTAAATATAATAAAATATTTAAATAAACTCAACAAAACTAAACAAGCTTTTTCTATATATATAAAAAATAAACAATCAGCAGCATAGGTGCTTTAATATTAAAGCCTATAACAAGGTAGGGCTAGGCCTTGATTTAATAACAACCTACTCTTCTACCTTTGGTATTTTCCACTAAATCCTAATTTAAGCTTAATACACTTACTCCTTTAGCATTTCCTTTTGATATCAGTTGATTACTTATGCCAGCATTATAAACTATATTAAAATAAAATTGATGGTTCAGATTTAGTTTGTTGCCAAGAGAACTACAGCGAGATTCTACATGTTCTTCTTTCCTTTATCTTCTCACTGTTATTCAATTGTTGTGTTGTTTTTTTATTATTGTTATTTTAAAATTTCGCATTTTACGTAGGCGTTTGTTTTAAACTTGTTCAAAAAGTCGAATTCAAAAAAAAACCAGTAAAAGTTTTTTTTGTTTAGCGTGGGCTGTGATTTAATGTATGAGTTGTCTGAAAGCGTTTCTTTCTTCTTTGAGCAGAGTAGGTATTCCTTTTTATTATCAAGGAACATAACAGGCTTAATTATTTTCATCATCATCATCAACAACATTTGCTTCATCTTCATCTCTAGTTACAAATTTATGCTCAATTCAAAGTGATTTTCAACTTGCAAGACTTGTTTGAATGATAGCAATTGTTGCTGCCATTTACTGGGGGCGTTAAGTACAAGTATTAAAACTGAGTTTCGAAATTAATTTTATGATTCTTCTGGAGAAGAGGAGAAAAGCTTCAGGACTCTAAAATGATCTAATCATTTCATTGTTAAACACTTATTTTTAAGAAAGAAATGTGTTTTCATATGGAAGAGCTTTTTTTTAACTAAACAAATATTCTTTCACAAAAAAAGCTTTCTTTGTTTAAACCTACCTTTTCCAATAGAAAAAAATGAGCTTTTTCGATAAAAGCATCTAAGCTTAAACCTACCTTTTCCAAAAGAAAAAATGAGCTTTTTCGATAAAACCATCTAAGCTTTTTATACCAAATATATTTTGCAATATAAATAAAAGTAAAAAAAAGCTTTTTCCAGCAAATAAAGCTTTTTTTGGTTAAAACAAGCTTATTCTACTTAAATGTACCAAAAATATGTTTTTGAAAAAGAAGCTTTTTAAACAAAAGCATAAAAAAACTATTTTGACATTAAAAGCTTTTTGGTTAAAAAATAAAACTTATTCTACTTAAATGAACTAAATTTTTGTTTTTGAAAAAGAAGCTTTTTAAACAAAAGCATAACATAATGTTTTGACAATAAAAGCTTTTAACCAAAAATTAAGCTGTTCATTAAAAAAGTTTTGTTTGGTGTTTATTTTGATAAAATTTAGCTTTTTCAACAAAAAATAACTAAAAAACAATATTTTTGTATAAAAAAGCTTTCTAACAAAAAACAGCTTTTTCGCACAAAAATATATACAATTTTTGCAAAACAAAAATGTTTATATATAGAATAACATTTTTTTAAAAAAATTAACATTGTTGGTTTTTTCATAAAATACGAAAGACGTTTTAATAAAAAAAAACTTTAAGCTCAAATGGAGCTTTTGGGGAAAAAGTTTTGTTTTCGCTCAACAAAAACTCATTAAAAAAGAGTTTTTATGTAGAAAACTATTAAATTTGTCTTAAAAAGCTTTTTAAGGTAAAGCTTTATTCATAAAAGGAGTTTTTTGGCTAAAATTTTGTTTTTAATAAAAATAACATTTTGACTAAAAAGTTTTATTTTTCAAAAATATTTGTTTGCAACAAAACAAGTTTTTTTTCATCAGGACTATTTTTTGCAACAAAAAAGCTTTATTAACCAAAAAAAAAAAACTTTAACCACAAACTACAGTTTTTCTTTGAGGGATTCATGCAAATATTTATTATCTCTTTCAAAATCACTTGATTTAATAATTTAAGTTTTATAACGCATTTTAAGAAATAGTCTTCTTAAAATATAATATTATGAAACAAATAAAAAGTTCAAGTGTTTTCAAGAAGTTCTTAACAATTTTGAATATTTTAATTTATACGTAAACATATGTGTTTTTAAATCACTCCCCTAAAAAAAAATTAAAACAATTCATACTTGAAACGCCATCAACAGCACCATCTTCGTCAGCTTAGTTGTGGGTGTCAGCTTTACCCTTTATTTTTAAGATCTTTGACTTTTTGTCACCCTCTTGAAAAGCATTAAAAAAAACCCTTTTTTCTAGACGGTAAATGATACTTTTTTTTGTGTTCGTCTGTCTGTCTGTCTGTCTATCTGTGTAGAATAGTGTCCCAAAAATAAAGGATGAATTATACAAAGAATTAAAATCTTTGACATCTGCCGACATGTTTTATGAAATACACGAGTAAAAACTAAACTTGACATTTATCTCTGTCACAAAACTACAAATCAGCGTTGAAAATAACAACAAAAATAACAGCAGGGTAAAAAATTGCAAAAAAAAATACAATAAAAATGCCATAATGAAGCGAATAACGAAAAAATCAAAGAGCAGAGAAAAAATTTGTTAAGGTATAGCTTTACAAATTGAATTTGTATAGTGAAGGCAAATTTCAATTTAGAATTATTCCCAGTAAACATTTGCCTTACAATGTAATGTATTCAAATACTAAGGTAAGGGTTTATAGTGTTACAAACACTTACCAGTAAGGCGTTATAAAAGGCAATCTAATTCACCAGAAAGTAGTTAAACAACTTATTAAGGTACTTCCCTATTATGAAAATAGTAAGTGATATACTTTGGGTTAAGAAAATGAAAAGCTTTAAAAGCTATGACAAACTTGAAATTTTTGAAATTAATTTATCATTTTAAGAAAATTTTCTTTTTTTATTTTTACTTTATTTTTACTTTAATAAATTTCAATTATTTGTAAATAAAAATTTATTAAGTATAAAAGTGCTGTTTGTTTGATTGATTGTAAAAAAACGTGCACTTACATTCATAAAATATAAATAAATAAACAAAGAATGAATGGATGAATGAATGAACAAATTATCCATGTAAAGGGCTTTATATTGCTCTGGTAACTGACTTTTCTTAACGCCCCTGTCCCCCCACCCTTTATATTTATGCTTGTTATGAGCTTTAAAGGCTCATAAACAATTTTATCCCCTGCTTAAAACCGAGGAAAATTTATGTTTCGTTGTTGTTTCCTTTATGGAGTAATTCAATATGGGTAAATGTTAAAAAGGAAAGTATGGTAAAACGTTTTTTCTTCATTTCTTACATTTTGAACCCTTCATTTTAAAACAGGTTATATAAATGAATGTCTTGAAGTTTACAACATAACAAAGATCTAAAATACTAAAGAAATAAAGAAAAGCTGATTAACACTTTTGTTTTATGAAAGCTTTTTTCTAAAGTTTTCAAACAAAACTTTGGACTTTTAAATATCTTATAAAGCTAATGTTTAACTATTCTTTTGGAAAGCTTGTGTTTTGAGACAAGCTTAAAACTACATTAAGCTGTTTTGTTTTATGAAAGCTTTTTTCTAAAGTTTTCAAACAAAACTTTGGACTTTTAAATATCTTATAAAGCTAAGGTTTAACTATTCTTTTGGAAAGCTTGTGTTTTGAGACAAGCTTAAAACTACATGAAAGCTTTCAATAAGCTGCTTTCTTGTAATTCCTTGTTACACTAAAAAAAAGCTCACTGCTTTCATAGTCAATACAACTGCTTACAATTCAGCTATTACTGTGCATTTTTCTGCAATAGGGTGTTTAAAAGCTTGATAACCTAAATATCTTCTTAAGATTATTAAAAATGTTTTTACCTACTATATACTTCAATGTTCAACTTAAAATAGCATATTGACTATTTTGTTGGCTTTTATAAAGTGAAATATTTTTATGATTTTTCTTCAACGTTCTCCCTCATCCTCCCTATAATTTTCGCATAAAAGCTAGAAAAAAACATGAAGTAAAGCAATTTAGAAAATAGCAAATTGATGTGCAGCAACCAACTTAGGGGAAAACGACAGACAGACAAAGGCAGAGGGTGGGTAAGAAGAAAGCCAAGAAATGTAGGGAATGCTTGAACGCCTTGGTGACAGAATTAACATTAAATTGCTAAATGCTGCGAGCAGGGCAAAAAAAAAACGAACCAAATCAAATGCGTAATTTGGTGAATGAGAGAAAAAAACAAAAGTTAAAGATAGAAACAAAAAAACCCCACTAAATAGGCAAATAGAAACTTTAACAAAGAGACAACAGTCGATTTTTCAAGTGATTCTAAGGAAAAAAAGAGTAAAAATAAAGCCAGATTTTTTGCATGTGAAGTGGAAGTAAATTGACAACAATTAAGTTGATAGAATGAAGCAATTTCAAGGTAAATGTTGGCCAAAAGAAAATAAAATGCTGGTCTTAAAAAAGCTTAATTAACAGAGAACATTTTGAAGCAAAGAAAGCTTTTTTTCAATTTAACGAAAAGGCACTAAAATAGGATCTTAAATCAAAAAGCTTTTAAAAAAATCTTTATCAAAAAAAAAGAACTTTGAAAGTTTTAAGCTTACACTGAAAGTTTTTAGCTTCTTCGTGAAAAAAAACTGCTTTTACTACAAAAAATAAATTACTCATCAAGAATCACTTTTCATCAAGAAAAGCTTTCATCAAAAACTATTTTGCTAAAGGAGCTTTCTTAAACAAAACAAGCATTTACCATAAAAGAAGCTCTAATCAACAAATTTTTCACAAAAACAGCTTTCATGATCTAAAAAAGCTTTTCAAAATCTAACAAAACTTTCTTATTATTTCCCAAAATTTAAATTTTTTACTTGAATAACGTTTCATCAAAAATACTTTTTTAAGTAAAAAATCATTTATTTTTTGCACAAAATAATCTTCTTCGCAAAGAGCTTTTGTAACCTAAAAAAGCTTTTATGACCTAAAAAAAGCTTTTCTAAGCAAAAAAAAAAAAAAAATTCAAACTTTAAAATTGTTTTTTACTGAAGGTATGTTTTTAAAGCTTTTCACGAAAAGCATTAGTCACCAAAATATGATTTTCCCTATTAAACAAGTTTCAACACAAAAGCTTTCATTAAAAGCTTACTCATAATAGTATCCAATAAAGATTTTCCAGCTAGTTTTTTGGTAATTTAGCCTTGCAAGAGTTATCATGAATAAGTAGTACTTACTGCAGCATTACATAAAAGACATTATTAAACTACTGAAGGTAAGTTATTAGGTAAGTGAAAACATGAAAAGTTATTGCCCTGTTTGCGAATTATTTAATTTAATTAAATTTCTTTTAACAATATATTTGCAAATTAGAAAAATCAAACTCCTCTCAAGCATTTCCTTATACATGTTTTTATTTCAATTCATTAACGATATTGTGGACTTGTTGCAAAAAAAAAAAATAAAACAATAAAACAAACACGTAAAATGCGTTATAAACTTAAACTCTTAACTTATAGACAAACTAAAAAAGAAAATAGCAAAAAAAACAACAAATTGACATTTAAAGTGACAGCTTCATTTGGTGCGTAATACGGAAGTTCCATTTTTAGATGAATTAAACGAAGAAAATATAAATGTCTGAAGTCTCAACACAAACAGACATCAACATCATCATTATTATCATCATCATGGTCAGTGGCAGCAGTCCATCACATACACATAGTGCTTATAGGCAGCCAAGCTAGCACACGACTAGACGTGAGAATTCTATTAAGAATTTTGTATATATATATATATATATTTTTTTTTTTTTTTGATAAACGGCCAAGAAATTTCACAGTTGTATGCACGTTAGCACAACCCCTTAGAAATGTCAGAGCTAGAGAGAGAGAAAGAGTGAAAGAGCGAGGTAGAATAACATCATTTATTCATTTAAGTTTATATGATTAATTAATTTTAGTTTAAGGTTTTTTTTGCTTTCTTTTAGCTCAATTGCTTTGGAAATGTTTCATGGAGGGGCTTGTTAAGTTCAGTTGTGAAGAGGTGTTATTTTCATCAAAACTTGTGTTTGATTGTTTTTGCTACGTTTTCCTTAAATGATTGTTATATGGTCGTCGTTGGATCGTTCATTTAATTTTGGTCTATTGTTTCCGTTTTATGTGTGAAGCATACATATGTACATGCATACATATCTAAATACATACTCGTTTTAGTTTCATTATAAATGTTTGTATAAATATTTATTTAGTGTGTGTTTGTTTGATTTTTTTTCAACTTCTTTTTTCCAACAATTTAAGTATGTACGTGTGTTTGTTTTATACCTATTATGTTGATTGCTTTCATGACATTCGTAGCGCCAAATAAAGATTGACGTCAAATTCCTAGTACCCTATCCCCGTTACTCCCCTCTTGTTTGCTTTGTTTAATCATTAACAGAAATAGCAAACCCACCAACCATCTCATTATCAATGAACAATACTTAAGTGGCAACTATTATACTTCAGCAGTTTTTAAGGGGTCCATAACAGACTTTTATAAAGTTTTTTAATCAGATATTAAACTATTTGTTTACCTCTTTATAAGGCTCAAAAGTCATTCGCTACATTAGTGTTCCCAAGTAATCTAACAAGTAGTCATTATATCCTCCATACCAGCAGTTTCTCGTCAAACTGCTAGTATGAAGGACATAATGACTACTTGTTTGATTACTTGGGAACTTACCTGGTTGACTAGCACTTGAACTTCTTCATAAAATGTAGTAAAAGTTATTAGTCACTTTACTGTTCCTGAGTAATCTAGAATGTAGTTAATTATTGCTTAATTAATACAGTTTTTTGAACTTGTTCATAAAATGTAGTCGAAGTTATTAGTCACTTTACTCTTCCTGAGTAATCTAGAATGTAGTTAATTATTGCTTAATCAAATTGCTTCATTATCGAGTCTTTATTAACCCAGAGAAAAAGAAACTTTACTGTCTCCCAGTAATCTAGAATGAAGTCATTTTTAAATGTATTTTTGTAATTGATCAATCTCCTTAAGTGAGAAAGTGATAAACTTTACTAGATCAACTTACTCACCACAACGTGGTCTGGCGTCTTAAATTACAGGATTCTATAGCTGTAAAAGTTATTTGACATAAGGTCTACATAATTCAGATATGAAGGTAGTTGTCACCTTAATAACACCTATTACTCTAGCAGGAAATTAATCGTTACTTTAGAGCGTCTAAGTACCTTGAATGAAGTCATTTTCAAAGGTTTCTCCACCAACATTCACATCCAAAAAGTGTGATGTTAATCCATAGAACATAAACTTACTGCTACTAGAATTGGCGCCCTCTCAAACTACAGGGTTTTATAGCTGTAAAAGTATTTGTTAACAGGAATGGAAAGGAGCCAAAACTTACACATTTACACACTACGATTAAATTACACTTGCTGATACCTTTTTTGTTTTTTCTTCTTTCTCATCAACATTTTGTGTTTTTTTTTTCGTTTCATTTTGCTTGCTTACGTCTGTCTGTCTGTCCATCTATCTAACATACAATTCATTCATTTATTCATTGATTTTACCATTATGTATGATATGTTCACCCACATACATACATTCATACATACTTATGTATATGCGTAAATATGTAGAAAATTTTAGGTATTTGCTACATACAGATTGCCTGTAAAATTGTTTTCAAATTTCATTCTATCACCCTCCCTCTCTCTCTCTCTACCTTCATTCGCACTTATACCTCACCTTAAAATGAGTTTTAATAGAAAAATGATTGAACGAACTAAACGTTGAAAATATTTGGCATTCAATACGTATTGCAGCAATCAATAGCAAATGTTAACAGAAATTGAAGCTGTTCAAGCATAAGGAAGTAGCTGCTGCGTACATATGTCTTAAAAAATAATTTACATTTACAGCAGAAGCAAAAAAAAAACGAAACAAATTAAACAACTTTAAAGCTGGCTATTAGTCAAGGGCAAGCAATTAGAATTGCTGTGTGTTATTAAACAATAATTTGAATAAAGAGTAGAGATTTAAAATTTTGTTATTTTTAAAGGATTTAAATTGAAATATCAGGAAATTCTATTAAGAACTATTTATGTTAAAGGCAACTTTTGTTGCTGTTGCTTTGATTAACTACTAATTTAGCTGCTCAAGTTGTTATTAAGCTAAAGTAAACTATTACAAACCTTTAAAAAAAGTTTACAACAAAATAAAAATTTCTTTACTGTAAAGTATTTTCTATTAAGGGCAACTTCTATTGCTGTTGTTGCAAACAAATACTTTAGGTGCTAGAATTGTTAAAAACAAAAGAAAATCATTGAAAATTGATTAAAATACTATAACGTAAGATGTTAAGCCAAGATATTTAAAGCTATCAGAATTTTAGATAAGGGCAACTTTTGTTGCTTACTTTCTAAACAATTTTTATTATTGTCACCAAAACCATAAACTCTTATTCTAAATTTTGACAAATTGAATAAACTTATAGGAATATTAACACACAATTTATAGAGTGTCTATATTAATATCAGATTTCGGCAACTTTTGTTGCGGTAAAATTTTTTATTGAGGAAAAACTTTAACTTTATGTTGCACTATTTGATCCAACAAAAAATCTATTAACATATTTAACACTATTAAAATATTGTCGGCAACTTTGAACAACAAACATATTATATCTTCAACAATTTCTCAATAACATAACAACTTAATCCATCAAACATCTAACAAAACCCTCTAAAACTGACAAAACTATAGCGAAAAATGAAAAAAACAACAGAAATTAAACAAGAAAATTAACAAACCTTCTACAACCTCAACTAACATAAAACCTAAAAACTAAAATTTACCACAAAAAATGAAGCAACAATTGGAAACAAATCAAAACACCTTCCCTTTAACTTGTTAGAACATTTTACTTCCAACAAACAAAAAACAACTACATGTTATACCTTCTAAATAATGAAACTAAAAATATAGAGAAAGAAAAACCAAAAAAAAAAAATCTCAAAACCTCTAAATCGACCACAATAACTGACAGCCAACACCATAATCAAAAGTAGCAAAATGGAAGAAATAATAAAAAAATAGCATGGAATAAGGCGGCATATGTACATGATGGCTTCTGACATGTTTTGCGGCAAAAAAATTTATAAAAATACCAAAAATATTTGTTATTTCATTGTTTGGGAGTGAAATAGAAATTTAGTCGAATTGTTTTAATTGTAGCTAATGCTGTCTGTTATTGCTAATATAATCTTAATGAGAAAATTATTATTTATGTTGCAAGGGATTGTCAATTCCTTAAAATTCAAAATTAATCACATTTTGTAAAACATTTTTCTTGAAAATTTCTTTAATTTGCTGCCTAGAAAATTTGAAATGTTTAATTAAAACATATTTTTTTACTTCCTTTCTTACCGGAACTTTCCCTTTAAGCTTTAATACATATCCTTTTCCTACTTTATTTTTCCCATTTTTTCTCTAGATTTTCATTAAAAACTAATTACAAATACTGTCAAAATATATTTAGATATTGTATGTTAAAACAAAAACCACCAAAAAAACACAATGGTATTGATTTGATTAAAACCACAAAAATGTGTTTTTCGTTTTATTTTTTGCACAAAATAAGGGGAAGTTGAAACAAAAATGTGGAGAAAAGGAAACAAAACAGGAGTTTAACACAAACAAAATATATGTAAAAAAAGAAAAAAAAATAAAAATAATAGATTGCGTGCTGATAGCTGATAGTAAATTTATTTGCTGTTGCCAGGATTTAGTTGATGTGGCGCTGCTGTTGTTGTAGTTGTTGTTATATTGTAGTTAGTTGTTATTGTTATTGTCTTCCTCGTGATTAATTTGCAACAATTTGTAACATTATTGTTTTTTTCATTCCTTTCATTTTATACCTTCTCTCTGTCTGTCTGTATGTTCCTTCTAACTGACTCCTTTATATTATACCCTACATATTCGTCACTCCTCTCGTTGGAGGATTGTATTGAACACAACCTGAACATGATTTTTTACTGTTCGATTTAATATTTTGTTGTATTCCCCTGTTATTGTCTATAGTAAACATATACATATGTATTTGTATTAATATCCCTATACATGACAACCTAACTCGGCCTGCAGTTTCTCAGTTTTTTTGCACATTTTGCCTGGGTTCGCAATAATTTTTGTTGTTTTAAAACAATCATCAGGGAGTGAAGGTGGTATATTGGATTGATTGTTGAGCTTGTAACAAATAGAAATAAAGGTCGTAGGCCCTATATAAAGAATATACAGTTCTATTTCAGTTCTAGTTTAGTTCTAGTTCAGTTCTAGTTCAGTTCTAGTTCAGTTCTAGTTCAGTTCTAGTTCAGTTCTAGTTCAGTTCTAGTTCAGTTCTAGTTCAGTTCTAGTTCAGTTCTAGTTCAGTTCTAGTTCAGTTCTAGTTCAGTTCTAGTTCAGTTCTAGTTCAGTTCTAGTTCAGTTCTAGTTCAGTTCTAGTTCAGTTCTAGTTCAGTTCTAGTTCAGTTCTAGTTCAGTTTGTTAGGGTCTAGTACAAACCGGGTAATAAATAGAAGTTAGGAATCAAAATAAAGGAAAACGGTTGTAATGGCGATATAACAATCGCCACAATCAAGTTTCGAATTGGTTTCCTTTCTGCTAACATTTGCTGCTGAATCTGATGGGGTTTTGTTGTTGGTTTTTAAATACATCGAATGTAGTTTCTGTTGTTTTTATATTATTTTCAATTTCTGATGATGATTTTTTCCGTTTTTTTTTTTCATCTCTCTCACTCTCCGTTCTTTCATTTATTTTTACCATGATGCTGCTGATGCTGATGATGACGATGATTTTTTATTATGGTTCTCTGGGTTTCTGTGTGCGGTAGTAGTATAAAAATAACAAGCCGTATAAACCACAACATGTTGTAATTAACCCGCTTGTCATGTAAATAAATCAAAAAACGAGAGGAGTACAAAAACAACAACAAAATCGGAAAAAAGGTATTAGCAACAACCCACCGTTTTATGGTGGATAATATTTTTTTCCTTTTTGTTTCAGTTTGCACAATTTTCCCCACATATTTTAATGGCACTTGAAGTAAATGATGATAAAACATATTGATAGATTTTTATATAAGTATTTATGCAAAAACATTAAAAAAAACATACAATTGACAAGTTTGTAGTTTCAAATTGAGTGGGTTTTTTTTTTTTTTTTTTTTGATTTTCTGCTTGTAGCCAGGATCAAGGTGGGTAGTTTTTGAATTAATCATATAATAGTGTTGGTTTTAAAGTTTTTTTTTTGTTCTGCTTTATATTTTGATTATCTGCTATTGTAATAAAAAACAACTAGATAATTTTTATTGGAAATACTTACATAAAAATTGTTCATAAAATTTTAATTTATATGTTTTAGATAAAATCATGAATTTTGCTAAGGTTTAAAGAATTGCACACCGTCTTGGTTGGACTAGAACTACTAACAACTAACCGGTAGACATGGAACGAGTGTTTAATTATGACAAGCTGCTTCATCATAATCAGCGCATGACACTAGGCAGCCAACAAAAAAAGGAGTCCGTATTTCTTTATTTTCTTTTATGTTGTTTTACTTAGTTTTTTTTCTTATTTGTTGCAACAACATTATTTGTATGTTAAATGCCATTACTATGCTGTTGTAGTCTTACTTCATTATTATCATTCTCCTGCCTATAGTTAAAGTCATAATCATCGTCATCACCAGCAGCCACAGCTTTAGAGCCTTATTCCTACACTTAGCATATATTCTGGTCATGTCATGCCTTTGACATGAAAATGTAAAGTGAAGTATTGGGGTACAATGTAAGAACAAAAAAATGAGCACAAAATTTCAAATTTTTTGTAGCAGGCAAAAAATATTCCAAATAATTCTATGAATAGAACTAAATTTACTTACAAAATAAGTAGTAGTAATGAGAATTTAGAGAAAATCTTCTCAGTAAAAACTTTTATTACTAATAAACATTCTAAAATTTACTTTCGCTTACAAGTAATTAGAGAAATCAGTGAAAGTAAATCGCGTGTAAAAACGTTTACAGCTTCTAAATCATATCAAAGAAGCTGACTAATTAAAAAGAAATAGAAAGTATTTGTATAACACATTATTCACAAGTCATAATTAAAGTCCCCCGGGGGCATGTTACCTTGGCGAGGGGTATGTGTGTTGGGTTGACTTATGATACCATTGAATTTTCTTTCCTTGTCCAGATATGTTCAGAGTATACTCTGTTCATATCAGAATTACCACAGTGTGTTCCTGTGAGTAAGAACAATGTCTTCGGCTTACTGATGATCGTACTGCGGACCACCGGTGCCGTTGCCGAATCAATAGCGGCCATCCAATGTCAAAGATCAGATAGTTTGAGTACTCCAGCAAAGTAATTGTGCATGGACCGATCAAAGCCAATGTACAAAAATTGCCACCTGAGTTCTTTATTGAAGAACAAAAGGGCGATGGTAGACCGTTCTCAAGTCTACACAGTGGGTGAAAAAGACCACCGTGAGATAAGGCCATCAGGGCAGGTGCTCACGTTAAAACTCTCGAAAGTCATTATTAATGTACTTCTATGTAATCAGAACGATTATATTATAGTAGTTGAAAAGTATGTTAATAGGTAAGTGGTTACAGTTGCAAGTCATTACTAAGTTTTTGTCAGGTAAGTAAGTTTTAAAAATGTTAACATTTACTTACACAATAACATTATAAAGTCATTATTTTAACATGGTAATGTCATTGGAAAGAAAGTATTTATATAACACATTATTAATAAAACGTTACTAGACTACTTCTGTGTAATCAGGAATAATATATGATGTCATTGGAGACAAGTACTTACCACAATCACTTACAAGTAATTAGAGAAATAAGTAAATGTGTAAAAACGTAAACAGCTTGTTTATCATCATGGATAAATTTACTAATGAATAAGAAAGTATTTATATAAGACATAAATAAGACATTACTAGACTACTTCTGTGTAATCAGGACTATAGGTAGTAGTCATTGAAAAGTAAGTTAAAAGGTAAGCGGTTACAACAAGTTTTTAGAGGTTTAAGAGTTTTTGATAAATTTTGAAAATTCTAAGTATAAAGTTGGAAGTGTTCCAGTATATCAGTCCGGAGTTTGAAAGTTTGAATCCCTCCAGAGACTTTTATACGGTTGTGATGTTAACAGACATAATTTTTTTAAATTAACTGTATAAACTTTATAAATATGTAGATGTGTATGTATTTTCAATTTCCGTTTTAAAACATTTGGTGAAATGACATCCATTGCAGTACGCAATCAACTTTATTCTAAACTTTATATTTTAACGCTTTTAATTTGTATTCTTCATTGAAAGCTAAATAAGAAGAAAACTATATTAATCCTAATGTTATGAAGTTAAGAAAACCATTACAGATTGCCAATTCTTTTGTGTGTTCGAAAGCAGCAAGACCCAAAGACCATAAGTTAATGTGTTGATCCTGGTTTCAAGTGCTGTTGTGGTTGTAAGCTTCATGTTGAATAGCTTTAATTGAAGTACAAACAGTTTTTTTTTCATCTTATTCTTTTCATCATTATTTTCGCAAAAAAAAAGTGTCTTCTTTTTTAGAGTTCTCTTCAACTTAAGTTTTGCTAGGAGTGGTGGTGGTAGTGGTGGTGATGTTGTAGGAAGTTTATCTTTTCATAATTTGCTGTCATTGTGGCGGTTGTTAGTTGTCTGTTGCTGTTAGTTCAAATTATATTGTACATTTAGTTTATGCAATTTTTTCTTCTTTTTCTTTCATATTAAACATATAAAATTAAGTCGGTAAAAGGCAGCTAAATAAATAAATAAATATTACTTTAACTTCAAAACCAGATCATTGGGGAAGTTGCTCACTCTATTTAACCCAATGTAGGCTCAAATTACACTTTATTTTTTTCTGTTTTTATGAAATCATGTTATAGGGAAAAGTTACTTCAATAGCAACACAAAAAAATGGTTATGAACAAGTTCAGGAAGAAACGGATGTTTGAAACTGTACAAAATATTTATGTACTTCTTTTGAAATAAACCAAGTTATAATATATTTACATACATACAAGTAATACTCTTGTATGTTACCCAACAAACATTTGATATTTAATTTAAAACTTTTAGAAAGTTAGAGCCAGTTTCTAATACATAGTTAAGTAAGTTTTTAATCAAAAGTTTATCTTTAAATTTAAAAGCTTCTTGAAAGCTTTCATTTGAAAAAAGCTTTATTTTAAATTTTTCTTTAAGATCTACTATTCGCATTTGCTAGATAATTCTTCATTAGACAACAAACCCTAAAGTTTGCTGGGTAAAGCTTTAAGCTTTATTTATGTATGCTTGTACACTTTTTTTGTATAAGAAGCCTTATTATGTTTTATGTTGTTACTCCTTATTTTTACAGCAAAAATATATAATTTATAAACAAGCAGAAAACTTAATCTAGATTTATATTATAGATTAAAAAACTGAGACTGACTGGCTGACATGCTTGTACATTCTGGTGTTTGGTGGTGATCTTTTAATAAGACTGATGATCAGTTAAAACAAATGAGTTACAAACAAAACAGAAAGAAGAAAAAAACTACAAAAAACTGGTTCATTATAAGTAGTACAGTAATGATTGGGTAATGGTAATTATAAATGGTAAATGGTAATTATAAGCTTTATTTAAAAGCTTATTTTAAGTCATTTTTTACAAAAGTTTTAAAATTAGTTTTCATTTTAGTAAAAGATTTAACAAAAGCTTTCAATTTAGTTGAAATCTTTGTCAAAAGCTTAAATTTAAGAAAACACTTTCAATTTAGCTTATAGTTTGGGAAATGCTTTCTATATAGCTTAACGTTTTTACAAAAGCTTTCAATTTAGGTTAAAACTTTTCGAAAAGCTTTCGATATAGCTTGAAGTTTTTACAAAAGTTTTCGTTTTAGTAAGAGATATATCAGAAGCCTTCAATTTAGTTGAGATATTTGTCAAACATTAAAAGCTTAATTTTCTAAAAAGAAGCTTTCAATTTAGTTGAATTAAATCAGCATGTAGTTCCACCAAAAGCTTTCAATTTAGTTTGAGACTTTTCAACAGCAAACAATTTATTTGTAAGCTTTAACTAAAGTTTTATTGTTAGTTTAAAGCTTCAGCAAAAACGTTTAAATTAGTTTAAAGTTTCATCAAAAGCTTTTATATTAATTCAAATATTTAGCAAAAGCTTTTAAATTAATTTAAAATTTAAAAAAATTTATTTAGTTTAAAGCTTTAACAAAATCTTTCAAATAAGATAAAATCTTTAACAAAAGCATTCAATTACTTCTTTTACGTTAAAAGCTTTTAGAAAAATACAAACACTTTTTGTAAGTTTGCTCTGAAATTTTTTTCTAAAACTATTTTAAAGAAAATCTTACCCAAATCATTAAAATAAAAGAACATCATAAAAAAATTGTCTTCAGTAATATTACCTGCAATGATAAGAGATAGAAAAATAATTAAATTTAAATAAAATTTGAAATTTATTAAATAAAAAAATATTTGCAAGTTTAACACCCTGTAGATGGTTTCTTTAAAAAAAACCATATGCAGATGTAAAATTTACACAAAAATTATTTGTTTTTTATCTTTCTGTAGTAAGAAAAAACTTAATAAAACCATTTGCAGCATCAATGGTTTAAATAAATTTTGAATAATGTTTGTTATACAAAAATACATATGCTTTGCGGCAGCATGCAGCTAAAAAACCAATTGATATTTAGCACTGCAGTAATAATCCTGCAGATCTAATGTACACTTTTAAATCACGCTTCAGTTTGATAGCAAATGAACAAAACTTGCTTTTAGTGACTACTCTGTAGATTACTAAGGGTCAGTTAAGTGACGACTGACTAACAGCCCATTTACCTAAAGACACTAAACGACAGCTTAAATTTCGATAAAATCAAGTCTACCTTAAAAAACTGTCGGGTTAATATACTATAGAAAATCCTACCTAAAGACACATCGTTAGTTATTGACGCCTTAAGCAATTTAACGAACTATAGTGCAACACTTGGTTAAATTTCAATACAATTTGATGATGAATATTATAAAATAAATAAACACAAAAGAAAGAAAAGAATGCAAAAAAAAAGACCTTCAGGCCACAATTTGTCGATCTAACAAAATGAAAGAAGTGTAGGGAGATTGCAGCTATATAAGTGGCAAAACAATCTAAGTCAAGTTAGTAAATGAACAATTGAACAGATGTTTTTTTTTTTTCTCTGTAAATTTTAAAGTGTAGGAAAAATAATCATGACAAAACAACAACATGGCTAAAAGACAATTTCAATTAACACCATTAACCAAAGATGTTGTTGATTACATATTTAGTTGATGTTGGCCGTTGTCGTTTACTTGTTGTTGATTTCATTGCAGTTTGGTGTTTTTCTTTTGTTGCTGATTTAAGCACTTATACTCGTTTAAGGCCAACATCATGTTTTTAACATTATTTTTGAGTTGTTTTTGTTATTATCTGTTTCTTGTTTTTTTTTATTAAATATCAATGTTGCAACATATACGTTGCACGTATATTGCAATAACAATAGCTGCACTTAAAGTTGAGTGCAGTGTAGATAATATTTACAGTGATTTAAATAGAAAATTTTGTAAAATTATTAAAAGCTTTATACCATAAAAACCACAGAGCTTTAAAATTGCAAACTATGTTTAGAAAATAAGAGAAAGTTTTAAATTTTGTTAAAAGTTTATCATAGTGATGCACTTAAAGCTTGAGTTTGCTGCTTTCCAATATAGTAAAACTTGCTTAACATTTATATTAAATAATAGAAAAAGTTTTTTTCAAGCTTTCATTATAATTAACTAAAGCTTTCAAATTAGTTTAAAGCTTTAACTGAAACTTTTAAATTTAGTTAAAAGCTTTCAAATTAGTTTAAAGCCTTAACAAAAGCATTGACTTTAGATAAGAGCTTTAAAAAAGGTTTTGCATAGATAAGAGCTTTAAAAAAGCTTTGCATATAGTTAACTAAAGCATTCGAACTAGTTTAAAGCTTTAACAATTTTAATTATTTTTTAATTATTTTAAAGCTTTACCAAAAGCTTTCAAATTAGATTAAATCTTTAGGTTAAAAACCCTAAGCTTTTAATGAAATATATCTCACAGCTCAGCTTTTAAGCTCATTAAGCTTTAAAACCGAATTTAATTAAACAAATCTAATCACAATTATTAAACAAATCAAACCACTGTGCTGCTGCTATTCTATTATTGTTATTTTTATTGTTCATAGATCTTTTTTTTTCAAATACACCAAAGAACATTTAAAAGTTGTTGGTTTTTTATGTTTTTTTTTTCAAATGTTGTTTCTTTGTGTATTAAATATTTAACACTCACATGTTACTAAATAAATTGTATAAATATTTACTTTGAAATTAATTCTGATGAGTTATTTTTTTCATTTATTTTTTCTTCGTTTCTTTTTCGTTGTTAACACAAATTATTCAACAATAACAAGAAAAACTCTATTTGATGACTTTGTAAAACCAAAAAAAAAAAAAAAATTTTTTTCAAACAAAAACACACTCTAAACCAAGTTAACGAACCTAAAGTGGAGCAAAATGTAAATGCAAGTGCTTTAAATGGAGAAAATTTTCCACAAAAAAAAAGGCCCTCAAAAAGAAAAATAACATAAAAACAAGAACTTAAATTAAATAAAGCCAAAGCATAAATGCATTTTTGTTACAAATCTTTTAAGTCAATCAGACAAATTATGGCAAATTTCATTTTGATAATCAAATTCTTGACTTTACTTACAATTTCAACAATTTCGTTTTTTCTCTAATTTTGCATATGTAGTCTATAAGCTTTTCATCAAAGAAAAACAAAAAAGCTTAACAAAGCTTTTACTACTCATAATGCCATTATGGGCAAAACAAAACAATATCAGCATCAACAAATAGAGAAAAAAAACAAGATTTGTGTTTTTCTTATAAAAGAAATTCAATGAATTTAATGGAAATTTTTCATTTACATAATCGTTGCCGGCATTTACCAGCCAGAGTCAGCTTCAAAGCCATTCATACATACATATATGCAGCAAAGCAAAAAACTACTTCATTCAACTTTAAACCTTAAGCAAAAAAAAGAAAGAAAACTTAGACAGACTTCGCAGAGTGGGCAAAAAAATATCATCATATTGAAACCAATAAGCGTGTGTAAAAAGAAAGGCAAACAATATTTAATACGAGTTAGATGTTCGACGCTCAGTGCCCAGACACGGCCAACTGAATGCCCTTTTTTATTGTTTTTGTTGTAAATGTCAGCCTAGACAAAGATTGCTGCTATTAACCCACACACACTCACTCACTCTATATGAAAATAGATCCTCAACAGAAAAAAAAACTTAAATGGAAGCAGTCCAAGTTGAAAAAGAAATCGTAGAGATAGATATGTTATAAAAACAAACAGAAAACTTGACCAGACGGAGAAAAAACACTTTAAACTGATAGTAGAGATGCTGGAAAATAAAGTAAATGTGTTGGAAAAACTGACTTGAGAGTAGATGCTGTTAAATATACTGATAGACAGTGGTGTCTAGGTAAAGTAAGTCCAACTGGACTAGTAGTGAGCTAGAACTGAACTAGAACTGAACTAGAACTGAACTAGAACTGAACTAGAACTGAACTAGAACTGAACTAGAACTGAACTAGAACTGAACTAGAACTGAACTAGAACTGAACTAGAACTGAACTAGAACTGAACTAGAACTGAACTAGAACTGAACTAGAACTGAACTAGAACTGAACTAGAACTGAACTAGAACTGAACTAGAACTGAACTAGAACTGAACTAGAAATGAACTAGAACAGAACTTGAACTGAACTAGAACCGAACTAGAACTGAACTAGAACTGAACTAGAACTGAACTAGAACTGAACTAGAACTGAATAAGAACTGAACTAGAACTGAATAAGAACTGAACTAGGACTAAAATAGAACTAAGGAATGTTGATAAGTATTCAAGCAACATGTTGCTTAAAAAATACTTTTGCTTAAAAAAGCATTACACAAATACATTAACGTTTGTTTTGATCACTAGTTTTTAGTTTAAATTTTCAGCAACATGTTGCTAAGAACATAAGTGTTATTAATAAAAACGAATTCGAACATTTGTTACAAAAAATTTATGATTTAAATTGATTAAGTTTTAAAAATTAATTACTCCTTCAATAAAATTTTCTGAAATTTTAAGTAAAATTCTTTGTAGCCTTTACTACCTTTTGTGAATAATTAGTTAAATTACAAAAAAAAAAGTTACAAAAACTTAAATGTCTAGACACAAGTAATTTTGCCAAATAAAAAGCCTGAAAAAACAAATTTAGGCTTTTAATATATGAAAATGTTGTATACAAATATGGCACATATTAATGTATGACTTTTTAATATTCAGACACATAATGGCACAATATGAGCAAAAAAAAGAAAATAATGAAAAAGCAAGAAGCAGTAGAATATATAAAAAAAAGTTAATGGAATTTTCTTTTAAAAAGTTTTCAAACAAAACATATAGAGATTGAAAGCAGAACTAAATATGTATATACAGGGTTATAAAAAGAAAATTTATCCTAATAATAAAAAATATAAAAAAAGAACTTTGGAACTAATACATATGTATTACATACAACATGGTAATTGGAAAAAGTAATTTTTATACATTTTTAGGCTCTATGCAAGTAACATTTTCTATGTATTACATAATGCTGTCAATATGTACATATTGAGTTGACTTCAGAAATAAATATATTGAAGACTTTTTGATTTTTCTGTTAGTGTTTAGCTCACCCTCCCTATAGGGTTTTTATTTTGGCAATTTGTTAGCATTTTTTTTTTTTTGTTTTTCTTAACAAAAATGATTAATGATTGGCTTCAGGCCTTATAGTCTAGTTCTATTCACTATTTTCTTTTTAATGTTTATTTATCCTTTTTTTATTTGGAAACTGGTTAATGTAATTTCTGTTGCTGTTTTTGTGTCTCTTTTTCAATGGTTTAAATATTTCATTTCATTTTTCATCGAAAAAGCTAAAATGTAATGAATGTTTTACAACAGCCTTTATTAAGAATATATATTGGCTGACTGTCTACTGGCTGCAATAGGTCATTATATTGACTTGATACTAATGAAATCTAATTTTCAAATTTTTCTAACATTTTTTTATTTGTACAATATTTCAGTTTGTTGCTGGAAACAAAAAAAAAAAAAAAACAGAAACAAATTTGTCAAAGTTTTTTTTTAGCTTTTAATACAATTTTAAAATATTTTTTTCTCCTTTTCACTTTAATATGCCTTAATTAATGTTAAGAATCCTTTTTAATCACAAATGCTATTTTTCATTTTTCTTGGAATATTTTAAAAATGTTTATTTTTTTTCTGGGACCAGAGGGTTTAAAGTTATTTTTGTTTGGCCTAAAAGATAATTTGTAATAAATTGCTTTTTCCATTTAATTACTCGACATCAAAAACATTATTTTTTGGATTTTTTTTCGAAACAAATTTTTTAAGTATAAACACAAAAGTTATAAAAAAACATTTAATATATTAAAAAGATTAAGATTGGAAATTAACTTACAATATAATGAGGCTGCTGATGTTTAAAACACAGAGAGTAACATTTATGACTTTATAAGCAAATAATTAATAATAAAATAAAGCATATTTTGAGGCGGTTTAAAAACTCTTCGTCATTAACTTTATAAATGCGTCTAAAAGTTCATTAAAATTTCTATATTCTTTGATATTTTGTGTCTGTTTTTACAATAACTACAATTTATCAAAATCTAAAAACAATCAAATTTAATTTTTTTCCAGGATATTCCAGGAATTTTTTTTAATATTTCATAATGAAAAAAAAAACATATACGTAAATAAAAAGCAGCATACTTTAAGGCAGTTTTTAAACTTAATTTTAAACTTTTCTTTCTCATATTTCTTTTTTTACACCCATATTTCTTAGATTTAACATTAAAAGTCTTCTTGTAGGCTTTTAGCAAAAAAAAACTTTTTAGAAATTTAATTTAATTATTTTTGCTAAAATATACAAAATATGTATTCTTTGTAAAGCCAAGATAGAAAATCAAGTCAACAATCAATAAATATAGGCTCAGCAAATAAGGGATAATTGGGCGACATAAATTGAAAATAAAAAATTATGCAAATAAATTATGTGTAAAAACGGGTATCTTGAGAAAAATTTTAATTTCAACATAAAAAATATTATTTTAGTATTCGAAATGATACAAGCTTTCTAAAGAAAAGTTAGATTGTTAATATAAAGTAAATATTATTTTAGTATTTTATTGCGAAAATATAAATTGAGTTAAAGATTCTGCTTGAAGAAAATAAATCATTTTAACAAATGGGCAGAAGAGAGTTAGATCGCCTAAAAGTATGATGTTAATAAAATAATAAACTAAACTATAGCTGAACTAAAACAGAGCAAGGCCTGAATTAGAACTGAACTAGAACTGAACTAGAACTGAACTAGAACTGAACTAGAACTGAACTAGAACTGAACTAGAACTGAACTAGAACTGAACTAGAACTGAACTAGAACTGAATTATGTAATAACTGCTAACTAGAACTGAACTAGAGAACTGAATAGAAACTGAACTAGAACTGAACTAGAACTGAACTAGAACTGAACTAGAACTGAACTAGAACTGAACTAGAACTGAAACTAGAACTGAACTAGAACTGAACTAGAACTGAACTAGAACTGAACTAGAACTGAACTAGAACTGAACTAGAACTGAACTAGAACTGAACTAGAACTGAACTAGAACTGAACTAGAACTGAACTAGAACTGAACTAGAACTGAACTAGAACTGAACTAGAACTGAACTAGAACTGAACTAGAACTGAACTAGAACTGAACTAGAACTGAACTAGAACTGAACTAGAACTGAACTAGAACTGAACTAGAACTGAACTAGAACTGAACTAGAACTGAACTAGAACTGAACTAGAACTGAACTAGAACTGAACTAGAACTGAACTAGAACTGAACTAGAACTGAACTAGAACTGAACTAGAACTGAACTAGAACTGAACTAGAACTGAACTAGAACTGAACTAGAACTGAACTAGAACTGAACTAGAACTGAACTAGAACTGAACTAGAACTGAACTAACTGAACTAGAACTGAACTAGAACTGAACTAGAACTGAACTAAACTGAACTAGAACTGAACTAGAACTGAACTAGAACTGAACTAGAACTGAACTAGAACTGAACTAGAACTGAACTAGAACTGAACTAGAACTGAACTAGAACTGAACTAGAACTGAACTAGAACTGAACTAGAACTGAACTAGAACTGAACTAGAACTGAACTAGAACTGAACTAGAACTGAACTAGAACTGAACTAGAACTGAACTAGAACTGAACTAGAACTGAACTAGAACTGAACTAGAACTGAACTAGAACTGAACTAGAACTGAACTAGAACTGAACTAGAACTGAACTAGAACTGAACTAGAACTGAACTAGAACTGAACTAGAACTGAACTAGAACTGAACTAGAACTGAACTAGAACTGAACTAGAACTGAACTAGAACTGAACTAGAACTGAACTAGAACTGAACTAGAACTGAACTAGAACTGAACTAGAACTGAACTAGAACTGAACTAGAACTGAACTAGAACTGAACTAGAACTGAACTAGAACTGAACTAGAACTGAACTAGAACTGAACTAGAACTGAACTAGAACTGAACTAGAACTGAACTAGAACTGAACTAGAACTGAACTAGAACTGAACTAGAACTGAACTAGAACTGAACTAGAACTGAACTAGAACTGAACTAGAACTGAACTAGAACTGAACTAGAACTGAACTAGAACTGAACTAGAACTGAACTAGAACTGAACTAGAACTGAACTAGAACTGAACTAGAACTGAACTAGAACTGAACTAGAACTGAACTAGAACTGAACTAGAACTGAACTAGAACTGAACTAGAACTGAACTAGAACTGAACTAGAACTGAACTAGAACTGAACTAGAACTGAACTAGAACTGAACTAGAACTGAACTAGAACTGAACTAGAACTGAACTAGAACTGAACTAGAACTGAACTAGAACTGAACTAGAACTGAACTAGAACTGAACTAGAACTGAACTAGAACTGAACTAGAACTGAACTAGAACTGAACTAGAACTGAACTAGAACTGAACTAGAACTGAACTAGAACTGAACTAGAACTGAACTAGAACTGAACTAGAACTGAACTAGAACTGAACTAGAACTGAACTAGAACTGAACTAGAACTGAACTAGAACTGAACTAGAACTGAACTAGAACTGAACTAGAACTGAACTAGAACTGAACTAGAACTGAACTAGAACTGAACTAGAACTGAACTAGAACTGAACTAGAACTGAACTAGAACTGAACTAGAACTGAACTAGAACTGAACTAGAACTGAACTAGAACTGAACTAGAACTGAACTAGAACTGAACTAGAACTGAACTAGAACTGAACTAGAACTGAACTAGAACTGAACTAGAACTGAACTAGAACTGAACTAGAACTGAACTAGAACTGAACTAGA
Organism: Lucilia cuprina; assembly: GCF_022045245.1. Classification (NCBI taxonomy): domain Eukaryota; kingdom Metazoa; phylum Arthropoda; class Insecta; order Diptera; family Calliphoridae; genus Lucilia; species Lucilia cuprina. The sequence goes on from NC_060954.1 coordinate 59,165,312, forward strand.
ACTGAACTAGAACTGAACTAGAACTGAACTAGAACTGAACTAGAACTGAACTAGAACTGAACTAGAACTGAACTAGAACTGAACTAGAACTGAACTAGAACTGAACTAGAACTGAACTAGAACTGAACTAGAACTGAACAATTAATCAAAGGGACTATAGTCAAGCCTTAATGTTTAAATGCTTATATTAGTTTTATGGTCCAACGAGTCAATTTTTGAGAACTAAAAATAAAATTTACTATAACTACTTACACTCACCAGCATGTGGGAAAAAAAGTTTTGATTTTCAATTTATTTGTATGTTAAAATATAAACAAATAACAATTTGTTAAACACACATTCTTTGTCTAACATATAAAGAGGACATCATTTAATGTTTGTTATTCCATTTGGCAACTGAAACCTCACCCCCAATAGAAAATAACAACAATCGAGACGAGACAAGACAAAATTCTAATATAGACAAACAATGATGAATTTCTTTTTAAATTGAAAACCAAATAAAACAAGACTAGCAACATTAAAAAAAAAAAAAAAACATTCCAGAAACCAAAAATAAAAATTGTTTAGCAACCAATATAAGTAAAAAGAAGGTTAAATGAAAAAAAAACTACAAGAATTTAAATAATTTAACTTCGATACACTTGTGTAAAATTTAATGGTTTTGAACACATCACATACAAAAAGAAATATTTAATGTTATTTCTGTTTTATTTTGGTGAGAATTATTGCCTGGTAGTATATTTCTTTATATTGAAGATGATGACGATGAGAAAGAGGATAATGTTCATGATGAGAAGGATGTTATTGCTGTTTGTTCTTCATTTGACTACACAACAACTACGACGACGACGATGTTACATACTTTGTATAACAAATTATCAACCATAATGAAAAGTGATGTAATGCATAAAAAAGAATTTTTATTTTATGTTCTGAATGTTGTGTTGTTGTTGTTGATGTTATTTCATTCCTTTTGACTGACTGACTACAGTCATTTACATTGATGGTTTTTCTTACAGATACATTTTTGCACACGAACACACACTCATACGTTTTATTATTCTTTGCCTTTTGAAAAAGAAATGTATCTCATCAAAAAGGTTGGCAATATTGATAAATTGTTTAACATTTAGCAACAGGCAACATCTATACAAAAGCAAGCAACCAAAATTTTTTAACATTTGTTGCAGATATTTTTTTATTTGTATTTTGGTGTTTTATTAGGGGGTATAGCTACAGAAGACAAAAATTCCATTTTCTTTTATTAAAAAAAAATTTAAATTTATTTTCGTTCCACTTTATTTAGAATTTTAGATACTGTAAGTTATAAGGCATGTTTTAAAGACATTTAATGTGATTTTTTATATAAAATTAGCTACAAAGTGCAGGTGTTAAAATTTGAAAGATTTCTATTGGCTTTTGCATATGAATTAGCTAAGTCACGATTTATTTGAAAATTTGTCTTTTTTTTTAAATTTTGCTGATTTTATAAAACTGCATAAATGGAAAAAAATTATCAATTTGATTTTCATTTATTTTTTATAAAATATAATGGTTGTAGTTTAGTTCTAGTTCATTTCTAGTTTAGTTCTAGTTCAGTTCTAGTTCAGTTCTAGTTCAGTTCTAGTTCAGTTCTAGTTCAGTTCTAGTTCAGTCCTAGTTCAGTTCTAGTTCAGTTCTAGTTCAGTTCTAGTTCAGTTCTAGTTCAGTTCTAGTTCAATTCTGGTTCAGTTCTAGTTCAGTTCTAGTTCAGTTCTAGTTCAGTTCTAGTTCTAGTTCTAGTTCAGTTCTAGTTCAGTTCTAGTTCAGTTCTAGTTCAGTTCTAGTTCAGTTCTAGTTCAGTTCTACTTCAGTTCTATTTCAGTTCTAGTTCAGTTCTAGTTCAGTTCTAGTTCAGTTCTAGTTCAGTTCTAGTTCAGTTCTAGTTCAGTTCTAGTTCAGTTCTAGTTCAGTTCTAGTTCAGTTCTAGTTCAGTTCTAGTTCAGTTTAGTTCAGTTCTAGTTCAGTTCTAGTTCATTCTAGTTCAGTTCTAGTTCAATTCTAGTTCAGTTCTAGTTCAGTTCTAGTTCAGTTCTAGTTCAGTTCTAGTTCAGTTCTAGTTCAGTTCTAGTTCAGTTCTAGTTCAGTTCTAGTTCAGTTCTAGTTCAGTTTCTAGTTCAGTTCTAGTTCAGTTCTAGTTCAGTTCTAGTTCAGTTCTAGTTCAGTTCTAGTTCAGTTCTAGTACAGTTCTAGTTCAGTTCTAGTTCAGTTCTAGTTCAGTTTCTAGTTCAGTTCTAGTTCAGTTCTAGTTCAGTTCTAGTTCAGTTCTAGTTCAGTTCTAGTTCAGTTTCTAGTTCAGTTCTAGTTCAGTTCAGTTCATTCTAGTTCAGTTCTAGTTCAGTTCTAGTTCAGTTCTAGTTCAGTTCTAGTTCAGTTCTAGTTCAGTTTCTAGTTTCAGTTCTAGTTCAGTTCTAGTTCAGTTCTAGTTCAGTTCTAGTTCAGTTCTAGTTCAGTTCTAGTTCAGTTCTAGTTCAGTTCTAGTTCAGTTCTAGTTCAGTTCTAGTTCAGTTCTAGTTCAGTTCTAGTTCAGTTCTAGTTCAGTTCTAGTTCAGTTCTAGTTCATTTCTAGTTCAGTTTCTAGTTCAGTTCTAGTTCAGTTCTAGTTCAGTTCTAGTTCAGTTCTAGTTCAGTTCTAGTTCAGTTTCTAGTTCAGTTCTAGTTCAGTTCTAGTTCAGTTCTAGTTCAGTTCAGTTCTAGTTCTTTTTGTTTTAGTCTAGTTCAGTTCTAGTTCAGTTCTAGTTCATTCTAGTTCAGTTCTAGTTCAGTTCTAGTTCAGTTCTAGTTCAGTTTTAGTTCAGTTCTAGTTCAGTTCTAGTTCAGTTCTAGTTCAGTTCTAGTTCAGTTCTAGTTCAGTTCTAGTTCAGTTCTAGTTGAGTTCTAGTTCAGTTCTAGTTCAGTTCTAGTACAGTTCTAGTTCAATTCTAGTTCAGTTCTAGTTCACTTCTAGTTCAGTTCTAGTTCAGTTCTAGTTCAGTTCTAGTTCAGTTCTAGTTCAGTTCTAGTTCAGTTCTAGTTCAGTTCTAGTTCAATTCTAGTTCAATTCTAATTCAGTTCTAATTCAGTTCTAGTTCAGTTCCTTGGTATAAAGAACCTTCAGAAGAAAATTATTTAAAGTCTATTGATCAAAAAAATCTGCATTATGCAATTAAAAAATTGATATTCCTTCTCCCTTTCATTTCAATTAATATTCATTGAACTAAAAAGCAAAATTGCTAATGAAGTCATAATGACAATTTCATTTAAAGAAATTTTTTATATAAAATAAAAATGCCAACAGACATTATTGAACTTATTTCCAAAGGAGTTGGAACACAATTTCCTTTTACTCGAAAATTTTTTTTACCCAAAACAGACAGACTTTCACATAAACATTTGCTGGCTTTAACATATCAAACAAATTTTAACAAACATTTTTTTTATTTTTTGCAATTTTTCTTAAAGATTTTTATAAATTAGTTTTAGCTGTAGAAGATTTTTGTCAATATTCTATCTATTTTCCAATAAGTTTTCTTAGTTTTTTTTTTTTTTTCGTTTTAATCTTAAGTTGGTAAAAAGTAAAGAGAAGAATAAAGAAAAAAACCAAAATGTCGTAGAGATTCTTTGAATTTTTGATTTTAGCTCCTTGGGGATATGCAGTGACTTTGTCAGGAATGGTAGCATAGAAGGTTTGTATAAAGTGTTTCTGGTCATGTTGACAGTTTTTTAATAAAACTTTTTTTATTTTTTATACATATGTATGTATTAGTGATATTAAGGATTTTAAAAAAGAGTGCTGGATTTTATTTTAGTAGTAGATAATTTATATGTATGTATGTGATATAGTGTAAAGGGGATTTTTGGGAGTTATTTGTGTAAAAAGGTTTTTTTTTGTTTAATTTCTAGGAATTGTCAATGAAATAATAATAAAGAAAAATATGTTTAACATTAAAACAAGGTGATTTTTTTCTTTTATTTTAGCTCACCTTTTTTGTTGTGTGTGTTTGTTAAAAAATATTTCTTTTGGGTTTTTGTTTTTTTATAAATAAAAAAAAATTAACAATATTTAAGTTAAATTGTAGACCCTAAATAAGGTCAAGTTTTAGATCTATTATAGCAAATAGCTTCATTTTCCTTTAACAAGACACAAATTTTGTCTCTAGAGTATATTTTATTATTGTTTTAATGGAAATTTTGAGAAAAAAAACAAAGTCTAGGGAAAAATACAAGGTCATAGCTGTGTATACTTACATTTCTTGACAAATACCTCATCAACAAGATTTATGGAAAACTTTAGTTTATATTTAACCTTAGACGCCTTAATAGGAATCATAACTGTCTTAGAATTCATGTGTAACGAATGAACATTACCTCCCTCACAGGACATAATAAAATATATATCAGATTAAAGTTTAAAATATAGTAAAGACTAAAGATCAATCATTTCTTTAGACTATTGTTTATAACTTATTTAAACGAATTTTAAAAATTTTCAAAGGAAAACTTAAAGTTTTTCATCAGTGCCACATAAACGAGTTAATGTTTTTTAAAAAACGCACTAATTCTTAGAATATTCTCGAATATTTCAAAGACTAAAGTAAAAATGACTAAATTAGGAACCAGTTCTTGGAATATTCTCCAATGTTAAAACTGTAGGCAGAAATTCTAATAAACTGTTGAAATATTCGCGATAAATTTTTATTGAAAGTTCGTAATTTCTAAATTACTTGATAATTTATACATCTGATAAAAATTCTGAAACAACAATTATATATTTGTTGTAATTTTAATTTGGTGAAATGCCTTGAAGTGAAATTCCTTCGATATGATGATAGGGCTATCAAAAATCGCTTCATTGGAAGCTTTTAAAGGATTATTGTTATGTAATTAAAATTATTAAAAAATATAATAAATTTTTGAATTTTTGTTTAAACAACGACAATTTAAATCCTTTTTTTCACACAACAACCTTCGTTTAAACATGTATATGTACAAATTCCCTTTAAAACCGTGAATAGTAAAGTAAGGTAGGCGTGATTACATATTTTGTATAAATCTGTAAATTAAATCACAAGTTTTTCTGTTAAATAAATAATAACAACAACAAATAAACGAAAGAAAAATAATATGTATATGATATTTGTCACTTGAGTTTGTTGCTGCCACCGCTGTTTGCCACAGCAGATGTTGTTGTCGTTGTTCATTTAACACTTAACCGCCAAGACTGTCGTCTTTATATTTAACATCCCTGTTGCTGTTATTGTCGTCAACGTCTACGTCGTCGTCAGTCAGACAGTCAGTCAGTCAGTCAGTGTCATCATCATGAGTGGAAAACCTCAACCAAGACAATTGCACATGGTTTATTTGGTTTATTGTACAATATTTCGGTTTTTTTGTGGTTTTTTCGTATTTCAAAACAGGGCAGATTTCAAGTGTTCTTTTTTTTCTTTATTTTTGTTTAAATGTTGTTGTTGTTGTTCTTGTTGTGTTGTCATCATCTTCATCAGCACAGCCAACCCACCACACGTTCTTGTAAATTTGTAAAAATCTATAGAAACATACAAGCAATGCATTTATATCTGTTTCATGTTGCAAGTATAAAACCCTGCAAATTGAAATTACAGTTCCCACTATAGGTCTCATTTCACTTCACTTATAGATCGACCATTACCACTCTTCAGAGATTACTGGTGGTCGATGAAGTGACTGCTGCCTAATGTACAGTAAAGAATAATGTATATTTCCTAGAAACATTAAAATAATATTGACTTTACTTTGATAAATATCTCATTTCAATCCAATAACAAACAACTCATTGATTCCACAATACAATACTTGTGGTAGATTAAGTAACTACTTCCTAAGTAAGCGTAGAGTGGTAAATGACCTCTACTTTGTATTAGTAAAAGTGAAATCAGATTTATCTTTGTATTGCATATAAAAACTAAATCGATTAGTTAACCGCTAGATCACTTAGAAAAAATAAAGGGTTGATTGGTTACCCAATAGATTACTTCGGAACACATAAGTAAATAATGTTTTGCATTTCAAAGTATAAATCCATATTGTTTCACTTAAAAAAAAGGATACTCCCTGCAAAACTGCTGGGGCATATGCATGTTGCACAGCTTCTTTATATATGTATTTTTCTTTTGTGGTTAATGTTTTAAATCATCCAATAATAACAACAACAACAAACATATTAAAAATGTGTGGCCCTGCTATAATAGTTCCCTGTTTTTGCCACCATTCTTCCTGCTCAAGTAAAAATATTTTTGTTTAGTTTTGTTTTTCAAGTGTTTTTTCCTGTTTTTTTTTGCTGCTGGATTAAAAAGGAAAATATTTCTTAAGATTCGATATATATCATATCAGTAGCAAGCTGTTCCATATGTTTAAATGTATCAGTAGCTTAAAATAAACTCGTGCCATGTCAAGAAAAAAACATTTTAAAAGAAAAATATTTTTGGTAATTAACCTTCTACTCAGCTCAACAACATCCTCAGCTTAGCTGACAAATATTTTTAGCTATTAAATATTTTACGTTTTATGGGGGAGAGACAGACAGAAAGAGAGAGAAAGAGCATTATATGAATTTAAGAGGATGGTATTAAGAAATTAAAAAATTATGACATAATATGTTTAACATCAATATTGCATTATAAGGATATTAAATTTCTATGCACGAGTTATGTGGGGAATTTTGGTTAATATGCTGATGTTGGTTTGAGAAGAGTGGTTAATTATGACACTTTTATTTTAAAAGTAAAGAGAAGGCTAAAGGTTTTCCCAAATGCCATTATGTTGAGTTATAATATTTTGTCCAAAATTCAATAAAAACGGTTTCAAATACGTCCGATTTCCGATACTAATTTCTATTTGTTATATAGTTATAATAGTTGTATTGCCTTACCCGAAAACTTGTCAAATTATTTGGAAATAAAATGTATTACCTGTAAGATAGAGAGAAAAATTAAATTAGCAACAGTTTTATTATTATTATTTTAATATAAAAAAGTATAAAATATAATTAACATCTCAGGTTGCTTTATAAACACCCTTTGTTTCTCTCTTTAACTAAAAGTCTTTAAAACTATCGAGAATATTCCAAGAGTTTGTTTTCTTTTTACACAACAATTTTTAGGTTATTTTAAGAAATTTTTATTAAGAACTTTTTATAAAATTTTCTTCACTAATATTCTAAGTCTTCAAAACTATCGACACTTTTCCAAGAGTTTGTTTTCTTCTTACTCAACAGTTTTCAAAACATTCGAGAATATTCCTAGAGTTAGTTTAAGAAATTTTTTTTATACTTTTCTTTATAAATTTTTTTATACTGAAGATTCTTAGGAATTACCTCCAGGAAACTGAGTTTTTGAACACTGTAAAATAAATTCATTTAGTAAACTTTTTTTGTCACGATAAGGAGCGCACAACAGGCCCTATGTGTATTTCTTCTTGATGTAGTTTATATAACCCTATCAACCTTACCTAAGAAACTTGTGAAACATCAACCCCATACTTGTAAAGTTAAATTTCAGAGAAGGCACAAAAGTGCTTTCAAAGGACAGTCTAACGCACATAACTAGATTTTCTTAAGCCAAAGGTTCACACTACGCGATTTCGCGTCAGAGCATTACGCACTTTTCATACCTATTTCACATTCTGCGCTTCAATTAACATGCGTAAATTTTTTATTTTATTTTAAAAAAAATGTTCTTTTTTATATATTTTTTCATCATTAAGCTTATTTTATTTTATTCATTAAAGAATATTTCAAGAGTTATTCTAAAGCAATGAATGTCTGGAAACCATTAAAGCTAAAGTCTTTAAACGTACCATAAGTAACTATGTTTTACATATGAATACTCAGAGTGAAAAAATAGGCATGAAAATTGTAGGCGTGGCACCTTCCATACAAAATAAATACTAGAATTTAAATATCTACAAATTTAGAGAAGTTAGAGCCTTTAAGTTTGCCACAAGGAATATTATGAACAAAAAGTGGGCAGTACCACTCCTCTAACCAAAATTTAAATACAATTTTTTCTTTTATATTAAAATAAACCTCAAAACTTTTATTAAAGTTTTATTTTAAGGAAAAAATGCAACAATGTTTTTTTTTTATTTGAACAAAACAGCCAAAAGTTTGAAAAGACCTATTTTATGCTACATTTTTTTGTTTTTGTTATAAAAATAATCTAAAAATTCTATGGAAATATATATTCATACTATTACTGCGTTATTATCCTTTTTATTTGATTAATCAACATTTAAACAACTATACAATTCTAGGCCTATTTTTTTATAGTCTATTAATATGTAGAATACTTTGAATAGTTTCCATAGAACATTTTTTTTTTTGCCAACAAAATATTATTATTTTAGGTTTTTTTTTTTGGTGAACTTTTGCGTTTTATGTTAAAAGAATTTACTTCATTTGCTTTTGTCGTTATTTGACAGCCTCAAGGTTAAAATAGAAATTTTTGGTTGGGAATAGAGTAGAAAGAATAAATACATGAATGACTGAATAACTGACTGACTGACTGACTGACTGGTGGACAGAATGGTTGGTTGGAAACATTGTGCCAACGTCTGCAATTTGTGATAAGGCCAACGACAACAAAAAAAAACATTGCGTATTTTTTTTCTAGCCAAAAAGATTAAAGATCCTGGCTGGTTGGTTGTTCACACACAAAAACCTGTATGTGTGTGTGTAAGTTTGAAAGGAGTCAAAAGTGGGTAGATTTAGGTCCTTTATTAAAATATCATACAATAGAATAGACATAAAACAGTTCAGTTAAAAGTAGGGTTTGTAGAGATTTACTTTTTTCTAAGCCAAAAAAGGAAAATAAACACCATATTCTCTTGTTAGTGTTTTGTTATCCTAACACATACATACATACATACATACATACATACATACATACATACATACATACATACATACATACATACATACATACATACATACATACATACATACATACATACATACATACATACATACATACATACATACATACATACATACATACATACATACCTACTTCAATTTAAAATTTTAAAATTGTGTATGTTATATTTTTTACACATATAAAACTATAAAATAAAATAAATATTTTGAAATTTGTCAATTTGACCAAACAACCAACCAACTGATGCAATAAATACAAAAGGGGTTTAACTTATTTGTTGGTCAAACTTTTAACAGAAGCTTCCCCACACCCATTTAATACTGGAGTTTATCTAAATATTTGAAATATTTTCTTTAAAAAAAATTAAAATAATGAAACAACATGAGTGAGTGACACATCAATCTAAATAACAAACACTCCTTTTATAATTAAATATCTTACAGAATAATTTTTCACACACATACAACAACAACATTTATTTATTTATTTTATTTCCCAACATCTGTTAATCATCTTAACAAATATAAATAATATTTATTTGAAATATTGAAAATGTTTAACATACACACACAAACATAAAAAATATGTTTGTCTGTTTATTCCCTTTTTATTAAAAACTGTGAGAAATGTTTAAACCCTTAAATTTTATAAAAATTTATTTATTTATTTTAAATTTAAACAAAAACATTTCCCACATTCTTATTTAAATTCTCCCTTTTATTGTCCCCAAAAAAAAATCTTTCATAAATTTTTTCGACTTCTTTACTTAAATAATCACTTTTTTTCTTTTTTTGCTATAAACTGCTTTTATTAGAAAATTGAAATTTGTGGTCTTTTGGTTTGTTAGTAATGAAAGTTGTTATTTTTTTCCCTTATACTAATAAGTGAATGAGGGCTCCTGCAGTTTTTGTCTGGAATTATGTTTTCTGGTTCAGGTTTTTGCTTTTGACATGTTTTTAATTTTGTAGCCCCAAAAATTTGACGTTTTTCTGCCACAATTGTTGCTTAATTTTCAATATTAATAATAAAAATACTAAGAAGCATATTTTGAGGCTTAGTAATACCTTTGGTGTGTTTTAATGCCCGGCAGGATGAGGAAAATTGTTGACCAACATAGTAATATCAAGTTCTTACTATAACTGAGCAAAGATACTAAAACTGAACTACAACTGAAAAACAACTGAACTAGAACTGAACTACAACTGAACTACAACTGAACTGCAACTAAACTAGAACTGAACTAGAACTGAACTAGAACTGAACTAGAACTGAACTAGAACTGAACTAGAACTGAACTAGAACTGAACTAGAACTAAACTAGAACTGAACT
>NC_060954.1:59175674-59178084 GCF_022045245.1 Lucilia cuprina
TCAGTTCTAGTTCAGTTCTAGTTCAGTTCTAGTTCAGTTCTAGTTCAGTTCTAGTTCAGTTCTAGTTTAGTTCTAGTTCAGTTCTAGTTCAGTTCTAGTTCAGTTCCACTTCAGTTCGAGTTCAGTTTTTATTCGATTCAGTAAAAAGTCGATTCCTGGTGGGTATGAATGCCGATTACTATTATATTTTGAAATATTTTTAAACTTAAAGTTGTTTTCTTTTTATTGATTTTTTTGCTGTTTAACTTATTTGAAATCATGTGCCATAACATTGTTAAGATTTTTTAAATTCTTTTTTCATTTAAGAAATTTAATAATATTCTATTACACAGGATATCCTGTGTAAAATGTACTTTTTTGACAAAATTTTATTTATTTATATAAAATGTTATTATTTTAAAATTTAATTATATATATATTATTCTTTCAAGTTCCTAACAAATGTTTCTTGATTTCAAAATTCTTTTCAACTTTACGTGCTTCATTTCAATCTAAAGAATTCAAACATATTTTTGTTATGATTATTTTATGATTTTATTTTTATTTTTTTTATAAATCCATTAAATTTTATTGTAACATCAATTACATCACTCACTCAGATGTAGGAAGATTACAAATATTATAGGACAATGGAAGGACCCCTGTAAATGTATTTAAATAGGATTAAGCCTAACTACAAACACACAAGCACACACACTTCCCAGCTGATGTGGAGGTGAAAAATGTATCCGTCTTGGACTTTTCAAATTTTTGAGTCATTTGGCATGTGGGTACATTCTATTGTTCGATGGCATGGTATTTACGAACTACAGGGTTATTTATATAATATTTATTTATACAGCCAGACGACATAAAAACCAAAAAACATGTCACGAGATGATTGTTGGGTATTTCCAAAAATATATGAAAAAAAAAGAAAAATATTATTATTGCTGTGATCCTGAAAATGTGCAAAAATTATACAAAAGAAATTTACACACTTGCTGCTCGAAAAAAAGAAGAGAAATATAAAAATAAAATAAAATATTTTATTAAATATTATTTAACAATGTCAAGCATTAAAACATATACTCTATATGTTGTTGTAGTTGCTGCTGCTGTACACCATAATGAATTCATACATTTTGTTAGTGGTTGCAAAAAAAAAAAAAAAGTAGACATATGAACCAAGAAGGATTTTTTTTCAACTCGAATGGTAGTTATAGGGGAGGAAACAAGGAAATAATTTTGTAATTTTATTTTATTGTCTTTAGTATTGTTAGTTGTTTGCTAAGTCTATTAAATTATGTTAAGCCTCGTTTTTTGTTTTGTTTTTAGCTCTGAGGGTGGTTTGCTGTTGCTGTTCTTTTTAGCAGTTTTTTTTTAATTTTTGTCATAATTTTGCCAACTTTAAGGGTGGATTTTGTTTTAATATAAGAGTTTGCTAATGATATTCCAAAAATTTGTACATGTCATTAGAACTAATGTATAATTTACGATTTGAAAGATATTGTTAAACAAAACAAATGTGTACATTATAATTATTGACGCCCTTATAATTTATAAAGATATCGAAAACTTATCACTAACAAGTTTTAGGCAAATCATTGCCATATATATTTTGAACCTAATACCTAATATTTTGAACTATCTTTAGATCAAAGCGCTCTCATAAACATATCTTATGTATACTACTTTCATTTACATCAGTTTATCTTAAACATATAACACTCTATATTAAATCATTTGAACATTTTAGCTTATTTAAGCCCTTTAGGTTGTGACCTCAACCTCTTTAACTTAAATGAAACTGAAAATTGTTTTTCGTTTTTTCTTTTTTCAATTAGCACTTAACATTTTTTCCATTATTTTTCCCTTAACTTATTGTTATTTTAATTAATAAAATATTTTTCAACACACTTACAAACATACACCAGGTCACACGAACACAATATGGGGCTAAACACATACACCCAATAGTTTTAGGAATTATAAAAAATTTCTAGTGGTTACTTTTCGAAATTTTACATCTAGTTCAGTTCTAGTTCAGTTCTAGTTCAGTTCTAGTTCAGTTCTAGTTCAGTTCTAGTTCAGTTCTAGTTCAGTTCTAGTTCAGTTCTAGTTCAGTTCTAGTTCAGTTCTAGTTCAGTTCTACTTCAGTTCTAGTTCAGTTCTAGGTCAGTCCTAGTTCAGTTCTAGTCCTAGTTCAGTTCTAGTTCTAGTTCAGTTCAGTTCTAGTTCAGTTCTAGTTCAGTTCTAGTTCAGTTCTGGTTCAGTTCTAGTTCAGTTCTAGTTCAGTTCTAGTTCAGTTGTAGTTCAGTTGTAGTTTAGTTCTAGTTCAGTTCTAGTTCAGTTCTAGTTCAGTTCTAGTTCAGTTCTAGTTCAGTTCTAGTCCAGTTCTAGTTCAGTTCTAGTTCAGTTCTAGTTCAGT
>NC_060954.1:59178184-59179696 GCF_022045245.1 Lucilia cuprina
TCAGTTCTAGTTCAGTTCTAGTTCAGTTCTAGTTCAGTTCTAGTTCAGTTCTAGTTCAGTTCTAGTTCAGTTCTAGTTCAGTTCTAGTTCAGATCTAGTTTAGTTCTTTTTCAGTTCTAGTTGAGTTCTAGTTCAGTTCTTATTCAGTCCTAATTTCCATAAAGTTTTATTTATAACAGTTACATTTTAAACTCAAAAGTTTTTTCAAAACTAAAATTTAATTTCAACTAAATTAGCACTATTCTCTTTTATTAAATATTATTGCGGTTTGTCTTAAAGCAATATAACTACAATTTAATACAATTTTATAACATTTTCTTCACAATAATCTGCTTTATTTGTTTTTGAAGTTGTACGAAAATTAAACGAAAAAAAAACACTAATAATATTATAACATTACAATAACAGCCATGCAACAACCATAAGCGAATCGAAATGAAAATGTTAGAAATGTTTTTTGAACTATAAACAATTTTAGGAATTTCTATATAAATTGTTTTGGCACAAAATTTCAAATCATCTTAAGATTGTGCTGTTATGTTAGTGTGTGTTTGTGCGACTGTATAAGAATTTCATCCTTAAACTTGCACAAGGAATAGTTTCAACTATTTTCTTTATTATGTGTATAAAAAAAGTAAGAGAAAACTAATAAAAAATATGTATTTTCTTTTGTTTTGTATTGTGTCTCAAAATACAACATGTTATTACAACATAATAAGTTTTAGATATTTTCTTTTTGTCTTCCATGCTGCTGAGATGTCGATACTATGACGTTGTTGATTGTGAAATGTGAACATGAGAGGATATAAGAGCATGATGATTCTAAAGATGTGTAGGAAAATGTTAAAAAAAAATCTATAGTACCATGTAGTTTTTTATACATGATATGTATAAGTTGTTGGATTTTACATATATTTTATATTAGAAAATATGCTTTTATATGTATGTCGGTTTAAATAGAAATTACAATCATGTTTTTATGCTTTGTTGTTGTTTTTTTTTTTCTCTCAGCCAAGAAATTGCTCGTTCTAGACTACAAAGGATAAACTTGAAATCATATTTAATTTAGAAGCAAAAGATTTGATTTTATTATATGAAACTTGAGGAGAAAATTATGGTTATAAAAAAAAATTGCAATATAAATACAAGTGCAGTTTAAAAGACAATTATAGAGCATTATAAAAAAATACTTAAGTTATGAAAAGGTATTTGTTACGAAAGGATTTATGTGGATATTGAAGGATATTATGAGTGTAAACCAAAGATCACCATCAAGAGAACATAATCAAACATATTGTTTGTGACTACAAACAAATTTAAGTTGATCATATTTCAAACACTATGTTAGTAGCTAAGTCGTAGTACAGTTCGAGTTCACTTCTAGTTCAGTTCTAGTACAGTTCGAGTTCACTTCTAGTTCAGTTCTAGTTCAGTTCTAGTTCAGTTCTAGTTTAGTTCTAGTTCAGTTCTAGTTCAGTTCTAGTTCAGTTCTAGTTCAGTTCTAGTTCAGTT
>NC_060954.1:59179796-59298178 GCF_022045245.1 Lucilia cuprina
GAACTGAACTAGAACTGAACTAGAACTGAACTAGAACTGAACTAGAACTGAACTAGAACTGAACTAGAACTGAACTAGAACTGAATTAGAACTGCACTAGAACTGAACCAGCATTGAACTAGAACTGAACTATTTTCTAAGCTCATTTGTTTGACCTATGAAGTGCTTATCCTAAATATACAGTCTTTCTATTCAATTCCATTTATAGTGATGAGCTTAACTAAAAATCCTAGAATGAACCAAAACAAAAAAGAACCTTAAGACAACAGCTTAAAACAATATACCCTTCGTATCAAAATCCAACTCTGCCCACCCTTGTCCCTTAACCAAGTATACGAATTCAATGAAAACGAGACAAGACAAAGAAGAATATTAACTTGAATTCTATAGGAAGAATTAAACGCAAAGCAAAACATATAAAACTCATATAGTTAGGAAAAGGAATAAACAAAAACGTGATTAGTTTTGAAAATTATAACTTACAATGTGATGCTTTTAATAATTTTCCACAAAACTTCTTAACTAATCCTTAAAGCTTTTGCACAAAAAAAGAAGTTTTCGAATACAATAATATTTAATAGAGAAACAACCGATTTTTTTTTTTTTTTTTTTTGTTTGGATAAATTACAGGAATAAAAACAAAATGTATATAAAAAGGATCATCTAGGGTTTTTATTATTACTGTTGTTTCTTGTTGTAAACTAATACATTTAATCATTGATGAATGTATATGTATATGTTGGATGAAGTAAGCAGGAGTGTTATAAATATGAAAAGAAAAAATGAAATGAGCTTGTGATACTTTAACTTTTAACATTTGGTGTTAGATATAGAATAGTGTGAGTGTGTGGGTAGGTGTATTTATAAAATGTTTATTTAAAGGATATATAGTATACATGTAAGCATGTGTATAAGTATGTTTGTATTCTTCATCTATGATATATAACCGTTCCTAATTGGTTTTACCATTACATATGCATGGTTGGTTCACTGATAAATTTGTATTTATTATAGCAATTCATTAACAATGGTGGATCTATTACACACACATTCCCACATGTTGTTATCCTGTTTATATGCATGTGTTAGTAGTATTTTAATAGAAATAAAAATACAGAGAAAGAAAGTTTATAGTCAACCGTGTACTGTGAATATTGTTGCTAAAGCTGTTGTTGTTGTTGTCATCGTTTTACCAACTGTCTGTATTAAAGGAAAGATGTGTTGGTTGGTTACCACTTCCTTTAACAGACTTAAGCTACAACAAAATGCTGCAAAAACCATAGAGCAACAAAAAAAATAATAAGGTTTGTCTGCTGTTAGTTTTTCATAATCATCCTGCGGCATTTTTCTAACTTCCATTGTCTGTCTGTTTGTGTGTGTATGTGTTGTAAGCTTCTGTATGTGTGTGTGTCTTGCTGTCAGTATATTAATGTATTTGTATGAAGTAAATAAATGTTAGTCTTTTAAGCTATAATGAGTTAAAATTGAAACGTATAAATTAAAATAAAATACAAAAAATAGAGAAAAAAAATCCCATAGACTGCAAGCAACAGCACAATACACATTCTGAAACCCATGCCAAACTGGAAAAAAAACCTACTATATTTAAAGTCTTTTGAGGTTGATGGTAACTGCTCATGAAATGGGGTTAGTTATAAATAGAAAGAAGCCAGTACAAATAAAAAATAGTAAAAAAAACTATATAAATAAACAAAATAAAAAAATCGTAGTAAAAATAAAAACTTTAGAAATTAATTTTATTGTCCACCGCATTTTTAGAAGCGTAAAGAGTTTAAGAATGCGTTAAAAATAGCAGAAAAAAATTAAATGGCAAATAGTTTAACAAATTAAAAAAGTTGTTTAAAACCAACGCTGTCAAGTGTGGTCAATAAACTCATTTAAAATTTTAATTTACATTAAAATCTTAGTTAACAGAAAAACTTTTTGATTAAAAGACAATTTTTCGTAAGAAAGAAACAAATAAATGAAGCTTAGTTATACATTTTAGGGGATAAAGAAGTTAAGTTTAGTTCTAGTTTAGTTCTAGTTCAGTTCTAGGTCAGGTCTAGTTCAGTTCTAGTTCAGTTCTAGTTCAGTTCTAGTTCAGTTCTAGTTCAGTTCTAGTTCAGTTCTAGTTCAGTTCTAGTTCAGTTCTAGTTCAGTTCTAGTTCAGTTCTAGTTCAGTTCTAGTTCAGTTCTAGTTCAGTTCTAGTTCAGTTCTAGTTCAGTTCTAGTTCAGTTCTAGTTCAGTTCTAGTTCAGTTCTAGTTCAGTTCTAGTTCAGTTCTAGTTTATTGATGGTTCTGTTCTAGTTTATTGATGGTTCTGTTCTAGTTCAGTTCTTAAACAAAAAAGTTTCGTTTCAGTTTGTATTCTTAAAACATATGTTCTTTTATTCAAGATACATGGATCTGAACAACATATCAGTCAACAAACCTTGAATATATTTCTTGTGAACTTTATTCTTATTTTCAGCATTTTTTCTCTGGAATCCAAAAATATTTTTTATACAAAATTTTTATCATACTTTCGAAGGTTAATGAAACATTAAAATATCATGTTTGCACTATCAGTGGCGACAAGTGAATACCACTTATACGTATATGCCTCTCGGATAGCAGGCCAAACATTGGAACAAAAACGTACGACTTTAATGCTCTTTTTTTTTTTTTTTTGTTATTTTAGTAAAATTGTTTTTGTTTTCTTCCTGTACATGTCTGCAATCGTATATTTTTGTTGCTTATTTTTGTTGATGATTAATTGCAGGAAACATGATTAATGATTGGAGGGTAGTTACCACAGTCATCGTCTTTTTAGTTGTTGTTGTTCTGTTCCTTTTTGTCGACAACGACGTCTACGGACTGTAAATTATTCTATATAGAACTTCATACAACAACATACGATAACTGTCATAGATTTTAGCCAAAAAAAAAAAAAAAAACTAAAGTGAAAACTGTATAAAATACAAATAAAATGTTGTGTTTCGTAATGAAAAACATGAATAAAAGAGAAGAAAAACCAAAAAGTGAAATAAAATTGTTGTAATGAAAATCACGTTGTTGCTGACTGTTAAGGAAATCCATACCCATATAATATATCCTTGTATAAAAGAGTAAGCGAGTCCGTATGTATGAGTGTATTTTTCTAGACACAACTAAGAAATAAAACAAATCTGTGGAGTATTATGAGAAAAAAAAACAGAAAGTGATGAAACCATATTTTCCGTTTGCACGTAGTTTGGAAATTTTTTTCCAAACGTTTTTGGCAAAACTGACTTAAAGTCATTAAAGCCAAAAACTAGAAAGAGAGTAGAGAAAGCAAGGGTCTGATTTTAAGGACATTAACATCTTTTGACGCTGTATACTTTTTTGTACTTGTAATTCATTTTCGCAAGTTTTTTGTATAAATATTTTTGAACGTGCCATTCTGTGTGCTGTTACGCTGATTAGTGTTACATTCTTATAAATTATTCGAATGAATGTGTCGGGAATATGTATTTTTTAACTTTATTTCTTTGTGTGTATATTATTATCAAACATTATTTCCAAGTTTTTTTTGGAAATGTTGAGGAGGGTTGATTTTTATTTGCTTTTGTTGTATTATTGTTGTCGTTTGACTAGAATTTGTATATTTTCTACTTAACTTTACAAGTATTTTATCTTAACAGTTGGTTTTTCGTTAACGATTTTATCGTCGTCTCTTTTGCAAAACAACTGGCTTTTGCGTTTTCTTTTTTTTTTGTTCGTTTTATGCTATTTATTTGAAACATATATTTTCATTTAAAGTTAAACTCTTATACATTGATTTAATGTGATTTATAGGACATTATCGCAATAAGGAGGAATAAAATATGGCGAAGACTGTTTTGTATATATTTTGGGAAAATGATGTCAGAAATCTTTGAAGATAGGAAATTTAAGAATAATGTGAGCTTTCTGATCTATGATTTAAGTATTCATACTTTAGTTCTTTTCTAGTTATGTTCTAGTTGTGTTCTAATTGTTTTCTAATTATGTTCTAGTTTTGTTCTAGTTCTGTTCTAGTTCTGTTCTAGTTCTGTTCTAGTTCTGTTCAATGTCTGTTCTATGTCTGTTCTATGTCTGTTCTAGTTCTGTTCTAGTTCTGTTCTAGTTCTGTTCTAGTTCTGTTCTAGTTCTGTTCTAGTTCTGTTCTAGTTCTGTTCTAGTTCTGTTCTAGTTCTGTTCTAGTTCTGTTCTAGTTCTGTTCTAGTTCTGTTCTAGTTCTGTTCTAGGTCTGTTCTAGTTCTGTTCTAGGTCTGTTCTAGTTCTGTTCCAGTTCTGATCCATTTCTGTTCTGTTCTAGTTCATTTTGGCTCTGTTCTAGGACGTTCTTGCTCTGCTATAGTTTGGTTCTTCATCAAAGACCATGAACATCTTTGAAAGAACGTAACTAATATATTTTTTAAATTTTATTAATTTATTTTTAATTAATATGTAAATAAATCTTTTAATTAGCCATTGTTATTCATAAAATAAATTTTCCCCTCTACGTCAAAATGTCTTATCGTTGTTTTTGTTGCTATTGTTTTCTTTTTTTGCTCTTAAGACTATATTTAACAAAAAAAAATGCAAATATTAAAAAAATTAAATGTTTTTTAAACGTTGTTATATTAATAAACAAAAACAATAATTGAAAGAAATAAGAGATAACATTGGAACAAGAGCAAGACCAAGTCTTATCACAATTTGTACAACAATAACAATTACATTACAGCAACAGCAACTACAACATTAACAAAGATAACAGCAATTAAATGCCAGCTGATATACGAATCAAAAATTAACAAAATTTTCATGAATGACTATTTTTTGCCAAAAAAAGGAAAGAAAAGAATTTTATCTTTAAGTCTTAATTATTCGGGGAAAATTATGATAAATATTACATTTTTGGTTTTCAAATATTTATGTTGAAAAAGTAAAATTTTCATATATTAGCAGTTTAGCTATAGTTTTAGGCTTAAATTTCCAATAGATTTTTTATACGTTTTAAGCTTATTTAATAACATTGGTATTTCAATTATTCATACCTCATGCATACATACAGACATACATACTTCTTTCTTATTATTAATAATACTTGATAAAAACAGCTGAAATAATAATAATAATAAAAATAATTGAACAAAAATAAAAACTACCACAAGTGTATGAGTAAAAAGTTTATACATAAACAGCAGCTAGTATTTCTGTTTTTTTTTATTTAAATTTTATTAAAAGCCTTCAACCTCATAAGTTTATTTTTTAATTATGAGCCACAATAAAAATATTGCAAAAATACGCACATACACACACACAAACACTTGAACTACAAACATATTAAATTTAAATATAGCAAAGAAAATCAAGCAACAACTAAACACTCTATGGATGCGGGGAAAAAAAAGTTGGAAATAAAATTTTTAAATTATTTTGCTTAAATAGAAAATGATCAGAGCGAATGTTTGCATTTAAAATAAACAAAAAATTATAAAAAAAGAAATAAGTTTTCAGTTGGCCAACAACAAAAAAGTTAAATGTTTGTTTTTGTTATATAAAACTTTAGTTTTAACAATTTACATACAGACAAATGTTTATACAATAATGTTTAAAAAGAAACACACATACACAACCTCAAAAAAGTATCGACATTAAAAGAAAAATAAATTCATAATTATTAATAAAGATATATAAACATAAAGTGGTGTTTGATCATAATTTTTAAGCAAATGCTTTTAAACTTGAGAGATTTTGCGGTCAGAACTCGTAGTTATTTAGTTTAGTTATTAAACTAATTGAGAATTATAAAATTTATTGAAAGAAGTGTTGAAATGTTTACACAAAACTTTAAGTGTGAAGGAAAATATTACAAATTGTTTAATTGAAATGTTTTACTTAAAAGAAAACATAATTTAGACCACCTTCAATAGTTTTAAATATTAAACAAAAATGTATGTAAAAATTGTAAAATACATATTTTGTTTATAATTATTTTTTTTATTTAAAAAAAAAAAAAAAAAACTTTCTCTTTATCAACGTGAAAAAATTATTTAAAATTTCCCATTTGGCAAAAAGTAAATTCTTTAAATACTTTTACCAACATTAATGTATCGACTTCCTTTTTTTTCTTATTCTCTAGCAACATTTTAAGAATGTAAAAATCTCATTGTAAATTCCATAAAGAAAATCTTAAACAAATTAAAAATATTTTTTGAATTTTTTCTCACAACTAAAAGGAACACACACATGTTTGTGTGCGTCAGCGTTGAAAGACTGAAAATCTGTTTAAATCTTAAGAAAATACTTGAATAACAAATTTTAGTTTATTTTGTTGCAATTGCTGTTAATGTTTTTGTATACATTTTTCATTTACAAATAAAAATTCAAAGAAATTAACACTTGTGTACGAGACATGGTACACGTACATTTGTACTTGAACGTTTAATGTCACGGCAGATCAGGGTGACAAAAGTCTTGAACAATTTGATAACCAGAACTGAACTCGAACCGTACAGAATTGAACTGGAACTGAACTAGAACTGAACTAGAACTGAACTAGAGCTGAACTAGAACTAAACTAGAATTGTACTAGAACTGAACTAGAACTGAACTAGAACTGAACTAGAACTGAACTAGAACTGAACTAGAACTGAACTAGAACTGAACTAGAACTGAACTAGAACTGAACTAGAACTGAACTAGAACTGAACTAGAACTGAACTAGAACTGAACTAGAACTGAACTAGAACTGAACTAGAACTGAACTAGAACTGAACTAGAACTGAACTAGAACTGAACTAGAACTGAACTAGAACTGAACTAGAACTGAACTAGAACTAGAACTGAACTAGAACTGAACTAGAACTGAACTAGAACTGAACTAGAACTGAACTAGAACTGAACTAGAACTGAACTAGAACTGAACTAGAACTGAACTAGAACTGAACTAGAACTGAACTAGAACTGAACTAGAACTGAACTAGAACTGAACTAGAACTGAACTAGAACTGAACTAGAACTGAACTAGAACTGAACTAGAACTGAACTAGAACTGAACTAGAACTGAACTAGAACTGAACTAGAACTGAACTAGAACTGAACTAGAACTGAACTAGAACTGAACTAGAACTGAACTAGAACTGAACTAGAACTGAACTAGAACTGAACTAGAACTGAACTAGAACTGAACTAGAACTGAACTAGAACTGAACTAGAACTGAACTAGAACTGAACTGAACAGAACTGAACTAGAACTGAACTAGAACTGAACTAGAACTGAACTAGAACTGAACTAGAACTGAACTAGAACTGAACTAGAACTGAACTAGAACTGAACTAGAACTGAACTAGAACTGAACTAGAACTGAACTAGAACTGAACTAGAACTGAACTAGAACTGAACTAGGACTGAACTAGAACTGAACTAGAACTGAACTAGAACTGAACTAGAACTGAACTAGAACTGAACTAGAACTGAACTAGAACTGAACTAGAACTGAACTAGAAACTGAACTAGAACTGAACTAGAAATGAACTAGAACTGAACTAGAACTGAACTAGAACTGAACTAGAACTAGAACTGAACTAGAACTGAACTAGAACTGAACTAGAATTGAACTAGAACTGAACTTCCAACATAATATATCTTGAGATAAAATAAGTGTAAACATTATTTACGGTTTCTATTTGTGTGTTGAAACATAATGATTCATGTTGGAAAATAAAACTCTAGTGCGTAGCAAATTACTCCTTAATTCTAAGAAACTATTTGTGAATAATTTAAATAAATTGCTACTAACACTAAATATAGACAATAAAAACCATGTAGATGCTTCAAAAATGTGCTAGCATCATAAACACCCCCACACCATACTTTCTTTTTCATATAAATACTTTATTGTTTGTTTATACATTTTATAAATACAAAATTTCAATATTTTTTTTTTTAAGCCCAAAGTTCTAAAACATTTCCCAACACTATTTACGCACATTGTCTGTAGTCATAATGGAAATTTGTTTATTTTTAGAGAAAGATACAACTGCAAAATCAAGATAGACAGACAGACAGATGTATAGATAGCTAGTTGGAAATACTTAAAATCAATAGAACAATTTTGTTTTGTTTATATTAAAGGTTTCAATAAAAAAAGATTGATCTAAACAAATTGTAACAAATAAAAGCAACAATAAGTAAAATACAATGGAAACAACTAAAAATCTAAACATTTATTACCAAAAGCAACAACAAGACATTTTTCATAACGATGATGAACATTTTATAACAGCTAACTAACATGTTTTTTTACAGACATAATAACGGACATACCAATAACGCCTTCTTTCTAATAAAATAGTTTACTTTTATAAATTGATATTAGCAAAAAAATCATATTAGTTAGTTGGCTGCAACTTTTCACCATTAATTTAGTAAACATTGATTTATGAAGTGTTTTTTCTAAATTTATTGTACAATTTTTGTAAATAATCTCTTTCGCTCTTATATTTATAAAAGAGCATTTCTGAAAAGCTTTTAAAACAATTTGCCATTAGTATTTATTATTAAAAGTAAAAATCAGAAAATAATAAAAACTAAACTTTGAGCACACAGAAAAAATTATCGGTAGTTTATTTTCAATTAACATGTTTTAATTTTCTTTATTTTTTATTTAAACAAATTTTTATTTGTCTTAATTATCTCGTTTTTTGAAACTGTTTGAAACTAAAGTGTAAAATTTTGATTAAATTTTTAATTAATTCAATTAATTTTTTAATTGATTGAAAAAATTTTCTGGCCTTCTTTTCTATTTTCGATTTATTTTTAATATTTTTTTTTGGATTTTTGTGCTAGTAATATTTATAATTCTTAAATAGTCCATAAAATTTTAGGCATATAATATTCAAGTTTCTTTACAATTTATGAAACACTTTATATGTTAAATTGTGTCAATAAAGTGATAATTTTTGAAAATGCTGAACGCATTGTTAAAGGTCTAGTATTCCTTTAACATTGTGTGTAATCGATTAATAATTTGATTGTTTTAATCTCTTTCTTAATTGATTTATAAAAAATTCTCTATCAAACAGTTTAATTTATTTGATTAATAAATTAATAAAAAATCAAATTTTATATTTATTAAATATTTAATTTATACAATTAATGAATTAATTAATTTTAAATCTTTTCGCAATTATTGACATTAATTGTTCTGATTAATTCGTTATTTAGGAAAAATATATATTTTTATTTTTTTTTACAAATTTGGTAATTAATATCATCATTTTGGTTATAGGTGCAAAACTTGCTTGATACAATTATTTTGATAATTAAAACTCATTTTCAGTTTTTTCTGTGCATGATGAAAATATTTTGAAATTTATTAAAAATAAAATCTTGAGAATTTTTTTTAATATTAAAACAATGTTGGTTTTTACTCATATTAAATAGAATTGTATCATGAAATTAATATAAACAAATAATACAAGATTTATTACAATTTTGATAGGAAAAACCAATAAATAATTTGCCAGAATTACTAATAATAAACATGAAAATGTATTTCATAAATTAATAGATATTTTATAGTTAGAGCAACAAGAATTGATAACAATAAACAAGTTGAAAAATATTACCTCTATAATTTCGCATTATTTGCAATATGATTTTGAAACCTTTTTTTTATTTCTATTTTTCTCCCTTTTGTATTTATTTTTACAAAACTTTTGTAACAGCAATTAATTATTGAAATATTTGTTAAATATCGAAAATTTAAAAAAATCTTTGTTTACTTAGTATATTGCAAATAGAAATGATGTTATGTAAATTAATTTCTATTATTAACGAATATTTTGTTAATTTTTTTGTAATAAATCGTTTGTGATGCGGGGAATAAGAGAAGAATAAAGAGCAACATAATTAATGAGCGTAAAATAACGGATGTTTTTCCTATTTCCGTTTACTTCCGTTTGTTTATTTATTTGTCGTTCGTTATTGTTATTATAGGCTTTTGTTTTCATGATTTTTTTATTTTTGTTCCAATATCCAAACGTAATTTAATTACATTCCAAATACAATTCTCCAGCTCCAATTTAAATTTTATAAGTTTGTTAATTTTTTTCATATTTTCGGAAAATGCGTAACAAACAACAGCAGTTCTTTGTGAGTTCTAGTTCAGTTCTAGTTCAGTTCTAGTTCAGTTCTAGTTCAGTTCTAGTTCAGTTCTAGTTCAGTTCTAGTTCAGTTCTAGTTCAGTTCTAGTTCAGTTCTAGTTCAGTTCTAGTTCAGTTCTAGTTCAGTTCTAGTTCAGTTCTAGTTCAGTTCTAGTTCAGTTCTAGTTCAGTTCTAGTTCAGTTCTAGTTCAGTTCTAGTTCAGTTCTAGTTCAGTTCTAGTTCAGTTCTAGTTCAGTTCTAGTTCAGTTCTAGTTCAGTTCTAGTTCAAAAAACGAGATAATTAAGACAAATAAAAATTTGTTTAAATAAAAAATAAAGAAAATTAAAACATGTTAATTGAAAATAAACTACCGATAATTTTTTCTGTGTGCTCAAAGTTTAGTTTTTATTATTTTCTGATTTTTACTTTTAATAATAAATACTAATGGCAAATTGTTTTAAAAGCTTTTCAGAAATGCTCTTTTATAAATATAAGAGCGAAAGAGATTATTTACAAAAATTGTACAATAAATTTAGAAAAAACACTTCATAAATCAATGTTTACTAAATTAATGGTGAAAAGTTGCAGCCAACTAACTAATATGATTTTTTTGCTAATATCAATTTATAAAAGTAAACTATTTTATTAGAAAGAAGGCGTTATTGGTATGTCCGTTATTATGTCTGTAAAAAAACATGTTAGTTAGCTGTTATAAAATGTTCATCATCGTTATGAAAAATGTCTTGTTGTTGCTTTTGGTAATAAATGTTTAGATTTTTAGTTGTTTCCAATTGTATTTTACTTATTGTTGCTTTTATTTGTTTACAATTTGTTTAGATCAATCTTTTTTTATTGAACCTTTAATATAAACAAAACAAAATTGTTCTATTGATTTTAAGTATTTCCAACTAGCTATCTATACATCTGTCTGTCTGTCTATCTTGATTTTGCAGTTGTATCTTTCTCTAAAAATAAACAAATTTCCATTATGACTACAGACAATGTGCGTAAATAGTGTTGGGAAATGTTTTAGAACTTTGGGCTTAAAAAAAAAAATATTGAAATTTTGTATTTATAAAATGTATAAACAAACAATAAAGTATTTATTATGAAAAAGAAAGTATGGTGGTGGGGGGTGTTTATGATGCTAGCACATTTTTGAAGCATCTACATGGTTTTTATTGTCTATATTTAGTGTTAGTAGCAATTTATTTAAATTATTCACAAATAGTTTCTTAGAATTAAGGAGTAATTTGCTACGCACTAGAGTTTATTTTCCAACATGAATCATTATGTTTCAACACACAAATAGAAACCGTAAATAATGTTTACACTTATTTTATCTCAAGATATATTATGTTGGAAGTTCAGTTCTAGTTCAATTCTAGTTCAGTTCTAGTTCAGTTCTAGTTCAGTTCTAGTTCTAGTTCAGTTCTAGTTCAGTTCTAGTTCAGTTCTAGTTCAGTTCTAGTTCAGTTCTAGTTCAGTTCTAGTTCAGTTCTAGTTCAGTTCTAGTTCAGTTCTAGTTCAGTTCTAGTTCAGTTCTAGTTCAGTTCTAGTTAAGTTCTAGTTCAGTTCTAGTTAAGTTCTAGTTCAGTTCTAGTTCAGTACGTGGTTGTTTTAACAGTTTTCTATTCAAAAATGTTAAATTTAGAAAATATTTCTATAAAACCACATGTTTCTCTAATAATAGTATACACACCTGTTGCCATTGATCCTCAATCGAGGGTTGTGATGAAAAATATCCAGTTGTGCAGATGCGTTCCAATTCGCTGAAAATATTCCCACTTGGTAATATATCCATATTGACGTCCATACTATGTAAATCCCAGGACTCCGTGGTGAAAATTTTTTTATTAAGCCAGCACTTAAGAAAATTATTAATTTATTTAATATTTTTTTTGCAAAAAACACAATTTGTTTCCAAAAACACTCGACTAAGCCCCGGTTACTTTTAATTTTACCAAAAACTGTAACACTAGCACTAAAATATATTTATTTAAATATTTTCTTAATTTTTAGTAAAAATTTTTACTTTATTTTGAATATTTTTAATAAATAACATGGATTCCATTTATTTTCTAATTAATGTGTAGATTTTGAGTTGGGATTTTTTAAGGAATTTTTTCGAAAAACCTGTAAGTAGAAAAAGAAAAAAATTATGTTAATTTTTTGTGAAAAAAAATCATTTCCTAAAAATATTATTCTTTAAATTAATAAAAAATAAATTATAATAAATAAAAATATTTTGTTTGACTACTACAACAAGTGTCTTATAAGTTAATTATGTATGCCATGTGCATTTATTATTCAATACACAATTATTCCCTTTTGTTTGTTTTGTTTTTTTTTTTAATTTCAATTTTGTATTAATAAGTATTTTTGTATAGTTGTGGTCAAGATTTTTTATATTTCCCTTGTTGTTTTATTAATGACTTTTATCCAAAAATAATAAGAATTTCAAAAAACGAAAAAAATTCTTGAAAAAATAACCACCTTTTTTAGGTTCGGTTCAGTGACCTACACACTCACACATATTGGTTACAGAAAATGTTTGGTATTTGGTTTAAAATATAAATTTTGTATTTTGTTTGTTTAAAACATTTCGTTTTTCTTTTTCCTTTTTATTATATTTCCCTTTCTCTTTTTATTTTCAATTTGTTGTTTTTGTTTTCTTTCTTTTTCTTTATTTCAGGGGGTTCTCTGAAACCTTGTGTTAACTTGGCTTATTTAAAAAAACAACTACAGCTAAAGAGAAAAACAACAAAAACAGCTATTGTTACTATTAACTACTGACAGCCGGCCATTTGTATGGCAGACAGACAGACATTCTAATGCGTGCTTTATATGTTGCCACATTGTAGCTTCATGACTCTATTCACAGTGGCATTATTGAGAAGTTTGTATTACTTATGTTTTTTTTTCCAGTTTAAGCCAACATACAGAAAATGTTATTGGTACAGTTAATGTTTGTTTATGGAATAAGTTATTTTTAAAAATTTAGAAATTATAATTTTCTGAAGAATTTTTAAAGGAAATAAGAAATAGGTTTTTAGTATTTGTTGATAAATCTGGAAATATTGATCTTTTTTAAGTTATAGTTTAGTTACAGTTTAGTTATTGTTTAGTTCTAGTTCAGTTCTAGTTCAGTTCTAGTTCAGTTCTTGTTCAGTTCTTGTTCAGTTCAAGTTCAGTTTTAGTTCAGTTCTAGTTCAGTTCTAGTTCAGTTCTAGTTGAGTTCTAGTTCAGTTCTAGTTCAGTTCTAGTTCAGTTCTAGTTCAGTTCTAGTTCAGTTCTAGTTCAGTTCTAGTTCAGTTCTAGTTCAGTTCTAGTTCAGTTCTAGTTCAGTTCTAGTTCAGTTCTAGTTCAGTTCTAGTTCAGTTCTAGTTCAGTTCTAGTTCAGTTCTAGTTCAGTTCTAGTTCTGTTCTAGTTCGGTTGTAGTTCAGTTCTAGTTCTGCTGTAGTTCAGTTCTAGTTATATTGCAAAACCATTAATACTTTTCTTTTATAAAGTAACACAAATGATGTTCTTATTAAAATATTAACCTTAATTCAACTTTTTAACCTCAACTTTTTTTTATAAAATTCTCCCTTTTTAAAGATTTATGTTCAAAACAAAGTGCACAACAAATGTTTTGCATTAATTGAAAGGGTTTTTATTTTTTTATTATTGTTATACTTGTTTTCAGGGGGTTTTGTTATGATTGTATAGAAAATTATTTATGGTTGCCATACGTACGGGATTTTAAACAAAACAACAGCTACAACAAACACACAAGTGAAAAAATCCAACCAAATTTGGATATCAAAACAAAAATCTTACCAAAACAAGAAGAAAACCAAAAAGAAACTAAAAAGTATGAGAAAAAAATGTAAAAAATTAAATTCCCTTAAAAATAACAACAACAACAACAAAAATATACATCATGCGTTAATAATAAGAATGAAAAAAAGACCAGAACAAAAGTATATTAAAAATAAAACTTAACAAGGAAATTAAAAGAGATACAGAGAGGAGGGGATTGCATAAAAAATCAAATTATTACGCACATGATTTGTTAACATACAAACGTTATTAACTTGAGATACGTTAAAACATACGGTACAATTTTAAACTTAAGTATCTGAGCTACGGTACAGTTTTGTTTGTTTATGGCAAAATGTCAACAACTTTTTTTTTTTAAATCATCAGTTTTATGTTTTGTTGTTGTTTCGCTTTGTGTTTAAAATGTTTGCCCATGCTTCGTTCTTAAATTTCTTCTAAGGTATTGAACTCTTTTGTTATTGTTGTTGTTGTTAGTAGCGTGTTTACGAAAATGGTTTGTTTACCTTTTTTTTTTGTTAAAATAAAAATAAACTCTCTTACTCACGCTTAAAAAAAAACAAATACTTTTTAATAGTTGTCACTTGTAAGGGAGTGAAATGGCAACAACAACAACAACAAAAGAAAAGAGAAAAAGGTAAATATTTAAAAATAAAAAAAGCATCAGGTTACATTCAAAATCGATCGACACAGAAGATAGGTTTTCTATATTTTACCCATATTTCCTTAATGCTTAACATTGCACTTCTTCGTTTGCACAGACAGACATATTTTTAAACAAAATTTTATCCGTTTCAGACTTTTTTGTTACTTTTATCGGCGAAAAAAAACCTTTTAATAGCTTTTTATCTTTAATCATAATAAGTCTTTAATTTCCAACACATTGTGGTGTCTGTTCTATTGTTTTCTTTTTTTTCTAAACTCAACTTAAGCAATCATCCCATTCATTCATCGATCTCTGTTACTGAGACAAGGGATATTATTGCCTTTTCACACACACACACACCCCGTAACAATATACCAGCACTTTTAAGAAGTGCTACTTTAGTCATGCAATTTTGATTGCTGCCACTATAAAAAGAAATCTTAAAAAAAAAATATTCATTAATGATCAATTATTGTACAATTACAGGAAAGAGTTTCTTTTTTCGGGGGAATTAAACCACAATTTGATCTAATTAAAAAAAATAGAAATATATAGAGACGGAATTGTCTGATATTAGTGGGCCTAAGTCAATTATGAATAAGTCCTAAAGATTTGCCGAAAACATGTTGATATGAAGCAGTTATGAAATGAATTTAGAAAAAAGTTCGGTTTCAGTTCCAAAAATGTACCGCTTATCTAAGATTTTGAAGGAGTTTTGGATTTAGAAAAGAGTTCGGATTCAGTTCCAAAAATGTATCGCTTGTGTAAGATTTGGTAGATCGACTGATGTAGTTATGAGACATACTTTCTAAGATCTTTTATGGCCTCGAGTCAAGTTTATCTATTGACTACTGTATCAACTATGGACCAGTCTATTAGCTAGTCTATTAACTGGTCTATGAAATAACTTCTGTGCGGGCTTGAGCCAATTATCTTTTGACTACTGAATGAACAAACTTTTGTAATAAGTCCTGAAGATTTACCAAAAACTTTTTTTATATAAAGGAGTTTTTCAATGAATTTAGAAAAGAGTTTGGATTCAGTTACAAAAATGTATCGCTTGTCTAAGATTTTGAAAGAGTTTTGAAATGAATTTAGAAAAGAGTTCGGATTCAGTTCCAAAAATGTATCGCTTGTCTAAGATTTGGTAGAGTAATTGATGTAGTTATGAGGCATACTCTCTTAGATCCTTTATGGTCTATAGTCTAGTAAATCTATTGAATACTGCATGAACTATGGATTAGTCTATTGGTCTATGGGACAAGTCGTTTGTCAAGTCTTGTACAAACTTATTAACTAGTCTATTGACTTATGGACTAACATATTGACTTGTATATGGAATAGTCCACTTTTATAGATTAACTTATGGAGTAGCCTAATAACAAGTCATTGGAAAAATGTTTTTACTAGCATATGGAATAATCTATAGGCTAGCTTTTGGACAAGTCGATTGTCAATCTGGACTAAAATATTGACTTTTATTAGGAATATTCTACTAATTTGCCTACTAATTCTTCTATGGATTAACTTACGGAGTAGTCTATTGATTAGTCTATGTAATAGTCTACTAACTAGTCTAATCTAATGTTTTCACTAGAATATGAACTAGACTAACTAGCTAATCAATGAGGATGTATATTGCGACTAGTCGACAATATACATATACGACAAACTTATTGACCAGACTGGTCAATGGACGAGTGTAAGGACTAGCATATGCATTATCTATTGACTAGTCTATGGAGTGTAAAAGAAAATTTAGAAAAAAAAAATAATTCCAATAATTTTGAAAATCCAGCAAAACTATCACTTTTATTATTTAGATAAAAGAAGAAAATTTTCACACATTTGTTTCGATTTGACAAGAAAACACAAACCTCCATCATCATCATTAAACAACCCTATCATCGAGTAAAAAGCGACACCTCTTTAAAACTACCAGCAGATATTGCAAGCAAAAGAAAAGGCCACAACACAGCAGCAACAGTAAGTAAATGCCACAATACTAGAACCAAAAAAGTGTTGAAAATTCAATTTGTTAGTTGCAGTAAAATCTATAGATTGTTTTTAAAACACAAAAATCAACCGGCATACATATACATGTATATGTATCTATAAAAGAGAGTGTGAATAATGCAACGTGCCTAAAGTACTATACGAAATAAATAAAAAGAAACAAATACAATTGTAAAATTGTAAATACATTGAACTGCAGTTTACAATTGTGTTTCCTTCAAAACCCTGTGAAAAATAAATACAGTTTTTTTTTTTTTTTTTTTGAAAAAACCCTGAACTTGAGTTATTGAACACATACAAATTGCAACTTTATTCTTAATGCATTTCTGCCACACTATATGAAGTATTCAACATCGTCGTCATCATCATCCTCAACGGA
This sequence comes from Lucilia cuprina, assembly GCF_022045245.1. NCBI lineage: Eukaryota > Metazoa > Arthropoda > Insecta > Diptera > Calliphoridae > Lucilia > Lucilia cuprina. Next base: position 59,196,804 of record NC_060954.1, read on the forward strand.
TACAAACAACATTATCATCATTTGTAAATTTTAAATTACATCAAATTGAATTTCAATCATACGCCAGTCAAGCAGCCCAGGCAGTCACAGCCTGGTAGCCTGGTACGTGCACGTGGTACGATTAAATACTACAATAAAGAATAAAAAAAAAACAACAACTTAAAAAATAAACAAAATAAATGTAATTAAAATTGAGTAGTTTTAAAAGCAAAAAAAAAAAAAAAAGAAAAAAATGTTGTACACATCTTTCTTTCCAATTTAGTTTTTGAAGTGAGTTTTAATGAAAATTGATGAAATTAGAATTGAAAAGAGGTTTTTCTTAATTTGAAATATGACGTTTTAAATACCTAGATATATAGCTATAGTTTAAGAAAGTTACAGGATTTGTACAACATGAACGTCAATCTGAGTTGTGATCTATTGACTACGTAGTCTTCATACGAATCTATGGACTAGGCTTTTGACTGACACATCTACTGTTCTATTAACTAGTTAATAAACTAGTCTATTAATTTACCTAGTGAGTAGTCTTTTCACTAGTCTTTTGTCTAGGGTATGGACTAATCTACTGTCTAATCTACTATCTAGTCTATTGACTAATATATTAACTGACTTATGAACTAGTCTGTAGCCTTGTCTATTAACTAATTTATTGACTGATATAAGGACCAGTCTCTTGACTCTGTACTAGTCTATTGTTTGAGAATATGTACTAGTATATAGATTTATATATTGTTTAGACAATTTACTAGCCCATCGACTAGTATCGTAACTAAAATATTGCGTTTTATTGTCTTATATATGGTCTTATATACGAACTAGTCTACAGACTAGTTTATGGACTATAGCGCAGTCTCTTGAGTAATATATTGACTGATCTATGGACTTGTCTGCGGACTAGTTAATGGACGAGTCTAAAGCGCAGTCTACTGTTTATTACCTGGTCTAATGACTATGGATTAGTCTTGTGAATATGGACTAGTCTAGTGACTAGTCTATTCACCATGAACTAGTCTAGTGACTGGTCTATTGACAATGGTCTAACCTAGTTACTATTCTATTGACTATAGACCAATCTGCGGCTAGGCTATGATCTAGTTTGGGGAATAGAATATAGACTTGTCTCTTGATTAATATATTGAGGTCTATAGAGTCACAGTAATAACTTTCATTACTATGTAAGAGGTTAAAATGCCAAAATTTTAAGTCATTATTTTAACACGGTAATGTCATTGGAAACAAGTATTTACCACAAACGATTAAAAGTAATTAGAAATAGTTGTCAGTGTAAATCACATGAAAAAACGTATACAACTTATATATTTTTACTGGCAAGATTACTAATGAATTAGAAAGTATTTATTTAATACATTATTAGTAAGACCTTATTAAACTACTTCTATGTAATCCAGGCGATATCTAGTAGTCATTGAAAGGTATGTTGTTAGGTAAGTAATTACAATTGAAAGCCATTACCCAGTTTTTGCTGGGGTATTAAAGGGACTGGTTTTTTGATTAGACAAAGGCCAATTGAGTAATGTATTGACTAGTCTATGAGCTAGTTTATTGAGAGGACTAGTGACAAGTCTATGAAAAATTTTATGGACTTATAACTATATTATTTACTTGTCTATGGACTGGTCCAGTGATAAGTCTATGAACTAGTTTATGAACTCATGACTATCCTATATGCTAGGCTAATGACTAGTCTATGTACTAGATTTCTGACTGCGCTCTAAGCTAATCTATTGATTCTAGTATTTCAAAAGATACCTTGTCTTATATTTAAATAACGATTAAATCTCAGTCAATCTATTTTTGCTATTAGACAGTCATAGTAGAATTTAAATTATTATTTAAAATATTTCACAGTGTATTTGCAACGGAAATTCAGATTACTGGCAAAAGTAGCAAAAAAAAATCTGTTTTCACTTAATTGATTTTATTCACTATATGTACGTATGTATATATGTTTGTATCACTATTAATGCAGTTGCTTCAGCTGCTGCTGCTATTATTATATTTTTTCACATTTCATTTGATTTAATTTAATAAGATTCACTACAAGTCATTTTCAATTCTACGAATTCACATTGACTAAAAACTGTTTTATTGAATTTGTTTTTTTTTTTTTCTACTCGTACAGAATTTTCTGTACATGATAAAATGAAGTGATTCATTCATTCATATTTAGCAACTGTTTTTTTATTTTTTAAAATATTCTTTTTTTCGCAGAGCTATATTCTGGAAAAAAACTGATATTATAAGCGCCGGTAACTGCATATATGTTTATAGTGATGAAATACATATTCAAGTGCATCGAATTACTATTTTTTGTAAAATTTCAAAACATTTAGAACAATACACATAGTAGTACCGGGGAATGAAATACGACTACAAAAGTGTCATGATATGATTATGGTGGTGGCGTCAGTATTTTATTTTATTTTTTTTTAGTTTTTTGGTTACAAATGACTAATGATAGCATTAAAATAAGCATTTTGAAAAAGGATTATTAATTCTGAAATTTTGTAAAGGAATAAAACGCTAGAGAAGGTTCTTGAAAGTATATACATATAAACGATGATATGCTCCAGAATAGACAGAATTGAAATCAATTTATTAAAAATTTCTACAAAAAATTTAATTTTCAATTTTTTAAAACGAAGCAGGACTAAACTAAGATTCTTAGGATTCAGCTGGGAAAACTATATCGGAAATATCATTGAGAGTTGGAGAAATTTTATAAAGAGATTACCTAAACGAATGTCTATGAAATTGAAAAAATGTATGTAATCTGATAAAGTTTTCTAATAACTCAAAAAATCTGAGGAAAAAATGTTATGAGAACAACTTGGTCCAAAGAATCCTAAAAAATTCTTTTACAAAAGTGTCTCAAAGAATTTGAAAGAAAATTAACAAAAAATTTTTAAAATTTCTATAAAGGAAATATCTAAGAATGTTTCTCTGAAGAAAAAATTATATAAAAACAATATATCTCGGAGAATATGAAGACATATTAGCAAAAATATTTATTAATAAGGAATCTAAAAATGTTTCTTTAAGAACATAATTTCAAGAACCTCAATCTAAAAATCTTATTGAATCTGACAAATCTATTTAAGCATAATATCTCACAAAAACTTAAGAAAGTTTTCTGTAAAGAAAATATCTTAGTGTCTGAGTATAACTTAATGATGAGACTTTTTCTCTAAGAAAAAATATCTGGGAAAATTTCTAAAATATTACATAAATTCTCCGAAAGTATCTTAGATACTTTGCAAAAATATTTTTATATATTTGAAAAAAATCTTAGAAAATAACTCAAAAAATCTTTTTCCTTAAGAATTTGGGAAAAATTTAAAAAAAAAAAATTATAAAAAATTTTCTAAAAACAAATAATTAATACAATCTAAGAGAGTAATTTGGAAAATCTGAGGAATTATATCCGAGAGGTTTTCAAAAAGTATCTGAAATAAACTAAATGTTAAAAAGCAGATTTCTAGGGGAGTTTGAGAAAGCTTTTGTATGAAAAATTTTAGGAAATTATTACAGTTATTATGAAGATATACAATTAGACATTTTCTGACTACATTGTAAGATTTAAGAATATAACACAAAGAATGTTTGTAAATACCTATGTAATATTCTTTAAAGTAAATATTTTAGAGAATCGGGATAGACTTTAATTCTTTATAATGATAATTTATAATGATAGAGAGTCTACGAAAGTCGAGTCATTTAATGTTTTAAAAAAATCTTCTTAAAGTTCTCAAAGAATTCAAAAAAAGTTTCTGCAAAGAAAATATATCAGATTTTTTTTATGTTTTTTATAAAGAAAACAAGTCCGAGAATCTATGAACGTTTTTATAAAAGACATTTAATGCATTTAAAAAAATCTTTACAATTTTAAAAAAAATTTTTAAAATTATTTTTCAATTAAATTTGGATTTCAAGATCCTAACTAAGGAATGACTTTTTTTTAGCTTTCAGGCTGTAATACATGGTTGTCAGATCTGTCTAAACACGGTTGAAATGTCTAATTATTATTTCATTTTCAAGTTTGGACTTCTAACAAGAAAAGCAAAATGTTTCTAACAAGAAAAGCAAAATGTTTCAAATTTTTAATGAAATTTTTAGTTATAAGCTGTAATGCATGGTTGTCAAATCTTACAATGTTGGCAGAAATAATGTTCAAAATTCTTTTCTAAAAAAAATCTTTATAATTTAGGAAAAAGTTATAAAATTATTTTTACATATTAAAGTATTAAAGTTTGTTTTGAACTGCATGAATTTATAATTAATGAATAAATTATTCTTTCAAGCTCAAATTTGAACTAATAACTAGGTAAGGAACATTTTTCAAAATTTAAATTATATTTTTAGTTTTAAGACTATAATACATGGCTGACAGATCTTACAGAAATATTTTCAGAAAATATTTAATTATTATTTCAGGTTCAAGTTTGAAAGGGAAGACACATTTTTAAATGATATTTTGTTTAGTTTTAAAGCTGTAATACATGGTTGTCAAATCTTACAAGGTTGACAGAAATATTTTTAGAAAATGTCTTAACAATCGTGTATTTTGCAAAATTGTTAAAAGAAACATTTCTCACAATGTTTCAAGACAAAAAATTGTAAGTTGTCACTTACACATTTTCCGATAATTTTTTCTGACAACTTTGTAAGATCTAACATTTAAAAGTCTAATAATTGTTATTTGGAAAAAGCATTTTTTACAAAGTTTTTTTTGACAAAAATTACAAGTTTTCACTGTTACTAGACATTTTCTTAGAATTTCTAGTATAAAGCTTAAGGATCTTAAAGAATTGTTGTAAGAAAAATCTATTTTAAATAAGAAACTTTTAAATTAAGAAACATTTTTTGATTTTGTATAAAAATTTTGTCTTCTATGAAAATTCTATGGAACTTTATGTCAACTAAGATTTCAAAACAATTTGTTCTTAATTTATTTTTTATTTTAAATTGATTTTACCTTTTGTTATAATAATTTTATTATTTTTTTATCAATATTGTATTTTTTTATTTTATTTAATTAATTATTCCATTAAGTTTTAGCTTTTTAGGTTGAATTTTTTTCTTTTTGGATTATTTTTAAAGAAATTTTTTTGACTTTTAATATTATTTGGAAAATATTATGCCGACTAAACAATTTTCTTTTGGAACAATAATTTTTTTGTTTAATTAATAAATAATTTCACTTTATTTTTCTTTGTTGTTGTTAAGCTTTTTTAATTTAATTTATTTTTATAAGTTAAATGCGTTTTTTTGTTTAATCTTTTAACAAACACTTATTTTTTTGTTAATTTTTTTTAATAAAGTATTTTTTGCTTTTTTTGCAAATTTTTTTTTGCTGGTTTTTTTATTATTTATTTATTAATAATTTTTTCTTGCTTGTGATAAAATATTTTTTTTTGTTGGTTTTTCTTTACACTTTTTATTAGTTATTTATACTTTTTTTTGTTGCTTTGGAAATTTTGTGTGAATATTGGCAGCGAAAATAATAATAAAACAAACTTATATAAAATAATTTTTAATTAATTTCTTTTATAATATTTTGTTTAGCTTTAGCTCTTTTTTCTTTTTGTTGTTGTTGATTAAAGAATATTTTCTTTGAAATTTAATTAAATGGAGAAAATTAAATAGAACACAACAAAAAACAGATGGTTGGTTGTTTTGATTGGTTATTAGGTTGTTTGGTTGATTTGTTTTAAATTAAAAACCAAATTATTTTTATTTTTTATTTTTAATATCTTGAGATATTTTTCCTTTAATTTTATGGGAGAATAATTTTACTTATAAAGGTTTGATTGCTACTTTTTCGTTAGTATTAGATAAATTTGTTTGATTTTGTGGCAAAAAACATATTCTCTGGATACATGCCTCAACAATTAATTGTATCTGTATCTATAGTTTAATGTTTTCTATAGAATTTTTAAATTTTTGCTCTCTCTTTGTTTTAGCGTGTTTTTTAATTATTTAATATATTTTTCTTTTTATTATTAGATTATTTCACTGTTAAATTTAGCCGAAATATACATAAAGCGTTCACACTCGCAAGAAACAAAAAAAAAAGAAAAAAAAACGCACCAGAAATCCACTTTATAATAATAGTAGCAAGTCCATGGATAAATCTTAGTAGATGACATAAATGACGAAGTTGTCAAACAATAACAACAACATTTACAATTAAAAAAAAAAAAATGTTTCAAAGACTTTATAAACTACGACGACGTTAACGGTGACGACTACTACTCACACATACACACAATCATTCATAGAATAATGACAGCACAACGACGACGACAACGACGACAACGACAACAAATGCTGTGGCTGGTTTTTACTACGTAATAATTTGTAGCACCTTTAAAAATTATGTTTATAGTTATATTCCCGATAAATACTATGACGTATAATTATTTATTTAATAATCTACTCGTAGATTCCGTAAATTCACTAAACTTAAAAACCGCTTAAATTCACTAAAACACACACAGACACGTTTTGTTTTTATTTTGTGTAACTGACTCTCTCTCTTAACTAGATTTTTAATAACTGGTTTATTGTTTCTTATATGAAAATCTATATCCGAAACAAAATTTTCTTCATTTATATATATTTCTTCTTTTTTTTTGTTTGTTTGATATTTGAAATGTTTGTTGGAGTAACAAAATGTACAAAAGGAAAAAAAAACGCTTTAAAAACGACGTTGAAATAACGTTACACGTTTGCGAGTATGTTGCATGTTAGCCGGCATAAACAAGACTAAATGCGGTAAATGCGCTGCGAGTACGAGATGGTTATAAAACGGTCTTTTTAACTAGAAAATCCCATAGATTGTTTCGTTTCCCTGGCATTCCGCTCACTTACGCACACACACACACACTTACTCACCCCATATATACGCTCACACAACCAACACTTAATAACTACATAAAGTTCGAAAAATATCTTTTAAATGAAAATAAATTAATTCCAGTTGAATACAAAATACAATTTTTTTCTTTTGTATTTTTCAACTCTCATTTTTATAGCCATTTTTTGTTTATATCTCATTTAAATTACTCATAATCTCACTCTCTCTCTTGTTCTCTCCCGGCAGCATTAAAAATTTTTCCATTTTGTTTCATTTGAGAGAAAACAAAAAGAAATGTTTTGTTTATTTTTCGTTTGTTCGTTTTTTCATCTTTGTGGTTGTTAGTTCTCTTTTAAAAACAAAATCCACTAAGAGGTGAAGGAGAGAATGAGTGAAATAATGTAAATAATACAAGTGTATGGAAAAATGGTGTTAATGTTGATAACTAATTATATACAAAAAGCTCCAAAGCGCTAAAGCGTTAAACAATGTTCGCCACCGGTTTGTAATGGTGAAAAGTTAGCGGTATATTGGTTTTCGCTCAGCGGTACTTAGAAGGAATTAATCGCCTGATCGGAAAAGAGCTTTGTTAAGAGCTTTCTTTCACTCTTAATTCCAAACGAATATATGCTTACACATGTATAAAAAAACGATTTAAACCTGTAAGAATGCTTATTTTTTACTGTCTGCCCTGATCTCTACTAATACTTTCTTCCATTTTGTGAGCGAGTTTGGAAACAGTTGTTACTTTACACTTCCCAAGTAATGTAGTGAGTAGACACTAAAAAAAACATTGACTACATTTGGATTACCTTTTAGACTTTCTTTTTTGTGTATAATGTGATGACTTCTTCTCTTTCTAAAACACATATAAAAATTGAATTTTATTTGATATATACATACTTGCTATTTCTCATGTGGAATGCTTGGTCTACTGTTTGTTAAGATTTGATTATTGTGTTTCTAAAAATGCCAAATGTCTCACTGTACGGTAATCAGCGATGACCCTTAGTTGTGGATTCAATAGCTTGATCTGGACTGTGTCCTCGTACTGGTGGATAATGTTGCTGTAACTACCAAAACTTGGGACGTTCAAACATAAAAATTTTGCAACTTCAACGTAATGCCTACATACATAAAAAGGACGAAACGAAGTAGACTTGTCTGAGCAGTTGAATGTGGTGGATATCGTGAGGACTCTGACCAAAGTCTGGGCATTCGTTGTTTACGTGCAACCTGAACTTAACTACTCTGAACAACTATTCTGATATCCAAGTGCGACATTGATATTGATTAAATATCCTGTGACCATGGTATTGATGACGTCTCTAAAAATGTTGCTTAAAGCTTCGCTGATTAGTCGTATACACCCTGTACAAATTGAGAAATAATACACGCATATAAAGAGTTTTCCCTAAAATAAATAAAAAAACAATTGCGTTGCATAGATTATAGCAGTACTTAAAGCATTATGTTTCACACGTGGTTTTTGAAATCCCTAAATGGATTATTTACTCCAACTAGCGGTAACTTTAAACACCCCTGCTTACAACTAATAAAGAGTTGTATGTATCCCTTATGATGGAAAACTGCAGAAATATTAACTATACCCAAATCTTATTTGGTATATAGACCTATAGATATATTTTGCCATTGGTTGTCTGCATTCGTAGAAAATCCATTACTTTAATGAGCTTGTTGTAGTCAGATATCTCATTAAATCAAGATCAATATAATCGAATAAGATTAGATATGATATACATAAGTATGTATTAAAATATTTCTCTTGAGGGAGAACGATTTCATCTTTTCCTTCTCATTGCAACTACGATCTTTCCATTTCTCTCGAAAATTTACGCTTTCAGAATATATGCTGACGATTTTCGAAGTGTCGTTTAAAATGATCAATCTAAGTAACTGGTGGAAACTGTCAATAAATTCATTCATATCTAAATAACGGAATTCAGTATGTTTAAACTTTATTAAGTTTTGATTACGAAACTTCTTACGAAATGCTTCATCAAAGACTTCTCAACTTTATGTCTTTCATTTCGCGATATCAAAAGGCAGTAATAATATCTCATAGCGTTTTCAGCAGTTGCACACGTTCACTTCCATTCTCTGCGGTATGCACTGTACGGCGTCGGGACAATTACAGTTGTCCACAAATAATATAAAGAAGTTAATTAGTTTGAAAGAGTATGTATCACATTCGAAGAAGCCCCAAACCGGGACTGATGTGCACTCATTTTACCGAGTCTGACGCACAAGAACATTTCCTACTGGAGGCACCTACGCACTAACATTAGTAGACACAAACATCTCTTTTTGAAAAAATCAAAATTTACAGTTGGCAGCACTACCAGTGATGCAAAGCAAATAAAAAGACTATGTACCAGTCACCAGAGTGTTTCAATTCACCGGCAAACAAACAAAACAATACACACTTGCTAACACACACAAATACGCACCATTTACTCAGTACTTCATCATCATACATATAGAAACCAATAATTCTTTGACTGATCAAAAGCAGAAGATTTTTGTTCAATTGTTGTAGCTATTATTGTTGTTGTTGTTTGTTTCATTTCCATATTAAAACGAACGAATAACAAAGTAAAAAGAAAATAGCTAAAAAATAAATAATAATGGCTGGCTGACTGACTGACTATTGGACTGACTGTTTAATAGTATGTATGAATGTATATTTGTGTAAAGTATGTAGTGTTTCGCTTTCAATTCGTTACTTGTTTCAAATCCCAAAGATTGCGTCAGCGCATTAAATCTAAACATGACGTTCTCAAAGATACTCCAAGTATCTGTTATATACAAAAATAAACAAATTAATCGTAGATTGCTGCTAATGTTGTTGGTATTGTATAACAGTTATAAGCAGCTAAGAAAAACAACTTTTTAAGTAAACAAACTGCTAATAACATAATGTTATTTACAGATCCCCTTAATTAAAAGTGTATAACACATGTGCTGCTTGTTCTTTACATTACGCATATAGAATTATTTTTTTCGTTGTCGTTTAAAAATAAACCAAAAAAAATAAAAAAAAAACTGTTATAACTGCTTCATTAAAGACATTCCTTAAGTTATTAAATAATTTGTTTTCTTAATTGGCATGATCTCACTTAAATAAAATTAATCATCATTTATTAATTAGATCACATGTATGGAAATAATGTACATCATATTTATGTAGAAATTAATGTATGAAATTAAATAAACTAAAACTGATAATTAAAGAGAAAATGCCGGACAATTCGCACACTATTAAGAAGCTTGAGTTAAGTGTGTATCGCTCTTTAAGCATTTTAGTCCAAAAATACCTTCCATAAGGGTCCTTATACAACTTCGATCGGAGTGGTGCAACAGCAGTAGAAATATAAAACAGATTTTATTCTTGACTATAGAAGAGACTTAGACTCCAATTCAGACAAGAATATAGGCTAGACTAAAAACTAGACTAAAAACTCGACTAAAGACTAGACTTTGAACTAAACTATAGACTCGACTAAAGACTAGCCTATAAACTAAATTAGAAACTCGACTAAAGACTAGAATATAAACTTAACTATAGACTAGGCTATAGACTAGGCTATAGACTAGACTATAGACTAGACTATAGACTAGACTATAGACTAGACTATAGACAAGACTATAGACTAGACTATTGACTAGACTATAGACTAGACCTTTGACTAGACTATAGTAGACTATAGACTAGAATATAGTACACTATAGACTATACAATTGTAGACAATAGACTAGACTATAAACTGTACTAAACTATAGACTAGACTAAAGTCTAGACTATAGACTAAAGTAAACACTAGTCTTTAGATTAGATTAGACTAGACTATAGACTAGACTATAGACTAGACTATAGACTAGACTATAGACTAGACTATAGACTAGACTATAGACTAGACTATAGACTAGACTATAGACTAGACTATAGACTAGACTATAGACTAGACTATAGACTAGACTATAGACTAGACTATAGACTAGACTATAGACTAGACTATAGACTAGACTATAGACTAGACTATAGACTAGACTATAGGCTAGACTATAGACTAGACTATAGACAACATTAATGACTAAACTATATTTAATACACTTTTTCCATATTAAAAAACATGTTTTAATAACCATTATTAACTTAAAATTAGTTTTTTGTATAAGACATTAAAACTATACTTAGATTTAATATCTTTCTTTAAAAGTTAAATATAATCTTCAAAAGTTAACCATCTTCTCCTGCTACCTACTTGACCTTATAAAACTGTCATTCTCGTGTTTCAATTAGTTTTAAATAACAAACAAAGACACAAAAAAAAAAAATTTTTTAAATCTCTGCTCATTAACTCATTAAAGATTTTATAAATTAATTCATTATACAGTTTTGTTGGCAAAATAATCTTTTAATCTTTCCAAACAGAATGTTCACACAAACGCACCAGTAAAAGTATTAATCTTGGTCATCTTGCAGAGAAGCATGACTTACATTTCAAGGAATCTAAATAAATAATCCTAAAAGTTATGTCATTCATTTTGTTTTCTATACTGCAATTATATAAAAAGCTAAGATATTTTATTAATGTAGAAACCTTTTTGTTGTTGTTGTTGTTGTTAAAAAAGATAAAAATATAAATATATTTTGTTTTTTGCTAATTTGTCTGTTACATTTTTTTAAAGTAATTTGTCATATTTTTTTTTATTGTCGTACATATTTTGTGAAATTTTTTTTCTTTCTTTCTTTTGTAATTAAAAATTTTAATTTTTTATGAAATCTAATATCAAGGAGTACATTTAAAAAAATGAAGCGTTGAAATTCAAGCGTAGAGAAATTGTTTAATGAGCAAAACATACTTCAGAGTTTAGTACCACGACTGCGATGACAACAACAACAACACCACCACCAACAATAACATCAACAACTAGTGGAACAGTAAGTGCTTACTCCATCGGCACTTCATCAACACCCGACCAAAAACTTCAGCATAGAAATATTCATCACCATAGTAGTGACGATAATGATGATGAGGAAAAAATTGACGATACTTGTCTGATGGTGATGGCGGCGGCCACCACCATTATCATCATCAGCAACAACAACAACAACAACTATAAAATGCAAAGCAATAAAATAGAAAACAAATTGTAGGAAAAATAATTATAAAAAAATATGAAATATACATAATAATAAAGTAAGTAATCAAACAAATAATAAAATATGAAAATAGTTAAAGAATTTATGTATTTTAGAGTACTAGGGAACAACAATACATATATGGAAATTATATAAAGTCATTCCAAGTACTAAATGGAATGCGTTGAGTGAGTGATTGAGTGAATGAAGGCGACATGTGCGTAAATGTGTATAATTTGGAAAATAAATATATTTTCTTATTGTTAATATTAATCAAGGTAATAATTAATAATCCATAGACAGCAGTGTTCGAACAATGCATTTTAAATGGAGTCGCAACTACACTGTTTCCCAGTAGTGTAACCTAAGAGAAAACTAAACAAATTATCTTTAAGAAATCTTTTTGAATGCAATTTTTATGTGAAACATGAATTTTTAGTGAAAATTTCTGTATCTAGAATGATAGTGGTGCAATTTTTAGTGAAAAGTGCAACTTTAAGTAAAAAGAGCATTTTTTTTTAGTGAAAAGTACCATTTTAGAGAAAAATGCAATTTTACCGAAAAATTAAATTTTTATTGAAGAGTGAAATTTTTAGTGAAAGATTAAATTTTAAGTAAAAAATTAAATTTTTAGTAAAAATTTATAATTTTATAGAAAAAATAATTTTTTAATAAAAAAATGCAATTTTAGTAAAATATGTAATTCTTAGTAAAAAATGCAATTTTTGCGAAAAAAGAACCAATTTTCTGTGAAAAATCAAATTTTAAGTAAAAAAGTTTAATGCAAAAAAAATTTTTGTAAACTTCGCAATGCAAAAAAGTGTAATTTTTAGAAAAAATTGCAAGTTTTGAATAAATATGCAACTTTTTAGTGAAAAATTGTAAATTTTTAAGAAAAAATGTAATTTTTAGTAAAATGTTACTTTGCAATGCCAAAAAATGTAATTTTCTGAAAAAGTGCAAGTTTTTTATAAATATGTAACTATTGATAACAACATTTTTTTGGTGTAATGTGCAATTAGTGAAAAATTTTAATTTTAGTGAAAGTATAAATTTAAAGTAAAAAAGTTTAATGAAAAATAAATTTTTAGTAAAAAGTGCAATATTTTGAATAAATATGCTTAATAATATATTTACTAAAAAACTATTTTAAATGAAATATTACTTTGCAAAGCAAAAAAGTGCAATTTACAGAAGAAGTGCAAGTTGTGCTTAAAAATATTGAACTATTTATAACAAAATAATATTGTAAATTTTTAGAAAAAAAAATGCAATTTTTAGTGAAATATTACTTGGCAATGTAAAGAAAATGTAATTTTCTCTAAAAGGTGCAAGTTTTTTTATAAATATGCAACATTTTTTGCATTTTTTTTGGTGAAATATGCAATTGTAAGTAGAAAGTGCAACTTTTGCATTTTCTTAGAGAAAAATGCAATTTTTTAGGATAAAAATAATTTTTGTAATGCAAACAAAAACTTTCCATTAAAAAACGCAATTTCGAAAATAAGGCGAAATAATCCAAATTTCGAAAAAATGTAAGTTTTGTCGAAAAAAACATAGTAACACATAGAAATGACGTACCCCGACCGCACATCACTTAGAATATTCCAATTCAAACTTCCGGAACATATATTTTTTTTGGTGAAATATGCAATTGTAAGTAGAAAGTGCAACTTTTGCATTTTCTTAGAGAAAAATGCAATTTTTTAGGATAAAAATAATTTTTGTAATGCAAACAAAAACTTTCCATTAAAAAACGCAATTTCGAAAATAAGGCGAAATAATCCAAATTTCGAAAAAATGTAAGTTTTGTCGAAAAAAACATAGTAACACATAGTAATGAAGTACCCCGACCGCACATCACTTAGAATATCCCAATTCAAACTTCCGGAACATATATTTTCCCTGGGACGTGATAGAATAATGAGATTCTGTTATCGCAATTGCATTACCTGTCCTTCAGGTTTAAAGGGATCTAAATGGCGAAGACGCTTTAGATATGTATGTTAGCTGTTATGGTAATCAAAATCCAGGAAAGGGATATTGGTTAAAGGTATATTGGTACTTTTGACATGTTAATGTTGCTGCCTAATCCTCAAAGTCAAAGGTCGGCGCCTTGTCTGTTACCGCTTTATGATTATTGGAGCATTTTTGGTGGCAGTAACGACCATTTCAGTGGAACTTCAGTGGATGGATCATAATACTTAGAGAAGTTTTGAAACCTTGTTAAATGTAAGTGTCCGAGAACATATATACATATATACGTTAATCTCTGAACTATTAAGGGGCAGATATTTCCAAAATCAATCAGCACATATAATTCTCTATTGGTTTATGTTAATAAAGAAAATGTTTCTTTGACCTTAAGAAACCATATTAAAACAGTTATCGCTTACCGGCAACCGATCTCATGAGGCAATTTTATCATTAATTTTTTCTAATGCGATTTTCCTTTGGAAAATTTAAGAGTAAAATATCAACATTTCATTAAAGCGATCGGTGCCCTATTACGATGGAAATAGGCACACAAAAGTGCACTACGAATACATTTTAACTGAAATTCTCTAAAACCCCCTTCTTACGAGCTAACAATTAACATGATCTGTCCAAATTTTGGATCCTTTTAACGTAATAGTATGTAATGTGAGAAAATATTAATGAAAAACAAGAAATTCGCTTTAGATCAGGGATGTATTTTTAGGTAAACACAAAGAAGAAAAGAAAAACAGCTGTTTTCATAAACATATGATTTTTATTAATTTAATTTGAAAAGATGTTGACGAGATGCATTCAGAGCCGGTGGTTTAAAAACTTTATGAGATTAGGTCGATAGTAAGCAATATCTATGGTCAATATATATATGCAGCTGTAACCAAAAATAGCCACTTAATTCAAGGACATCAGTACGCCAGCAATATCAACTACTTTTTGTCATACATATAGTTTTTCATTAGACTTTATGTACGTAAAGTGTGCTCGTGTGAAGGTCCCTTAACTTAACTATAATAAGAATTGTTCGAATTTTTTTAAATGATATATCTAAGATATCGAAAATATCATTATTTAAATGTAACGAAGAGTGATTTCCCATCTCAGGACTTAATTGTTTGCATTTATAGAATTTAAGATCCTATAAAGGTTGAATAACATTTCAGCTATAGCAAAAAAGCTATCTGCGGTATCAACAATAGAAATTTATCTCAAACACTTGAAATTCTTTCAATCCAATTACGAAATGGTGTAATTATAGTCGTTTTGTTGTCGTTGTTGTTTTCTATTATGCGTTGTGTAACCATTAAGGAAATCATAAAGTATGTTTGGTCATAAGCAAAATTATTATTAAGCATATTAACTTCAGTCATAAATGGCTAGAAATCAACTTGAGCGCACATACAATAACACTAAAACACTCATAACGTAACGTGTCATGTGTATGTATGTGAAAGGAGGACCAAAAACATTTTGATGCATTTACCTCAATACATTTGATGCATGATAAATAGTCAATCAATGCGTACAACAAAAAAATTAACAAAAAAAATTAAGTACTTATCAACAGAGTCTAAAAGTAAGTAAGTAAGTAAGTAATATTGTGAACATATCTGTCCGTCCATTTGTTCGGCCGTCCGTCTGTCGGTGTGTTTCTGCGTGGCTGTGTGTTTAAATGATGACACAACGGAAACCTCTCAATATTAACTTTTAGCTGACGATGTGTAAGAAAAAGATACAAGTTAGTTAAAGTCAAATTGCTAGTGCTAGTAGTTTACAAAAACCCACACAGTACACGCAAGGACAGACACTTTAACTACCATTGTTGGTAGTTGAAGTTGGTTTTCAATATTGAACACCCCAAACAACAAACTTACTAAACAGCGACACAAGTTGTATGGCACAGACAGACGACTAACTAACTACTGCCTTCTATACGATCGATCGTTCGTTGGGTTTTAATGTGTGAACAATTCCTAATGCGTTAAGTCAAGTCATATTATTAATTTACGTGATAATATAAATATAAACATACATACTCATACTTATTTACTAAACATATTTATATTTTATATATAAAATAAATATTATTATTTTCTTGTTGTTGCTATTGAGCTGTTGCTGACTTGGTCATTATTGTGGTGTGTTTGCATGTTTTATTTGGTTAAAGCAAGAAGTAGAAACAATACCAAACGATATAAAAATAGGCCTTAAAATCCAACTTAACTTTATCCGTAAACAAAGCAATACAAGGCAACAACTAAAAGAAAAACATATGGATGTGTACAATCAGCACATCACACTTTGTACAATGTAGCATATACGGGTCGGAAACGTGCATCAACGCCAATAACTTATCAATAAAGGTTAAAATGAATAGTATTAATATGAAATACAAAAATTAAGTACAGTGGTTAAATTCGAATTAAGTTTGAAATACTTAAAGTCTACATGGAATTTTTTCCCATTCAACGATCATCTATTGCCGCAAATGTCATGACAGGGAAAGAGAATAAACACTATTTCATGTTCTCTTCAATTGCTCGGTTCAGAGCGGTGAGCTATCAGAATAAAGACCCAGATAAAGGACCTACTGAGAAGTCTTACAGTTCCAAGATGTCAAAACATAGACTTTTATAAGAAGAGAGCTCTTTGTTGATATCTGCTCTAAGTTCAAATTTTAACATTAGGAGTAGATTTTTATCCGAAATCGACTCATGTCTTAAGGAAGACTGATTCTTATTCGATCGATGATTTAAAATATAATTTAATAACCTCGCTCATCTTATTGCTACTACCGCGTACCTAAATGGAGATATGCGTTAGAAGCTATGGTCGATGTACGATTCCTATTAGTAATGACAAGGTGGCAGCTATAACCAAGAACTCGAGCTCTATATATTGCCAAGATTGTGGATTTCTTATTGGCTGCAATGAACTTGTATAATTTCGGTAATCGCGCCCTAAGAATTTAGTGGCGCGATAACTTTTAAAAACACCACTTAACTAGCCAATACAGGGATCTTTATAGGCCCGGATATTTTGTGCTTTCTTTTTACAGATGAACCCAAAAAAGAGCCATAATTGAAGTGCAATTATTACTTGACTCGTCAATCCAGGAAACATTATCAATTCAGTTTCTCTTTAAAAAAGGGAGAGTGAAGATGTGCCCAAAAAGAAGTAACTTAATTCAAAAACATCGACCGGCCACAAATCTCAGTAATTGGAGAGCTAAAGAATATGATCGATATGGGTAAAATGATGTTGCATAATCTGGCGATGACGCATCATGTAACAACGTTTCTAAAAATCGATGGTTTTACAGTTTTGTTCTAGGATGTCAATTATCATTGCAGGGATCAGCAGCTAACCAATATATCCTACAATAGGCATTTAACAATTCACATGTATTGTTTGCCAAAAGCACTCAGTTGGCGGAAAAGCCAACACCAACACTTTGACATGTACACATGTTTTCAGATTTAAATCGCTGTAATGAATATAATGTGTATATCTTCTTAGCAATTCTATAATTTGCACAGTAAGTTGGGTAGGTCATCTTGTCCAAGGATGTTATTCATCACATGAAGGTAATGAGAGCAACTAGTACAATTGAAAGGTTTCTGGTTACAAGTTTGGTTAGTTCATCTAGTCCTAGAATGTTATTCGCCACTTTAAGGTATCAAAGAGGAAAGTTTGAACGATCTTACGATTTTCACTATGATCTTTGGGAACTTTACATTCGATTCATATATGGGCAATTCCATACGCCTTCAGAGTGGTATAGATTTTGTTAAATTAGGAGTACTTGGAAAACAATTTTTTCATTCTGTTAAAGACTACTATATTTGCAAAAGGAACCATCCCATTCGGAACCTTGTTTTCCAAAATATAGATGAAAATATGGCGATATCATATGTGAAAAACGGAAATGTTTATTAAGTACACGTAAATATTTACGAAAATATGTGAATTCTGTAGGTGTCGTACGTGATACATCGTATGTGATAGATTTTTAGGTTATAAAATATATATTTAGGAAATATATGCATACACACACTTCAATAAATCAAAAAGAGTTGGAAAGTGCAGGTAGATTAAAATAAAAAAAACTGGATTTATATGGCGACTAGTGTCAAATATGGACCAATCCTCATAAAATTCTAGGGTGTGATTTTAATTCATATAAAACATATTTGTGACAAATTTTTTCATAATACTACAGATTAGAGGTGAGTTACGGAAGTTTAAGTGTTTGTCTGAAATTAAACTTTGAATAAAACAAGGGTCAAATGAGGACCAATCTTTATGAAAATCGGTATAAAGATTTAGGCTTATAAACCTTTTAGATCTGCCGATTTTTGAAAGGATAAGGAGTGAGATCGAAAAATTCTTATTTACTTACTTACAGCTTTATTTTTTTTTATTTGATTCAAATTATTATTACAATTTACAAAAAAAAAATTTTTATAGTTTTAATCACTAGTGATGAAATTTTGAACCCTTTTCGGAAACCCTTCCATTAACGTTTTTATAGTGCTTTCTGTCACTTTGCTCGAACATGTAGTCCATCTCCGTTTAAAATCTACCACACTTTTGGACACCTTTTTTGTACTCTTCAATTCTCTTTTAAGAAGAGCCCAATATCTCTCCACTGGCCTTAGCTCCGGGCAGTTTGGAGGATTTGCCTCTCTTGGTACAAATACCACATTATTGTTCTTGTACCACTCAAGGGCTTGTTTACCATAGTGACAGGATGCCAAGTCAGGCCAAAAATAAGTGGACACATTATGAAGTCTTATGAATGGAAGCAGCCTTTTTTGTAAACATTCCTTGATGTAAATTTCGGTATTTATAGAGCCCGTTGTAACAAATGATTGGCTTCTTTTGCCGCAACTGCATATTGCTTGCCATACCAAGAACTTTCTGGGAAATTTTGTCTGCTTTTGGGTCCTAAACTTTTCTTCAACATTCCCTCGTGCATCAGCAACATAAAACTTTTGACCTGGAAGTTGCGAAAAATCTGCCAGAACATACGTTTCGTCATCCATTATGCAGCAAGAATATTTTTTTATAAAACTTGACTTCAATTTCCGTGCTCTGTTTTTGGCCTCTAAATTTTTAGCAGCGTTCCTGTCAGGAACTTTTTGAGCCTTGTATGTTTTTTAACCTGCATTAGCTTTAACTTTTCGTACCAAATAGTCCGAGCACTGAGCTAACTGAGGTGCTTTCCTACCGGATGTGTAGGGAGCTCTTTTGAAAATGCGTTCTATTTTTTTGGCTTTAGAAACATCATGTGGACCATTCCTTCTACCTGAACCAGGTTTTCTATCAACTGACAAGTTCTCCCGGTACTGTTTAATAACATTGGAAACAGTTTGACGGCAGACCTTTGTATGCTTGGCCAACTTTTTGTAAGACCAAGTTGGGTTTAGTTGAAAATATTTAATAATTTCAGTACGCACTTTTTTCTGGTCACTCATTTTAATCAGATTAACAAAAAAATTAATATAATTGACATTACACATAATAACTGACATGTTTTTCAAAGGTAACTTGATCAAAAAAAAAAAAAAAAATCAAATAATACTTTGGTTGAAAAATGTAATGAAAAACGTGTGTTAAGAATTTTTCGATCTCACTCCTTAGTATTATAATTAACAGAATTATGAGCTAAAAAGTAATATTTTCCGGTCCGTTTTTATGGCGGCGAAGTGTAAAAATAGAACGATTTCAAAAATTTTCAACAGTCTTTCTATTTGGTACTACGATCATATGCCAAATTTTGTTGAATTATCTTCAAAAATGCAGAAGTTACAAGGGTTTTTCATGGAATTGCCCATATGTTATATGTCTATCACATTAGCAATGCCAATCGGATATATCTCAGGGTTTCAAAATATATAGGATAACTGTACGGAAATCTGGAATGTTGAGATTTAAAAAAACTGGCAAAGGATTTATTAACACCAAATTTTTCTTGAGTTTCCTAAAAACAATTTAACCCACTGTACAGTATGTCTTAAGTCTATAATGATTGAACTATGTATGCATGCATATACATAAGTACGAGAAGTACGACTCTTCGTAATCATTATTATGCGAAAACGCACTTATCATTAAAGATTTTCATATACTAAATGTCTATCTAAATGTATATGTGACGATGAGTGTTTCCATAACGAGTGTGTGTTTGTGTTTAAAAAAACACAATGAAATGAATCTCAGCTAAAAACGACACACATAAAACAAAAGTAACAATAATTTTTAGCAAAATAAATATAAAAACTATGTGAATATACATACATATGTATGTATATGCATATTTAGATACGAATGTTTGCACAAATAAATTTTTTACACATGTGTGTGTTTGAGTGTAATAATGTGATGGTCTAAAAGCTTACACTGGTTACAAACAAAAAAGAAGTTAATAATCATTATTCTTCTTCCCACATCTAGAGTAGTAAGTCGTAGTAGTAGTAGAAGTGGAGAATGAAAACTAAAACCGAGAAAACAAAAACCAACTGATGAAAAAGAGAATTAAGGAAAAAATATCGTAACAATATTAAAACTGAACAAGTTGATATTTGTTACATGTTTATATTCATTCTATATAGTTTGGAGTTGATGTTGCTGTTGCATGTGTGAATTGTTGCTTAAACTAAGGCGCCATCTTCTTTGCGGTTCCTTCTTTAGGTTTAAATACTAAATTTTATTTCTCACCATTTGAGAAATGTATAGCTAAATATGTGCCGAGGTATATATACACTAACAAAAATAGTTAGCAGTTCAAGGAATAATATTAAACTGAATTAACGGATCTGTACAAAATCTTAAAACGGTTAAGAATTCAGATTTGTAAAAACTTTGATGAAACTTTTTGTCTGTGTTAATCTGTTTTAAATCCTTTTACTTTTATCTGAATTTAAATTTATGAAAGTAATAAAATTCATTACATCCACAAAATTCCTGATTAAATGTCACATAATATTTATGCTTAGCCTATAAAATCATGAGAAATAATTAAAGAATCTGTTAAATAAATTTTGTAAAAATAATATATATATATATATATATAAATATATATAAATCATTATCTCTGTAACCCGCAAAAACTCATAATTCATGTATAATTTATTTTAGCACACACAAAAATTATTAATTTATCCTGAGGACCATAAAATTATTATTATTATTGCAAAACATATACAAACACATGCATAGAAATATGTACCCGATAGTTTGAAAGTGGAAATATTTCAAAGGATGTGATACAATTTTTCTAAATGTAGACAACGTCTATTCAAAAGAATTGGCTCTATGGACAAATTAATCTATTGATTCGGTTCGGCATTTGTAGCTTTGGGATATATCGAAGACTGGCTTTGCTAAGAATACTGTCTCAACATATAAAGAGCGTTATATATACCATTAACTAGTCTATGGGCAAGTCTATTAACTACTCTATGATCTGGAGTAGATCTACCTAAGATCTAGTTTATGAAAAAATCTATAGATTTATCTATGAACTAGTCTATAGACTAGTCTGTGAACTAGTCTATAGAATATTCTGTGAACTAGTCTATAGATTATTCTGTGAACTAGTCTATAGACTATTCTGTGAACTAGTCTATAACTAGTCCATGAACTAGTCTATGAACTAGTCTATAGATTATTCTATGAAATAGTATATAGATTATTCTATGAACTAGTCTATAGACTATTCTATGAACTAGTCTATAAGCTAGTCTAAAAACTGTTCTATGAATTAGTCTATGAACTGGACTATGAACTAGTCTATGAACTAGTCTATAGACTAGTCTATGAACTAGTCTATAGACTTGTCTATGAATTAGTCTATAGACTTGTCTATGAACTAGTCTATAGACTAGTCTATGAACTAATCTATGGACTAGTCTATGAACTAATCAATAAACTGGTTTATAGTCTATGAAAAGTCTACAGAACTAGTATATAGACTAGTCTATGAACTAGTCTATAGGCTATTCTATGAACTAGTCTATGAACTAGTCTATAGGCTATTCTATGAACTAGTCTATGAACTAGTCTATAGGCTAATCTATGAACTATTCTATAGACTTGTCTATCTAAAGTCTATATAAATCAGACTAGTCTTTGAACTATTCTATGGTCTATTCTATGAACTTGTTATAGACTAGTCTATAATCAAGTCTATGAACTGGTCTATCTATAAGGCGAGTATATTAACTAGTCAATAAATAAGTATAAGAACTGGTCTATGAATAAGTCTATTGACTAATCTGTTGCGTAGTCTAAGAATTAGTCTTAAGAAGATTATTGACTAGACATAAACTTATTCTTCTATTAACTGGTTTATAATCTATGGAATCTATGAATAAGTTAATAACTGGTCAATAAACAGTTCTATTGACTAGTCTAAGAATTAGCATGTTGACTACTCTATGAAGTGGCCTATTGACTAATATTTTAGCCAATCTATTAACAAGTCATTTTATCTCATCTATGATATAGATGAGTGAATATTGTCTACTATTGACTGATTTAAGAACTATTCTATTTAATATTTTATAAACTGGTCTATTGACTAATTGTTGTTCACCAGTGTATGATATAAACTTTTTCAAAGAGTAGTCTATAAACTAGTCTACTGATTAGTATATGAACTAGTCTCTGAATTATACAACGAACTTGTTCGTAGACTTCTATAAAAACTGGTCTATTAACTAGACTCTTCAATAGTATAAGGTTTATTTTATTCGCTAATCTATGAACTAGCCAGTCGACTAGTTAAGCTATAGTAACTAAGATGAAAGAGCTATTGGCATAAAATTTCTCTTATAATTACAAAATTCTAAAATTAGTTCTGTGAACTGCTGGGTTGATATGCATAAATTTACATGGATGGATGGATGGTTGGTAAACTTAATTTTTTTTTACTGTGTATTTTAGTACTGGTCATAGTTGTGAATACGTTTGCTAATCCCACCAGTATATTTTAACCAAAAATAAAAGTTTTTTTTGTATTTTGTTTTCTTTTCCTATTATTCTCATTACTTTTACATTTTACTCATACTAATAAGAGAAACTAGTAAGTATATGTGTGTGTGTTTGGATTTGAGAAAACGTGTGATATATTTTTATATACATATGTACATGTAGTAGTATAAAATATTTCTTGTGATTTTTTTTTGTTATTATTGTTGCTTCTTTTTTTATTATATAATATATATGTATGTAAGTAAGTTTTTGTTTTCATTCAGGATACGTTGCAGAATGTTAATAACTTTCATTTCATTGTATTAAGAAAATCACACGTTAAGTACAAAAATGTTTTCGCTGACAAAGCAACAGCTATATATATATACACACATACACACGCCGATATACAAATATCCAACTGTGGCAACAACAACTCTTGTGGCAAGCATTGTCCATGTTCAGAATTAATATCTGGACATGATTATACTAAAGATATTCATCCATACATGTATTAATGTAGAAACGACAATGCGATTATATAGTCATGTGTGTTTGTGTGGGAGTGTTAATGCTGGAGTCAGTGGTAGAATACTTGTTTTAATCCTTTTAATCTTATTTTTTTTTCTCCCTCGCTCTCTCTCGCTCTAGCTGACAACTATACAACAACACTAGCTTGAAAATGTTATGCTAATGGGTTTGAATATTCAATAATTAGATTTGCAGTTATTTAAATTAATTGGAGGAGTTTTTTTGGTACAGATCTTAAGTGGGCGTTTAATAATAAAGCAGATTTTCATATAAGAGTATTAAAATCTCTCTCTTTAAATAAGATATCCTTGAAAATTTTTAATTTAATAAATAATTTAAAGATCTTAATATAATGAATATTTTAAAATCAATAAAATTATTATTTTCCATAAAAAATCTTTACAATAATATAGTCTATATTCTAACAACTACAACAAAGTTCCATACATTCCATTATATAGTGTCTATATACTATTTTAATTATAATCATAAATTACATTATATAGTTTTTTTCCCAAAAAGTTGTATTCAAAATATTTTTCTGTTTTTATGCAGTTTTGTTGAAAGCTTTTACAACATTATTGAAAAATTTAATACTTCATATGCAGAATGGTTGAAAAAAAATATATATATAATAATAAACATAAAAATAAATTTAATTTGTAAAAACAAATAATGCTCTGGCATATTTTATAGCCGCAAGTCGTAACAAATTATAGACAAACATCGAATATCCTGAATCTATACATATTTATATATGTAGTGTATATATATGTATGAATATGTTCTGTAAGTATGGGTAATGTATACATAAACAGTGCAGGAGTTTAAGTGCAACTATTCAATATTACATATTTTTGTTAGGAGACAGTGTCTGCAAATAAAGAACAATGAATAATAAGTATTTGCAAACACTAGGTTAGGTTAGGTTGATAGGAGGATGTATAGTACCTCAAATCCGAAGAAATACACCTAGGCCACTATCGGGCCTGTTGTGCGCTACTTTTCATGAAAAAAATATATATTTTGTTTACTGATTAATTTTATTTTTCAATGTTCAGAAACTTCCTGGACGTAATTCCTAAGAATTGTCCAAACAGTGTTAGTCAGAATGTTATATACGGAATGACATGACTTCCAAGATACTTGAATCTAACTTCGATAAATGTCTGATAGTGCCAGAGAAATTGCTTCAGAGTTTCACTGTCCTCTGCACATGCTCTACAATTCGTCTGTATCCGCACAGCCAATTTTGTATAGATGTGACGCTTATAAAAGTAATACTGCTGTAATCATTCTACGTTTTTATACCCTACACCACTTTAGTGTGGATGGTATATTGGGTTTGTGCTGATGTTTATAACGCACAATAATATTGGTCCTATAGCCACCTTAAAGTATATCACTCGGCTCAGATTCATTCTGAGTCGATTTAGCTATGTCCGTCCGTCTGTCCGTCCATGTAAAAATTGGTACATGATCTTCTATTGTCGCAGGGACAAAGCCTATTGAAAATGGTTAAGATCGGTCCATTATTTCACCTAACCCCCACACAACTGAACCCGCCGAATAGGGCTTTTAAGTTCATAATTATGTTTAATATACTCTTAATCCGAAAAATGCTGCTAAAAACAAGACTTGATGACCCTCACAAATTCCATAATAATAGATCCTCCTATGACCCTAGCCCCTATGAAAAGCCCCCATCAAAATTTCACTTAAATGTCAACAATTTTACTTAACAATAAACGACTTAAGTATGTATATCTGAGACAAGGTACAATTCAACTTAAATGCTTTATTATGACAACTAAATCACATTACATTTTTGTAAAAGGTGTAGGGTATTATATAGTCGGCCTCGTCCGACTATAATTTCTTACTTGTTGTACTTATAACTTGTAGCC
This sequence comes from Lucilia cuprina, assembly GCF_022045245.1. Taxonomy (NCBI): domain Eukaryota; kingdom Metazoa; phylum Arthropoda; class Insecta; order Diptera; family Calliphoridae; genus Lucilia; species Lucilia cuprina. The sequence goes on from NC_060954.1 coordinate 59,222,263, forward strand.
TACAAAGCGCGTGGTGTTTACCTCCACCTTTAAAGCGATTCACTATCCCCGAAAAACTTGTGATTAAATTAAAAAAAAAATAAAATTTTCATTGTCTCTTCTTTGTTTTGCTTCACACTGTATATATAAGTTAATAACTATACATGGAATAATATGTGTTATTTTATGTAAAAGACTAAAAGACACATGTATCGCATGTAATTAATACAAACATAATAGGATACAGTAAAATGCCAGAATAATAGAAACTTTTGGAAAATAGTAAAAGCAGCGTGATCCTGGAAGATTCATATTTCTGATCGAAGTTTGGTTTTACTTTTAAACAATTAATCTACTTTAACATTACTATGTAAGCGTTCTTTTTTATGATCTTCTCAATAACTATTTATATTTCAAATTTGGAAAACAAGCACGATCAATAATGATCCGTATTTGTGATCGAAGACCATTAATTCATATGAACAAATAAGAGTATTATATACGTCTGTGATGAATGGCTATATTATCTTAAACAAAGTCGTTGATAATCAATGATCAATAATTGACGTTTTATATATAAAAAAAAACTTTATAAGGAGTTTGATCGAAAAAAGGGATCGATTAGAGATCAGTCATATTTTTGACCAAAATGATTAGAAGGAAACATTTCGCTTGAGAAAACGAGCACGATCTATGATCATTATTATTTTTTCATTTTTGATATGAGAATATTCGTGATCTCACATATTTTTAATCAAAAACCTATCCTTGAATGAAATATCACAAATAAGCGCTTAATTAGGGAATGTATATCGTAGATATTTTTGACCAAAATCGTTAAAAGGAACAAGGGGGGGGGGGTGGTTCAGTTGTATGGGGGCTAGGTGAAATAATGGACCGATTTTAACAATTTTCAATAGGCTTTGTCCTGCTGCTTATATACACCAATTTTAATATTGCTGTATATAAGCGTTTACTGCAAAACCTAGATCAGAATTTAAAGAAGTTACTGACAAAATAAATCTAATGGTTCTAATTACATTAGCACTGTACTGTACACAAAATACTAATGTAAGTAAAATTTTTAGAGCTTAAACAAAAAGTATACAAAAGCTTAAAAATTATAACAAATTAAAATACAATTTGTTATGATTTTCCCTAATACTGGGCGTGTTAAATGGGTACATGAATAATATATATGTATATGTGCAAGTATAACTCTAGCAGATGGTATTGTTTTAATATAAATTTTATGGAAAATTTTTATTTAAATAATTTATTAATTAAATTTGAAAATATGTTTAATGGTTTTTATTTAATTGTTTGTAACCACGATAGATAATTAGGAATGAACTCTTTAAAAATTATTGGTCAAATAAATTGAAATAAACACATAATTTTAATATATATTAGTTGTTGTTTTTATTTTTTCTAATTCAATTAATTTATTTTCTAATATATATTTATTTAATGGCAAAAGAAAAAAAAGATGTCATAAAGTTATTTATAATTTTGTGAGTTAATTTTAAATTATAAGCAGGAGAGTAATTTGAAAATTTATTAAATTGTTAATTAGTTTAAAGTCAATTTAAAAGATTTATTTAACAACTGCACTCGTATAATATGAATGAGTTGTGCGTTTATGTGTGTTTAAATGCGGCTAAAATTGGTGACATTTTACGCACGCACACTTTCAAAACCAATCAAATTCACACACTCACACAATGTTCACTACAACTTTATGTTTTTTTTTTATTTAAACAGAACGGTTATTGGAAATTAATTTAATGAAAATTCATTATATGAAATTTATGAAATTATTCAATAAATTGTTAATTACACAATTTTTGTTTGTTTTATTTTTGAACACCCGGTTTCAAACACTTACAACATGTTGTAAGTTTGAGTATTTATGCGTATGATTTTATTTAATCTTTATAAAAATATGCGTGTAAAACTTGTAATTGTGTAAATTAACACACAAGTGCAACACCATGAGCTCTTTTTCCCTATGCCTCTTACACATTTACAATTGAATCGAAATCTGAAAAACCAAGTGAAAAATTCAATAAATCCCCTGCTGTATTAAACACAATACCACAATTATAGAATTTTTCAAATGATTAAGTTTTTGGTTGGGTTTTTATTTTAAACCAACATTTTTTTTGTTTATGTTTTAGATATTTAATATTCAATAAATTTTTGCCAAAACTGACCTGTGACAATATTTAGTGTTAGATTGGCAGACATAAATATTTACACGGTCGATTTAAATATTTTTAAAATATTTAAATTAAAGGCAAACAATTGGATGAAAAATGTTTTGTATTAAATATTATATAGAGTTTATAGTAGTGAAGCACTCATATCCTTGTAAATGAGTGACTTAATGAAGAATGATACTTGAAAGATACGAAGAACGAGTAGATCTATTATATTAAATAACTAACTAGCGAACTAACTAACTAACTAACTAACTAACTAACTAACTAACTAACTAACTAACTAACTACCTATCTATCTATCTATCTATCTATCTATCTATCTATCTATCTATCTATCTATCTATCTATCTATCTATCTATCTATCTATCTATCTATCTATCTATCTATCTATCTATCTATCTATCTATCTATCTATCTATCTATCTATATATCTATCTAAACTAAATTACTTAATAACTAACTAACGTCTTCATATTTTCAATGACCGAACAGGCGAAAAATAACAGCCTGTCTATCTAACTAAATTACTAAATAACTAACGTCTTCATATTTTCAATGACCGAACATGCAAATAATAACAGCCTGCACGAGGTATCCCTGCTCATTCGTTACATAACATGGCGGATTTAGAGTGGACGCTTGATAAATGACCTTGAGATTAATGGAACGTAGTTCGTCTTACTACGCTGACCTCCGGACCCGGATACTGTCTGGTTGCATCTTTTGCACATCTGCAGCAATTTTCATTTCACATGGATTTCAGAAAATAAAAAAGCCGAGTTAGGTCAGGTCCCTATGGACCTAGCTGAACCCGAGCGAGGATCTTTGGATCTATACGCTCACACAGTAGTGAATTATACCTCTATGTTTGGTGACTCTAATCCTAAATCTACCTATGCACACATACCAACGGTTGAAGAATATGCCTTACTGGAATCTGTCCCTAGCACGCAATCCTCTATCGTCGCTAAACCAGATGCCATTGAACCAACCGTTACCGCTAACTGTAATGGTTGTAACCATTTCCTTGGGTAAAATTTTATAAAATTATCTTGAATTATAAATTTCTAAAGAGCGCACTAGGTTAACGTGGATACACAGACGAACGGTGTAGGGTAATAAGAAATCCTTAAAATCTTTGTAAATAAACACTGGAACAAAAATAGATCGAAATTCTTATCAATACTCTAGTAGAAACTAATTCAAAAACTTGTCACTTCAAATTTCTCTAGGATATAAAAACATTATCCAACAAGAACCTTTGTCTACGATATTTGTCGTCAACAGAAATCAATAACAAACCCAAACATTATAAAAAAACTTTCGTTAAAATTATAAAAATTCTTCCATACTACAGAAACTAAGCAAATGATTAGACATTTATAATAATAAATCAAATAAATTTACTTACAGAAGATTACACATAAAAATTGAAAAGAAAAAATTCTCTAACAATTTCATATACTTATATCACCCTTAAAAACATTTTGAAAATGCTTTGTTCTCGTTGACGGAAAAAATGTCTGTTTAGCATGAATTTTCATAAATTAATTGACAATAAATTTTTTTAATTACAACAACATAAAGACTTACAAAATTTTTGTTGTTGTTTTTTATTATTAAACAATATTTATGATTGATATTTACTGACAATTACACGTTATTAATTGTAGGCAAGTTAATTAAATTTGTTTACCATATACGGATCATTAAATATTTGATGGACTTTCATCAATATGAAGCAGAAAGAAAAAAGAAAAATATAATGTATACTAAATGGAAAATTAAAAAAAAAAACAAAAACAACAATGAAATATTAATAAATGTCTTTTAATACGGTCACGCACAACTGCTTTGTATCCTATGGCTAATATAATACATATATACACACATACAAGTGTAACTGTTGCAGGACTAGTCATGAGTGTTGTCTACTTAAAATGCTAAAGGCTTAATGTATTTTTAAAGATATTTTATTTGTTTTGAAATAATTTAATTTTATTTGTTTGTGATTTTTGAAATTATTAAAAATTTAACAAGATCTCTTTACATGTGGACTGATTTCAACAGTGGACTTCACATTACAGATTGTCTATGAAATCTGAAACCAATTTTTTAGAATGAGCAACTATTATGACTTGTACTTTGATTACAGGTGGAATTTGTTAGATTAGGGCAAGTGTTCTTTGGGTTCTATGGATCTCTCATATTGCGTGTAAAGAAAAATAATAAGGGAAAGAGAGAGAGAAAGGAGATGGATTAAGAAGATAGTCTATACGAAGGTAGTAAAGATGGCAGAAATAAGCCGAGATAAAGTGAAAGTTCATACACATTTTGACAAATTTAAGAATGCAAGAATATGTTGTATTCGAACGTCTGACAGATCAGAGTAATAACACGAGACCAATGTTCAATAGTAAATCATTTCCAGAACAGAGATACAAGCCGATGCAAAATGATTGGCGGCGGCGCGCAGCCATTTTACGTCGGCGGCGGCCACTGGCCGCCGATTTGAGCCAGAACCGGGTAGATACTTGCTTTGAATTTAAGTTTTAAGTGAAAAGGCAGACCGATCGATATGGTTGTATCGGTTCTTGAAGCTACTATTCTGAGTATAAAAATATATGTAATATATAAAATCAGACAGTTACTGTTCAGTTTCCAGTTCTGTAGGTGAGAGTTTTTAAAGTCTTAGGGAGGACTCAATAAAGCTCTTATTTGACTTCAGAATTTTTGGTTATCTGGTTGTGAAATGTTAAGCATACTTCACACCATTGCTGAACCTTTTCAATAAAGATCTTTCAGCCGACACATTTACAACCGTTATCTCACAACATGAGTATAAAAACATATGTTATATATGAAAGCAGACAGTTCAGTTTTCAGTTCTGTAGGTGAAAGTTTTTAAAGTCATAGGGAGGACTCATCAAAGCTTTTGAATTACAAAGTATTCTGTTCTTGTAATATCAGCATAAAGTCTTTGCAGTCATTCCTCCCTTGAGTTTTTCGAGTCAGCAAAAAAGTCACATTTATCACGTGTTTCTTAAACTGAGCTTTACAATTATTGGGACAAGGCAAAGTCCAATGCGCATCAAATCCGACTGCAAGTCAAATTACACATTTAGTTTACAATCCAGGCATACTAGAGATACTGGTAACATCTCTATACCTCTGAAGAACAACACGAAGATAAAGACGGTTTCATTTTCTCTTATTCACCCTGTAGTAATATTTTTCAGGGAGTTTATCTTCAAAATACTCATTCTTTGAACTTCCTTATTAAAAATTAAGCTTAAATAGTTTAACTAATTACAAATTACTTGCAATTATAAGAAATAAAATCCACAATTACAAGCAATAGTAATTGGTAATTACAGATAATTGTAATTGGCGAAATGTCAATTACAAGTAATTAAAAGCATTATCTAAGATTACAAATCATTTTGGAAATTACCAAAACTTTAACAATTACAAGTAATTGTAATTGATAAAGCTTCAATTACAATTACTTCAAATGGAATTGAAAATGTATACATTATACCCCAAGCCTGTAAATGAGCTCTTTCTTCCGAGTGCTTGAAGATATTTGGTCCGTTTTTTCCTACAAATCCCTTCTAGTGAAACGACTTAACTTATTTATTTACTTAAAACTTCATGTTTCTCAGAAAAGCCGTTTAAGCTGTGTGATGATGCATCAAGGCATGATGAATTTTAAATATAAAGAAATTAAATTAAAAAATCTTCTCTTAAACACCATCTTAAAAAAAAAAAACATTAAAGAAATGTCGTTTTATTTTTGAAAAATAAATACATATTAAAGATTTTCCCACTTGCAGTAAGTCGATACGCTTGAAATAAAAAAATAACGTTAAAAATAAGCTTTAACCACACTCATACATACATAAATGGTGAATATGGCACAATTTCGGTTATTTCTTTCTTGTTATTTGTGGATATTGGTGATAATTTCAATTAATGCGGCATTTAATAAATAAATAATTGTTTTCATTTGTTCGACAGACAGAAAAGACGACCAACCAAACAGCTCAATGTATATGATGAGTGTGAACAACAACAACAAAAGCAGACTCCTTTATTAATTTATCCTTACACGCAACCGAGTACGAAACAAATTCATATAGTGGAAAAGAAGCTTAACGTTTTTTTTTTGTTTTTGCATTAAATTGCAGCAAATGATGAAAAAAGTACAATGCAATATTCATATGCGTTTAAAAATACTTTATAAATCGTCAATGAGCTTAAACAGAGGCGCCGCATCGAAATTAAAAAAAAATTCCAATTCAATACAAAAATTGTTTTCCTTGTTCTTTTGTATTCAAGTTTTATACTCTCCTCCTCACTCAACGCTCCTGTTTAGTTTGTTGTCTATGGTTAGTTGTTGTTTGTATTGAGTATTTCCTAGATATTTAAGTTTATTTATGGCATTTAAGCTTAATGAACGCGAAAATGCTTTTGTTAAATCCGATGAAATGCTGTTTAAAACGACAGACGACATACATGACGTAACTACGCCAGAATAAATGTAAAATTGTATAAATTGAAGTCAATTATTGAAAAGCAGTGAAAAAGGAGATAGAAAAGAAAGGAGAAAGAGAGAGTTAGAGCGAGAGAGATAGATAGATATGAAGGAAAAAGTTAAGAACACAGATTATTGGAAAAGTGGGTCCAGTAATTTCTTAATATATATATTTTTGATACTTTTTTCTGTAAATCAATTGATTTTTATAAATTGAAACATTTTAAACATGTGTTACTTAGATAGGTACGCTTTGGATAATTAATTGTCTGTTTATTTTGTTATTTAGAAAACCAAGCGAAACATTGTTAGATAAATAGATAGATAGATAGATAGATAGATAGATAGATAGATAGATAGATAGATAGATAGATAGATAGATAGATAGATAGATAGATAGATAGATAGATAGATAGATAGATAGATAGATAGATAGATAGATAGATAGATAGATAGATAGATAGATAGATAGATAGATAGATAGATAGGTAAATAGATAAATAGTTAGTTAGTTAGTTAGTTAGTTGCGTCGTTTTTTACTATTTGCAGAAAATATCTTCAAAACTTTTACTGGGTTATTTAACGTAATTCACAAAGCTACCAACAACCATATTTTAGCTTAAATACAATACTTTTATTGCAGATACAGTAAACTCCCATTAAGTGTAACTAAGAAGACGAAAAAATGTTAAAGAAATCGCTCATAATAGGATAAAGATTCCAAAATATATTAAATATTACATTCTGCATTGCAATCATAGTAAAACACCTACGATTCAATACATTCAATACAACGAGGTTCAACTGTATTAACATTATTATGTTTTTCACCATAAACGTTTAAATTAAAACGTATGATCATCACAATGATTTAATGATGAAAAACGTCACTGATGAACGATTGTCCGATTGTTACAAATGATTACGTACGTATACGTATTCCAATTAATTGGAACAAAATGATATTGATGCAAAAATTCACGCTCCCCCTCACGCTCCTAAAAAAGGAGTAATAACAAAAAAAGAAATTATAATATAAATTGTATACAATACCCAAGTATTGAAGTGTATGATTAAATTGATTGAAGGATTTTCATACAGTTAATGGCCACAATACTCCAGGAATATATAGAACAATAATTTCAACAATTCATTACGTTCGTACATACATATGAATGTATTTAAATCCATTGCCATGTAATAAAATTCAATGTAATGTTATAAAAGCAATTATAAAATCGGGAATATGGTAATTTATGATGAAAAATTTAAATTTATACTCAAACAATAACTCACATTTAATACATATAAATACAAATGTATATGTATATTTACTCACACTCGTATTAAGGCAATTTTAAACAGCCATCTTATAATCATATAATCTTTTTGTACAAATATATACAATATACATGTCGTATGTAGTGTAATCCATACTAATAGCATTGGTCATCATGGTATAAGCATGAAAGTGAAGGCCATCTTAAAAGATCTTTTAATATAAATATCAAAAGAGATTTTAGTTTTAGTCAAATAAACATTTGTCCAATTCACAATCGATGTCGTATCGTTGTATGCCATTGTATGTCATAAATTCAAATAAAAATTTTTGAAACAAATCAATAATAATACTACAATACAACCGTTTAACACCGATTGCGAATTGGACAATTATTTTTGTATTCATTAATTTTGAAAGAATAAGTTGGAGAATTTTATTCCATTATAACTTCTTGAGGGTTACATGAAGTCTACAACGGTTATATACATATGGTAAAACTTTCAGTACAGTGGACAATTTTGTTAGCTCTGAATCAGGTATTTGAAAAGTTCATAAGCAGAATCTTGGACTCAGTTCCGTTTAACTAACGCTAGAACCAACATCTACTAACCTTTTAAAACAGCAAATCGTCTAGGTTATTGATTCGTGAATTGGCTTCAAGTGTTTGTGAATGATGTACCAATAAAAGATAAAATTCTTGTCGGTAATTCAGCCATTCTAATATGCTACTTGTTCTAAAGGTTTCCGAGAAGGTTTGGTTCTAGAGGCAGTAAATAACATATCCCAACTGGGATTCAGAAGATTCATTTCTGATATGCAAGAATAAAATGAATTGCAAACGCCAAAGTTGTAGAGAGATTACAGAGAAGTAAAGAAAAAGTGTCTATATGTCGCTACAGTTTTTACAGCTGGGCTATGAAGTGGAAGCCTCATTGTGATAACTTTTGTAGATTACTGTTTTCAAATCATTAATGGTCAGTAATTACTAATATGAGAAAGCGCATCTATAAGATAGGCCCATCAAATAGCATCTACTCTAGGCCACAGGGACCTAGTGATCGAGAAATTATGTTAATTAAACTATCGATCATGAGCTCTATATACAGCGACACATTGGAGACTGGATTGTTACCCAAATTTCAAGTTAAATTAACCTTTTAACAATAAAAGCACAGGTAGGCATGGGCTACCTTTCCCGACTGTGATACAGGGATCTAGTGATCGTACAAAAATGTTCAAGTAACCATCGAACCTGAGATCCATAGTGCGGACATATTGTGATCAGCTTTATTACGCGAATTTCGGGTATGAAGTATCCTGCCCGACTAGGTCATAGAGACCTAGTGATATATGTTCATGTAACAATAAATAAAGTCAAATTTCCCTCGAAATGTATAACAAGCAGATGTTCAAATTTGCAAATATTTACCATTACAAAGTGAATTTTTAACCTAACCTCCTATATATAACAAATACATAAATAAAGATAGGTAGATATATACATAAACATATGAATACAATTTGATAACGATAATGGAAATGTATTATAATTAAAAATAACTCCAGCTCTACTCTAACATTGACTTGTTGTTCTCTACTTGTTTCTTAATTCTTGACCGTTTTGTTATTAACCTCAAAACTATGTATGTTGTGGTATGTTTCAAAACATTCTTATTTAAAATGTCAAGGTATTGAGTATATGTGTGTAAGTACATTGCATTTGCACTTAAATCACTTAACATTTTATGCAATTAACTAAAAGTCCTAGATGGTTTGATTAGTTATACACTAAATGGTAGTATGTATGTGTAGTGGCAGTTTAGGTTAAAGTATTAGTTAGAAACGGAAGAATGTGGATAAACCAATCCTCTACATAGAAACACAACTGCATAGATATTTATCCCTATATATAGATATATACATTGACATATGTGGCACACACTTTAAATCATTAGTAAGTTGTTGTTATTGTTGTATTTAATAGTTACTAACGTTATAACCGAATCGCCTACCTCAACCATTTATTTGTTCTTCTATCCATATTCAACCAGCCATCTATCCATTCATTCATCCATTTATTCAACTTTAGTGATTCGTATTTGATTTGATTTAAACAATTTTACCTTATGTTTTGTTCTCACATATTGCCTAAAGGGTGGAAAAGTTTCTTAAAGTATACACATACATACACATGTATTTATACATGGACTCAAGCTTAGACATATGGATTGTAGTATGAATATAAATTTCCCAACAGTTCGACATTGAGTCAATGCTTCCGAAAAATATAATAATTTCTAATAATGTTTAATCACTTTCGTCATTGATGTACTATTTGTCAACGAAAGTAAAGATTAACGTCACTTCAGTGTCCCCTTTGTAAACAAGAGAGTGGATACTTTAAAAACAAAGCTTTTTGTTGGCCACATCGTAATCTATGGAATTACAATTTACTTCTTTGTAGGACAAGTACATGTTAAAAAAGCTAGTCACCTGGACGGTAAGTGGCTAGGTTTAACCCTAAGTGGTAAGCTTAATAGGTAGTTCGGGACTGTCCTAATGAACATCTGGGTTACTATCATACATAAATATGGATATGTATGGTAACATACACATGTTTTGAATAATATTAAGGTAGTATTTATTTCGGATACGTTAGTTTGGACCGGAAGCTTTGGATCGTAAAAGCGAATAATCAGTTAAAGGATCGTTGGTTGTTTTAAACGTTGTTACTCGCCTCTTTATTTTATTGCCATAGGTGAAATGGGTCTCAAAAATTCCGTAATATTTCTGGCCCACAAAATGACTTTTACTACATTTTAAGCAGCATGTAGATTCCAAGGTCTATTTTCATGAAAAACAATAATAATATGCCTGTCGAATCGAAAGCCTAACTGCTAGAACAATTCAATTTTTAGATCCCATATATATCAGGGGTTTTGAAAAATTTTCAAGACAGACGGATTAAGAAACGGAATGAAAAAACTCCACGAACGTGAGGGGGTATAAGTGGAACATTTTCTTTAGATATATTAAAACTTCCACCATAGTGATACTGCCCTAATGCTTGTACTTAAATTCACTCATACTTAGTGAATTTAAAGTTAAAAATCAAATATTATCTTTAAAGTTTAATGTGAGAAAACAGCGTTTTTGACGCAAATCAATATTTAATTTTCCAAATAACTATGTAAGTACCCAGCAAAAATTTGTTAATGACTTGTACGCAGCTAGCAACTTAATTTTCAATGACAATTATATACCGTCTGCAAACTCCGCCCAATTTTTTCTAAATGTTCACATGAATGTTCTTCTAGTGAAATTAATAATTTTCTAGCTCTAATAGTTTCTCACATATACGAATTTTTATATTTAATTCGTATGGGCGGTTCCAAGCGCCCCTGATAAAAGTCCGCTCTTTTCACCAAAAATGTTCAGATGAATATTAAAGTTATTAGTGCAAATTTCTTACCCAAGATGTTTACATGGATGTTAAAGTTTTTCTTTGAAAATTTTAAGATTCTAACTCTAACAGTTTACCAGATAAGAGAATTTTTGTATTTAATTCATATGGAAGTCCGCCCGCTTTTTTTTCCTTGCAGTTTCTGAGTTAAGCGACATTTAATACTTATTTTGAATGTGGGCGTGGCATGTCGCCCACTTGAAATTTTGAAGTAAAAAGTAGGCTATAATTCCTTATATAGGAACACACTGTGAAAATTTCAGAAAAATCGGTCCAGCCGTTTAGCTTTCTATAAAGTCCAAACAAACAAACACACATTCATTTTTATCTATATATATAAAATTCTAACGTTACTGACTGACTGACTGACTGACTGACTGACTGACTGATTGGCTGATTCATCATCGCACAGCCTAAACGGTTAAAGCTAAAGAGCTGAAATTTGGACAGGGGGTTGGTCTCCCACCAAATAGATCCACTAAGACGGGATTTTTGGAAATTCGAATGTTTAGGGGGTAAAAAAGGGTAAAAACGGGTAAAATCGGTAACCTCATATCTCCTAAACTAGAAAAGATACAAAAATAGTTTAAAGCTTATCGTCGTTCATTTAAAAAATAAGCGGACAGGTGTCTGGTACTTTTTTCAATTTCGGCCCCTTTAGGGAATAAACGGGTAAAAACTGTATTTTGGTACTTTTTTTGCACCCCATGTATCTTTAAAACCAGTGAACATTCAAACAATATTTTTGACTCCTTCATAACTTGACGAAAAAATAAAAATATAAATTTAGTACTTTTTGGTTATTCGGATGTTTAAGGGGTGAAAATTGTACCTATTTTTGGTACTTTTTTTCATAAAACATTGATTTTGGTTTATTAACTTATACATATAAATACGTAATAACGGGCTCCCACTACGATGTTGCAACATTTTGGAATAGAATTTTTATTTCGTTAATGAAATTAAGCATGTAGAGCCCGGAGTAAATGAGAATCTATAAAAGAGGACTTTTTGGTACTTTTTCGTTCTCCAAAAAGTACTTTTTGAATTTTCTATAATATTGAACCTAGAAATATGAAATTAAGTATGTAGAGGATGGATTAAGTGAGAACCTATAAAAGGGGACTTTTGGTACTTTTTCGCTCTTCAAAAGGTACTTTTTGGATTTTTGTATAATATTGAACCTAGAAACATGAAATTAAGCATGTAGAGCCCGGAGTAAATGAGAATCTATAAAAGGGGACTTTTTGGTACTGTTTCGTTCTACAAAAGGTACTTTTTAAGTTTTCTATAAAATTTAACCTAGAAACATAAAGTTAAGCATGTAGAGCCTGGAGTAAATGAGAATCTATAAAAGGGGACTTTTTGGTATTTTTTCATTCTTCAAAAGGTACTTTTTGAATTACCTATAATATTGAACCTAGAAACATGAAATTAAGTATGTAGAGGATGGATTAAGTGAAAACCTATAAAAGGGGACTTTTGGTACTTTTTCGTTCTTCAAAAGGTACTTTTTGGATTTTTGTATAATATTGAACCTAGAAACATGAAATTAAGCATGTAGAGCCCGGAGTAAATGAGAATCTATAAAAGGGGACTTTTTGGTACTTTTTCGTTCTTCAAAAGATACTTTTTGAATTTCCTATAATATTGAACCAAGAAACATGAAATTAAGAATGTAGAGCCCGGAGTATATGAGAATCTATAAAAGGGGACTTTTTGGTATTTTTTCGTTCTACAAAAGGTACTTTTTGAATTTCATATAATATTGAACCTAGAAGCATGAAATTAAGTATGTAGAGGATGGATTAAGTGAGAACCTATAAAAGGGGACTTTTGGTACTTTTTCGTTCTTCAAAAGGTACTGTTTGGATTTTTGTATAATATTGAACCTAGAAACATGAAATTAAGCATGTAGAGCCCGGAGTAAATGAGAATCTATAAAGTGAAACTTTTTGGTACTGTTTCGTTCTACAAAAGGTACTTTTTGGACTTTTGCATAATATTGAACCTAGAAACATGAAATTAAGTATGTAGAGCCCGGAGTAAATGAGAATCTATAAAAGGGGACTTTTTGGTACTTTTTCGTTCTTCAAAAGGTACTTTTTGAATTTCCTATAATATTGAACCAAGAAACATGAAATTAAGAATGTAGAGCCCGGAGTAAATGAGAATCTATAAAAGGGGACTTTTTGGTATTTTTTCGTTCTTCAAAAGGTACTTTTTGAATTTCCTATAATATTGAACCTAGAAACATGAAATTAAGTATGTAGAGGATGGATTATGTGAGAACCTATAAAAGGGGACTTTTGGTACTTTTTCGTTCTTCAAAAGGTACTTTTTGGATTTTTGTATAATATTGAACCTAGAAACATGAAATTAAGCATGTAGAGCCCGCAGTAAATGAGAATCTATAAAAGGGGACTTTTTGGTACTGTTTCGTTCTACAAAAGGTACTTTTTAAGTTTTCTATAAAATTTAACCTAGAAACATGAAATTAAGCATGTAGAGCCTGGAGTAAATGAGAATCTATAAAAGGGGACTTTTTGGTACTTTTTCGTTCTTCAAAAGGTACTTTTTGAATTTCCTATAATATTGAACCAAGAAACATGAAATTAAGAATGTAGAGCACGGAGTAAATGAGAATCTATAAAAGGGGACTTTTTGGTATTTTTTCGTTCTTCAAAAGGTACTTTTTGAATTTCCTATAATATTGAACCTAGAAACATGAAATTAAGTATGTAGAGGATGGATTATGTGAGAACCTATAAAAGGGACTTTTGGTACTTCTTCGTTCTTCAAAAGTTACTTTTTGGATTTTTGTATAATATTGAACCTAGAAACATGAAATTAAGCATGTAGAGCCCGGAGTAAATGAGAATCTATAAAAGGGGACTTTTTGGTACTTTTTCGTTCTTCAAAAGGTACTTTTTGAATTTCCTATAATACTGAACCAAGAAACATGAAATTAAGAATGTAGAGCCCGGAGTAAATGAGAATCTATAAAAGGGGACTTTTTGGTATTTTTTCGATCTACAAAAGGTACTTTTTGAATTTCCTATAATATTGAACCTAGAAGCATGAAATTAAGTATGTAGAGGATGGATTAAGTGAGAACCTATAAAAGGGGACTTTTGGTACTTTTTCGTTCTTCAAAAGGTACTGTTTGGATTTTTGTATAATATTGAACCTAGAAACATGAAATTAAGCATGTAGAGCCCGGAGTAAATGAGAATCTATAAAAGGAGACTTTTTGGTACTGTTTCGTTCTACAAAAGGTACTTTTTGGACTTTTGCATAATATTAAATCTAGAAACATGAAATTAAGTATGTAGAGCCCGGAGTAAATGAGAATCTATAAAAGGGAACTTTTTGGTACTTTTTGTTCTTCAAAAGGTACTTTTTGAATTTCCTATAATATTGAACCAAGAAACATGAAATTAAGAATGTAGAGCCCGGAGTAAATGAGAATCTATAAAAGGGGACTTTTTGGTATTTTTTCGTTCTTCAAAAGGTACTTTTTGAATTTCCTATAATATTGAACCTAGAAACATGAAATTAAGTATGTAGAGGATGGATTAAGTGAGAACCTATAAAAGGGGACTTTTGGTACTTTTTCGTTCTTCAAAAGGTACTTTTTGGATTTTTGTATAATATTGAACCTAGAAACATGAAATTAAGCATGTAGAGCCCGGAGTAAATGAGAATCTATAAAAGGAGACTTTTTGGTACTGTTTCGTTCTACAAAAGGTACTTTTTGGACTTTTGCATAATATTAAATCTAGAAACATGAAATTAAGTATGTAGAGCCCGGAGTAAATGAGAATCTATAAAAGGGAACTTTTTGGTACTTTTTGTTCTTCAAAAGGTACTTTTTGAATTTCCTATAATATTGAACCAAGAAACATGAAATTAAGAATGTAGAGCCCGGAGTAAATGAGAATCTATAAAAGGGGACTTTTTGGTATTTTTTCGTTCTTCAAAAGGTACTTTTTGAATTTCCTATAATATTGAACCTAGAAACATGAAATTAAGTATGTAGAGGATGGATTAAGTGAGAACCTATAAAAGGGGACTTTTGGTACTTTTTCGTTCTTCAAAAGGTACTTTTTGGATTTTTGTATAATATTGAACCTAGAAACATGAAATTAAGCATGTAAAGCCCGCAGTAAATGAGAATCTATAAAAGGGGACTTTTTGGTACTTTTTCGTTCTTCAAAGGGTACTTTTTGCATTTCCTATAATATTGAACCAAGAAACATGAAATTAAGAATGTAGAGCCCGGAGTAAATGAGAATCTATAAAAGGGGACTTTTTGGTATTTTTTCGTTCTACAAAAGGTACTTTTTGAATTTCCTGTAATATTGAACCTGGAAGCATGAAATTAAGTATGTAGAGGATGGATTAAGTGAGAACCTATAAAAGGGGACTTTTTGTACTTTTTCGTTCTTCAAAAGGTACTGTTTGGATTTTTGTATAATATTGAACCTAGAAACATGAAATTAAGCATGTAGAGCCCGGAGTAAATGAGAATTTATAAAAGGAGACTTTTTGGTACTGTTTCGTTCTACAAAAGGTACTTTTTGAATTTTCTATAATATTGAACCTAGAAACATGAAATTAAGCGTTTAGAGCCCGGAGTAAATGAGAATCTATAAAAGGGGTACTTTTTCGTTCTTCAAAAGGTACTTTTTTAATTTCCTATAATATTGAACATAGAAACGTGAAATCAAGTATGTAGAGGATGGATTAAGTGAGAACCTATAAAAGGGGACTTTTGGTACTTTTTCGTTCTTCAAAAGGTACTTTTTGAGTTTTCTATAAAATTTAACCTAGAAACATGAAATTAAGCATGTAGAGCCTGGAGTAAATAAGAATCTATAAAAGGAGACTTTTTGGTACTGTTTCGTTCTACAAAAGGTACTTTTTGGGTTTTCTATAAAATTTAACCTAGAAACATGAAATTAAGCATGTAGAGCCTGGAGTAAATGAGAATCTATGAAAGAGGACTTTTCGTTCATCAAAAGGTACTTTTTGAATTTTTTATAATATTGAACCTAGAAACATGAAATTAAGTATGTAGAGTATGGATTAAGTGAGAACATATAAAAGGGGACTTTTTGAAACCTTTTCGTTCTTCAAAAGGTACTTTTTGGATTTTTGTATAATATTGAACCTAGGAACGTGAAATTAAGCATATAGAGCCCGGATTAAGTGAGGACCTATAAAAGGGGACTTTTTGAATTTTCTATAATATTGAACCTAGAAACATGAAATTAAGCGTTTAGAGCCTGGATTAAGTGAGAACCTATAAAGGGTACTTTTTCGTTCTTCAAAAGGTACTTTTTGTGCTTTTTATAATATTGATCCTAGACACATGAAATTAAGCATGTGGAGCCCGGAGTTAATTAGAATCTTTAAAAGCAATCAGGGACTTGAGTAAATGAAAATTTAAACTGGAATATTTTCTGGTACTTTTTGAATTTTCTATAATATTGAACTTAGGAACATGAAATTAAATAAGATTGGTCCTTTGGTACTTTTTCGTAATTCACTGGTACTGGTACTTTTAGAGCTTTCTAAAATATTGAATTTATAAACATAAAATTAAACACGCAGTATCCCAATTGAACGAAAATTGAAAAAGCATACTCTGGTACTTTTTTGTTCTTTTACTAATACTTTTCGAATTTTCTATAATATTGAACCTAAAAACATTAAATTGGACATGTAGCTTCCTGATTGTATAAAAATCTTTATGCGATTTTTTTTGGTTTCTGGTTGAAAATTTAACATGCGTCATCCTGATTTAATGAAAATATATAAAAAGGCACTGTCTGGTACTTTTTCGTTATTCAACTGTTTTTTCTAATTTTCTGTAATATTGAGACTAGAATCATAAAATCAAACTTAAAGAGTTCTCTAAAAGGGGAATTATTGATATTGCAGATATATATACATTTACAATAATGATATTTATTTTATTCCACTACGATGAGGGTAGCGAAGCACACTGGGTATAGCTAGTATTTATATAAAAATTTGGTTTTCTGTTGGAGAAAAATTCTCAAAAAGGGGAAAACGGGAAATTTAATTTTATTGAAAATCATTGAGCCATTTTTTGTAAAAATGTCAAAATAGTTTGTTTACTCACACAAAATAAGCTATTGTTATATTATTTTGGAATTCGGCTGCTAAGGCCAAGCATATGATCAAACTCGGCCCTGGTTAAGTTTAAACCAATATGTTGTTTTCGAGTTATAGTTTTTTATACAAACGGAAAAATTTTGTGACTTAGATCTCTCTAAAAGAAATTTTAACATAATTAAAGAAATAATTAAAATTCTTATAAATTTTCGAAAATACTTGTCGGAAAAAGATTTCAGCATCAGAATTGTTATTATAGTAAATGTACCAGTTCTAATGTATGGTCTAAGCATATGCTGTTTTCCCTATTAATTTATTACACACAAATGTACATACCTTAAACATACGAATATTGAAACACTCACTAATGCAAAGGAAAATATTATTCAGATGATCAGAAATCTATAACATACAAACATGATGATATGTAAACATAAATGCATACAATATTCTTAGATTTTTATATTTCGAAATAAAAAGTATATTTCTTATATCATGTGTATACTAGCATATGTATTGCTATTACCCCCGCCCCCGCTTTTTTCATCCCAACCATTTAAGTTTAGTCTTGTTTGTCGCCAATATTTTAATATTGTTATGGCAGTACGTTTTTCTTTTCTTTCTTTTACATATTTATTTACTTATATTCTTCTTGTGCTTCTTCCACTTATTCTCGTATTATTGACGATAATGCTGTTGCTCTTTGCTGTTGCTATTACTGTGTATGTTTGTTGTTTTATTCAGATAGTCCTCTCCAGTCCTATTAACTGTCATTATCCTTATTTTTATAATTTGATTATATGGAATTTTCATTGTTCGCTGCAGCTTTGACATTAAAAAGAAACAAGTTGTAAAAAGAATTTTACTGGAAAATTGTAACTAAATGAGTTTAAACGTAGAATAAAGCTTTTCGTTTATGAAGTTGAAATATAGTGTGGTTTTTTCTTTAAAGGACAAAATTGTATTTTACCCTATAATAGGAAATAGTATACGACTATTGAAAGCAAAAATTATTCCAGCAAAATAAAGGATTAAATGCAGGCAAGTGAAGGATTTAATGTTGAAATTTACTTGTATAGCATTTAAGTCATTATTTAAACATGATATTGACATGCTTACCAAACTCGCTTACAAGTAGGGAGTTATATAAATACTTACTGCAATAGACTGCAAATAGGAAGTTAGGTAAGTAGTTGAAAAGTAATAAGAAGCAAGAGAAGACAGTATATGTTTCAATGAATAGTTCTACAGAAGAAGTAAAGTGATGATGTAAGGTACATCCTTTATATTACATATTTAGTCCAATTATGGACTCTTCCTGGGATATGGTTTCCTTTTGCGTGGCTATAGATAAAGAAACATACTCCCAGGAAGTTTATTATTCAGAAGAGACCTGTAATTCATTCAACTAGTAAACATTTTCTTTAAGTGTAAGTATGTTACAGATTTTATGCATAATTTATACAAAATAAAGAAAAATATGTAATACCGACAGGACAACAACAATAAACACGAACATATTACGTAAATTTATGTAATTTTTTTCTCACGCACTGCACTGCACACAACACACATAATAAACGCAACAAATTTTATGCACATGTAATAGACCATGTTTACAGCTATTGGCAAAACAGAAGACAACAAAAATAAAACAAGCAAAGAAGAAACAACACAAAAGTCAAAAAAATAAATGATCAATACATCATATTTTTACAACAACACATAACAGCACTGTGCAAATATGCAACAAAATACACGTGGTTCTTTGCTAGCCAACAACCTGAAACGGTTGAATAATATCTTTTAAAAAAATATATATTACAAAAGTAGAAATAATACAAAAAAAATGAACTGTACAACAAACACATACAATAGCACCGTTACAGATGCTGTTTTTTGTTTGTTGTAGTAGCAAAAACCGAGAAAAAATATCCCTATCGATAGCATTTCATAATTTAGCTAGACAGCAACAGCAGCCAAAGAAGAAGTAACAGCAACAAATAACAGTAGCAGGAACACCACATCAGGAATAGTACAGAGGAAAAAAATGGCAAACGGGATGCGCCATCAAAGTTTACACCGCAATAATATCAACACCAGAACAGCAATAACGTTAACATACATACAAACATTAATTCCCGTACATGCAATATACTCGTTGTACTTAAAAACGAGGTTAGTCTGAAAATGTCTTGAAGTAAGTAAGATATTTGTGATAGTGTTGAACTTTATAGATTAGATTAGTGGGATTATTAGTCAATGACAATTGGATGACTATTGGAAGTACTAGACTTGTCAGTGGACTAGTAAATAGACTTACTAACTTCTATAGTAATCAGTAGATTGTTCTATGCAAACTAGACTATTATATAAACTAGTCAAAATACTTTCCTATGGAAATTAGAATATATTAGAATACATTATAGACTTATCAATAGACTACTCTATGGACTAGTATATAGACTAAAATGTGGGCCTGTCAATTGCCTACATGAACTGGTCAATAGACCAGCCTCTGACAAATCAATTGACTATTGTCTGGACTTGTCAATAAACTATTCTACGAACTAGTCAATAGACTATTCTGTGAACTAGTCACTAGTATTCTGTTGCCTTGTATTGAACTAGCCATACTCTAGTCTGTGGACAAGTTAATATACTTTGGAATAGTAAATAGGCTATTCTATGGTCTAATCAATCGACTATTCTAGAGAGAAGTTAATAGGCTATTCTTTGAAATAGTCAATATACTATTCTAAGGACTATAAAAAGTGTAGTCTATAGTTTAGTCAAGAGACTAATCTTTGTTCTACTCAAAACTCACAGAATAGAATGTTCAGTAGTTAATAGACTAGTCTGTGGATTAGTCCAAAGACTAATCTGTACTATTTAAAGGACTAGTCTGTTAATTGCTCAATTGACTAGAATAGGAACTCGTAAATATACTAACCAATAAAGTAGTCAGTAGAGTAGTCTGTGGACTAGTCAAAAATGCTGAAATTACTTCTTAAACTAACCGCTTAATATTGAAAAGCAGTTACCTCACAACAACGACAACAACAAACGCTGTTGTTGTATCTCTGTAATACAATAGAAGACGGTCTTTTAAATACGAAAAGAAGGATACAACTGGAAAAATATGAAAACAAAAACAACAACCACCGGAACCAAAACCATGCTACTGGCAGTTCAGAAATGTATGCTCTGCTCTACGACGATTGTACGAGATGCACACAACAACAAAACACAACAATTCCACGCTGTCTAGCAAAGTAAAAGAATTGAAAACTGAACTACAAACAACAGAAGCAGAAACAAAAATATTAAACGAACAAAATGAAAGGAGGAAAAAAAAAGGCAGCAGCACAACAAACATAAAAATGGCAGCATTAAAAAAAGGAATAAATGCAAAGAGACATACAGACGGACGGACAAATGAACCAACTAACTGAGATAGACAACAACATGTTAGTACATATGTACATATTTTTTTTGTTAATACATAAGTATGTATTAATGTGTGTATGCACTTGTGCACAGTAGTAAAAGTAGTTGGCAACAAGAAGAGCAATAGACCGGCAGCATTCATAACAAACACAAGAGAAAACAAAGCTAAAACGGCACCGCATCAGCAGCAACTACAACAACAGCAATAGCATCAACTACAGCAGCAGCAACAACAATAATTTATACTAACCAAAAAAAGAAGCATTAACGTCGACTACACGAGACAAAATGGAATTTTAATGATAATAACAACAACAATAACATTACCGGCGTATGTAGTACATACACATTACACAAATATATGCATAACTGACGGGAAAAATTAAGCTGGAAATAACCTTTCGAAAAGGCCTTTCTTTGACAAACTTTACTTATGTTTGCCTTTAACCTAATCGGCAGTAACATGTCCTCTTAAGTGCATTCACTTGCAGTTCCAATTTAGAAGATTTTGTCGGTTATGGGTTCTTGGACATAACCGCATTTGGAATAAAACTGAAACGGAGCATTTCTTTACCTAACTTGTCTGCGGTATTGAACGCGATCAGGAATTTTAAATAACGGGCCTTACCTTATCAGTAAAAGATAAATAAGTATATTAATAATGAAACAACAATGAAAAAGGCCTTTTACTTAAGATCCTTAATTTATATCGACTGGCTGACTGTAGTTACTCAAAATTCCACTTTGCACATTTACTACACATAACATGGGAGGTGGGAGGTTAAAAATAACAACAACATAAGTAACAGCAAGAATAAAATACAATCATTTAAAAATAACAAAATGAAAAAAATAGGAAAAAGAGAAAATAACAATATAAATGAATATACTCTACATACATACTTATGTATGTATGCATACATTCATATATATACATATGTATACTATTTTATAACAACAACTAAGAATAGCGTGGAAAAAAGAGGATCAAAGTGGGGAGTAGTTTTAAATAAACTTGAAAAGAATGACGAATTCTTGATTGAAGTCCCATCAGGACACAGATCAGTGACTGAAGATGAAACTGATAAGCGATTAAATTATTATTTTGAAATAAGTTCACTGTTGTAAACGTGCGGGATCCTGTTGCACGTTGCAGCGAACTTATTCCAAAAATTAGAGGAGTAACTGTTGGACCAGATGTTATGAATGTGTTGATAAGTGTAACAGAGTTAATCAGGGGTATTCGGATCTTACCCACATGTTCGAATCAATATAGTTCCAAGATGAGTAAATGTCTATGTTTGTTCGATAATACTATTCGTGTGTCTTCGATAAAATTGATCAGGAATTGGACATTTCAAGGACTTGAGCAATGTGCATTATCATCTAAGTAAATGTCACAAAGGGGCAGTAGTAAATTGTCTCTAGCTTACCCTGTGAGTGAAAAATTACCACAGTTTGGTAGGTCTACACGACAGGCACTTTTAGAGTGGATAAATTTGTTGATGTAGATGTTTAAAAGGATCCTTTGAGGAGTGACTGTAAAACTTAATGTTATGAATGTGTTGATACAATAATCATAACACGGAATTAAACGGGGATACACGGATTTCATTGACATGTTCAAGTTAATGTGTCAAATTTATAGAGTTCAACGATGGATAAAATGCTTATGTTTGTACGATATTCCTATTGGTGTGTCTTCGATAAAACTGGATTAGATATCGCAAGGACTTTGGCCAATTCCATTCTCATATAAGTACAAGTCGCAAAGGGGTTATGGTGGATGGATCACCTCACCCTATGCTTAAACAATTGCCACGGTGGATAGGTCTACTCAACAGTCTCTTCTGGAGTGGTGTCGTTCTGTTGAAAACACAAGTCGTTGTTGTTCATATCATCTAATTCTGCTCAAAGGAAGTAAGACATTAAGGACGTTTACTTCGCTGGAATTGACGGTGATGACCTAAGCAATATCACCATTCATCTCAAATTATCATGGGTCAGTCCATGATAATTTGAGGCGCCAGCTCCAAATTCACAACAAAAAGTTGCGTTTTCGAGATGAACATTGAATATATGACTGTCCATTCAACAGACAAGGTTCAGTGTTACCTAGTAAAAGATCCTTTATAAAATAATTTAATTTTATAAATCTTTAATCAAAACCTTTTGACATTATCCTTAGATATCAAATACCCCTTAAAACACCTACTCTAGCAAGAAACCTCTGGTGGCCGACATACAACAATAATAATGAAAGTTGATACGATTGCAGCGACAGCATCAACACTTATAGACGTAGCAGTAAAAATCATACTATATCAAAAGCAGCAGCAAGCACTTTTGCTTGAACTTCTAATAAAAATACAAAAATCCCTTCCTCAATGAATTTTGTGTAATGGTGGCGCACAGATACACACATAACACACATACACACATACACACATATAAACCAAATCATTCTCATACAATGGGGTATACACAAAATAAATAGTATGTATCTAGTTATAACGCGGTACAATCTACTCGTATATATACATACGTAACTATGTAACATGTTTCTACTCTTTGTTGCTGCATTTATTGTTTGTATGTAGATATATACGACGAGTACTACCACAATTTGATAGTACAATCGATGATACTTGAGTTTATGTGAAATAGTGATAGAGTCGAAAATTCTCTCTTAATTTGCTTAAAGTACTCTTCTTTTTTAAGTATAATTTAAAGCTCTTCGTATAGGAAACTCTTTTAAGTTTGTTATTGCATGAGTATGCGTTACAAAAACTAATAAACTATTGTGCATACATGTGCAAAAATAAAAAGCATGCTTCCTTTTGTAAAAACCATTTTGCTGGTAGCAGCAGCCATGTTAACACTCATACACTTTGGTACAATGTTACTCTCATAAAAAAAGCCGGCAACACTTGTTATACGAACCTAGTTCTTTTATGCGCTGTATGTTTGTTTAAAAATACGATTTCAAACGATGTTTTAAATCCAAAAATATGGACCAGTTGTTGTTGATGATGGAACTGGTGATGATGGTGGCAGCAACATTGGCGAAACTACATAAACGTCAGCAGCACACATCATGTGTATAATTTTACTCATTCTCTCACAGACGCATTTACATACATAGCATCGTACAAGTAGTCAATAGGAGAATAATGGTTTTTAATGCTAGACTTGTCTGTGTTTGTTTCACAAAACCAAAAAAAAAAAAAACAAATACTAATAACACATACACTAACAAGAAAATTAAAAACGCACATTAAAATTGTATAGCATACTTTTTGGCACAATAAAGAATTTTATTCCTTGTTTTCCTGGCTTTATCCCGTACGACAACGTATTTCTGACAAATTAAAAGCAAATCCACATTGACACACTCATAATCACGAATAGTATCACGCACACACCACAAAAAACACTTGAAATTTAAATTCTTTAACATGAACACATTGAAATTTGCTCCCTTTTTGCTATGCGGAATGCTTTAATTTAATTTTGATTTTTAAATTAAATTTTCTTGGTTTTTGCACAAAAACAAAACTACAAGCCGCAGAATGGAACAAATAGAAAAAACACAAAAACTACGTCAATTACTAGTATGTAGTAGTTTTGTTTGTGTGGAAATTACTTGTTTTTTTTTGCTCGTGCATAAAGCGGCTCAATGACCCGACACTCTCGAACGTTGACTCGTTTCTATAGTTTTTTAGTTGTCATCGTGCTGTGGCAACCTTCCGTCCTGATAATCATCATTATAATGTTAGTAATGATATTGTACTATTTGCCTGATGGTATATATGAATGATTTTTTAGCTGGTTTATTGTATGCAAGTAGTTGTTAGAGCCATATTGTATTTATTTTATTTATACGTATGTATGTATGTGTGAAAATGTTGTTGATATTAACGCTCGTTAATTTTTTTTTCCTATTTCTTGCTTTATATTTTATTTTATTTCAATAACTTTTCATTTTATTTCTTCATGCTCTTAATTGTTGTTGTTGTACATAGTTATTTCATACGCCGCAAAGTATACTTTCTTAAGTACTATTTCCTTCACATCTCCAGCAACAGCAACAACTACAACAACAGCAGCAGCAATGAAAATAAAACACCAAAATCTCACTACTCTTTTTGCAGCTGAAGCAATTTTCGAATTTGCGAAAATTACCACCATCACACAAACATACAAACACTCGGAAATGACACATAAACTTCATAAGCATTAAGTCATAGAAAAGGAAACATACACTTCTCATTAACACAAGAGTGTTTCTAGAGTTTTAAGAGCTTCTTACAACTTATCTAAATAACCTCTCTTTAATTCCATCTCTCTTCAACACACACTCTTTCGTGTATAACAGTTATATAAATTCTTAGCTAAACTCTTGTCCTGTTGCAATATTATCCTGGTATTTTCTTTTACCAATGACGTCATTGTTGTGCTGAATTTCGAAATTTGCCAAAAATAACAAGAACAATAGGAAACCGAAAGGAAAACAAATCATAAACATGGAAGTATGAATGAAAATGGAGGAAGAGTTATTTTTTTCAAATTATATATAATCGAGACAAACAAACTGACAGCAGCAACAGCAGTAGGTATGTATGTATATGGAAAAAAGTGTTTGTATTTTGTTTGGCAATATTTTGGATATTTTCAGGTATTAACTCACAATATAACACTCATACATTCATACATACATTATATGTATTTATGAAAGTATCGATGTCAGAGAGTTGTAAATATATTCATGTACAACACTTTAATATGATGATTTATATTTTAAGTTCATTAATAATGAATTAAGTGGGACATAAAGGTAAAATGAAAATCTATATTTATTAGACTTTGAGAGTTTTAAAGCTAATTGTAGGGTTATGAATATTGTTTCAGAAGTTTAATCGTATAATTTATAGTAAAATTGTTGTTATCGAGACATTGTGTATTACCTTAGTATATGTAAAATCTAATATTTTTTTAGTTCACTTATCTAATTCTATAGTCAGTTAATAGAACAATAGAAACTGGACTGATATTTTTAGTTTTTTTCTAATTGATTACTTTATCAATGATTGCTCAATATAAAAATACAGGAATCCGATTCCCAACTTACATGGTAATACTTAAGTAATGGGTTCCACTAGTACTGGTTACAGATGTTGTCCTTTCGCGGTACTCGTAGTGGTTGCGGTATATAATATGCATTCTGCGTTTTCGGTGTTGTTGTGTAATGACATGTTACACTTAGGTTGTTGGGATTTTCCTCCACCTTTCGTGGCTATTATTGGGTTCAGTTAGTTTAGTTTGTAATATATGATAACTACTATATCGTTATAACTTCACCAGATATAAAATCAAGACGCTGTTTTATCTTAGCGCATTTTTCGATGTAAAAGTAGTTCTCTGGGTTCTGTTGCCGAAACAACAGAGCTTTCGCAATAGTATGGTTGTGAGGTCGTTAATAGTAAAGCACTTAAGTGATTCACTGAAAAAGGACAATGTTGACCCTCGTGACCTCACTCTGCGGTTAGGCAGTGC
Source organism: Lucilia cuprina (assembly GCF_022045245.1). Lineage (NCBI taxonomy): Eukaryota > Metazoa > Arthropoda > Insecta > Diptera > Calliphoridae > Lucilia > Lucilia cuprina. The sequence continues at coordinate 59,248,903 of NC_060954.1, forward strand.
CAAGTATAGTTTTGTTATAGTTTAAGGGAATATCTATTGATTGAACAAAGGGATCGAATTCTTCTTTTTGGGGTTCTTATTCATTATGATTAAACTCATGATGAATGTCATTCCGCAAAGTGCTTATGCATGGACCGACAGAAGTTAATATTTGTGTGTTTTCTTTTGAAGACATTGGGCAAGATTTGTGGTCCATTTCTTGTCCACCCAGTGGATGAAAAGAGCTACCATGAGTTTAGGTCGTTAAATGGAATACTCGCATAAGGCACATTGATATCTTGTCCGAACATTCATTGTAAACAACATATTGTACTAGATATCTCTCGATATTCATAATCATGCAGGTGGAGCAGTGTCCTTAAAGTGAATAACTCTACATGATCGTATCTAATAACGATGATTTTAGCGAGTCAACCATTTTCAATGACAATAGCTACAGGACTTTTATTTCGGAAGGTTTTTAGAACAAGAATAACTCAACTTCTAATACAATCGAAACTATTTAATGTTTCAAGTTCGACAAGCATGATATCTAAAGAACGGTGATATGTAAAGAATTGTAATTTTAATTAATTTGCTGTCCAAAGCTAAAAAACCAAGATCAACGGGAAATTACTTGTAGTTAGACTAGTTTATTTGTTCTATTTCGATATTTCTCATAAATATAGTAAAGAGCAAATAATAAAATGATTTGTGTGAAAGAGAGAGAATTGAGAGGAAGACAGAATGATAATTAAAAGCTTCTTAATTCTAAAGACATTATGATCATGTGGAGATCATTAAAAGTTTCTTAATTCTATAATTTACAAACTCTAGCTAAAGCCAACTTTACACGATCACACAAGTAAAATGATCTGTCAAAAATTTGTGTAGAAGAGTACGAATGGGATCGACTCTACAAGAATGTAGAGATAAAAATAGGAGCAGGATATGCACATAGACCGTTTTTAAAAATTTTGGCTCTACAAGGATTTTCCTCAGAAAACGTATGCAAATTTCAGGTATTTGTGTCAACCGCTGATCATGAAAACTTGTCGATGGAAAGCAGAACATACATACAAAATTGATCTTACAACTTCAGCTTTGTCTCAACTATCTAAACTTTTTGCAAGTCTTTTTCTACCCTTTTTTAAAATTTATTTCGTAAACCAATTTAATAAAAAAACTGACTACTATTTCAATATATGTCATCTCTAAACTGACACTTCTCGTGTTATTTATTTAACTATTTAACTCATTTATAGTTCTTTAATTGAAAAACTTTTTTCTTTTGCTAGAAATTGAAATCCAACAAGTTAAACGCAAAAAAAAGAAAAACGAAATAAAAAAACGTTAGTATTTCTGAACATTGCAATTACATACTACCAACATGTTTTTGTCCTCTATTCTATCGTCTTCCTTTTTTTTCGACACACCAAACAATTGACAAAATTGACAATGCTGTCAAATGTCCTTTTAATTTAAATTCTTTAACTTTTTTCTTTTCCTTTTTAGGTTTTGTCATCACAACGCCAACAACAATAACTACAGCTAGTACAACAAGAACATGAAGATGAAATACTTTAGTACATAACTCGAAATATAAAGTCAATTTTCAAAACAAGAAAGTGTTAAGCTTTTAAATGAAAGGGGTGCGCCAAAAAGGAAGCGACAAGTTAAATGGAACGATGGTGGTTAAAATTATAAAGAACGATGTCTAGTATGGTGTAGCAGCAGCAGCAGTGGTGGCGAGTAGAAAGTAGATTTGTAGTTGAGAAATGTATAAAAAAGAACACTACTGACAGTACAAAATAGAACATTGTGAATTGGAATCTTGTGAAAGGAATTTCTATTTAAGAATTTGTCATGTCTTGAGCTATCAACACTTTTTCTTTCTGTTTTTTTTTCTACTTTTTTCTATATATTTGCGTAGTGTTTTTGTTATTGCTGTTGATTTCTTTTAGAATAAGTATAAAATATCACAGAAATCTAAAGAAAAACTTAATGTTGTTGATGGGTATTTGCAAAAAGTATAATTTGTACAAGAAGAAAGTTTAAGATTATTTAAGATAAACAGAAACTACATAGAGCTATATGTATGTGTGTAATGGTAATAATTTATAAGAAATAAATTAAAAATTTACCCACTTCAAGTGCTAAAGTCAAGGCAGTATGTATTTAGTATTTACTAAGCAACCCTTTAAAGGTTCATTTTTAATCAGACAGTTGTCCTAAGAGACATAAATAACACCTACACATGCACACAAAAATATTCACATACATACATATTACGTATACGTATTTCACATATGCTGTGGGTGCTAAAAGTGCTTATACATATCTTGATTCAAATTCTAAAAACTGGTTCTGTAGGGGTTGAATCATGATTTCCAAAATCTTCAAGTAACTTGATAACATTTAGGAAAAAACTTTTTCATTACAATATTATTGTAATCATATTCGTACTAGGATCTTGCCTCATTTCTATGTATGCATACTTCTGTCACCCACTGCAGCCATGTACCAGAGCATCAATATCACATTTTTCACACTTATATACATTTACAGTAAATGAGCTAAATATAGAAACAAAGGACACACTAACTCGATTATATGTAATGCCAGCCAGCTTGTCAAATAGCAGTGTACATACAGCCCGATATCTTACTTGTACACTACATGGTATAAAATGACAGTAAATGATTTGACCATATTTAAGTTTTACATGAACTTATTTGCATTTTATCAATGCGAAAAGCTAAACTTGAAACGCATTTTTCAATGACATTTAATGTAAGAGATAGCAAAAACATGCATAAAATGAAAACTAGCACTAGAACTAAGTTTGAACTGTACTATCACTAATCTAGAACTGAACTAGAACTGAACCAGAACTCAAATAAAACTGAACTATAACTAAGCTAGAACTAAACTAGAACTGAACTGGAACTAAACTAGAACTGAACCAGAACTCAAATAAAACTGAACTGAACTAGAACTGAACTAGAACTGAACTAGAACTGAACTAGAACTGAACTAGAACTGAACTAGAACTGAACTAGAACTGAACTAGAACTGAACTAGAACTGAACTAGAACTGAACTAGAACTGAACTAGAACTGAACTAGAACTGAACTAGAACTGAACTAGAACTGAACTAGAACTGAACTAGAACTGAACTAGAACTGAACTAGAACTGAACTAGAACTGAACTAGAACCGAACTGAAATGAAACCGAATTGAAACTAAACTAGAACTGAAATAAATTCTTATATCTGTTTCATTGTCATTAAAGAAAAGATGTAGCACTTTTAGGTGGTGAAATGTTTTTTAATTTTCAGCGTATAATTATAAGCTTACACTTACAACTATTAATTTGCTATAAGGTATAACTACCCTTAGACATTATCTTTATCCAATTTTATGCAGATTTAGATAACTGCTTTGAATATTTTAAAAGAATGTATTTTGTTATGAAAAATCTTTAATAATCATTTAGACTTTGAGTCATATAAATTTCATTTTAAAATTTATGACATATTCAGTCAACGTAACTGACTCAGTTACAGTGTGAGAGAGTGAGGAAGTGACTGACTGACGGTTTGGCTGGGATTTTGCTTGTAAAATTCCTTAGTTTTTTTTTTACATAAATTCTACTCCTTCTTTTCATGGTTTATAGAGAATTTTTTTAACATTTATTCCTTGTTTCATTTTTTGCTTTAACAAAGTGATGATGTTACCATATTACATTAGTATTGTCCATTCTGTGGTTCTTAGCACATTCCTCTTTTTTTTGTTGTTGCTGTTGTGTTTTTTTTTAATAATTTTCACATCAGGAACAAGCAAAAGCCTCCCTTTTTTGCATGTATAGTATAAATATGGCGTTTTTTTGTTGTTTTCTACTGCGTAATCTTTTGGTACACAGGGACACAAGGAACGCCAGTAGAGAAAAAAGAATATATAGAAGAATGTAAATAAAAAAATAAAAGAACTATTTCACACTCATCAAGTTGACAAAGAAAAAGTTTTTCATTATTACATTGAGCTGTCACTGGTGTTCGTTCGTTTTTCACTTTTTTCATCTTTGTCATCCTAAGAAAAGTATGAAGTTTCCATGAAAGATGAGGATTACGGGCAGGAGAAGTTTTTTGCGTGTGTGTGTATGTTTGTGGTAGTGTTAATACTGAATAAATGAAAGTATACTACTTCCCACAGTAAAAGGGGTGTTTTTATAATTCAGTTTTCTTGTTTTTTTTTTTGTATATGAGGAATAACGGAGTACAAAGGACTTCTCGTCATACGCATCATATTTCTTGGCTGGTAAAATCATATAAATATATAAATTGGAAGAAAAATCAGTCATCAAGTATTTTTTGTGTTGTATGAAAGACGATATGACTCCTTTTTTACGTTCCATAATTTTTTTTAATTTTTGCTTTTTAATCTTTCACTAAGAAGGACAGTTCTTATTTTAATCTTTGTAGATAAATGGGCTCTAAATTGTAACTTATGCAAAAAAGTTTTTTAGTCTGATGCTGAATTAAGTGTGAAAATTAAATATATTTAATAAACTTTCATTAAAGTTTCAAAGGTCCTTATAACTAACTAACTAACTAACTAACTAACTAACTAACTAACTAACTAACTAACTAACTAACTAACTAACTAACTAACTAACTAACTAACTAACTAACTAACTAACTAACTAACTAACTAACTAACTAACTAACTAACTTTAATATAAACCCCCTTATTCATAAATGCTTAACAAAGTTATTGATGGTTTATTGTAAGAATTGTGTATGAAAAATTTGCGCCAATTTGTATGGAAAATTTGCGTAATTAACCTGAAATAAGCGGTTAATAACTTTATGAATACGGGAGATATAACATAATATTGTCTACAAACTCGTAACAAGCTTCAATCATAATAAGTTTTAACTCATATTTCTCATCAATACACTTTTTTATCTAGTCTAGTAGCATAGAATAGGTATATTTAATACACACATATGTACATACATACTTAGGAAAAACACTTACCAAATAATTTTTTTCTGGTTCCAGCTTTTGTTGATAAATATGTTTATAAAATAACACATACAAATTTCAATTTAACTTATTTTATTTCAATACAAACAGGCCATATTTAGCTTTCAGCTTTTTTTAATTAATTTCCTTTTCCTTTTATTTTAAATGAACCAAAAGCTTTTTTATATTAATATATTCTCTTATCAATACACTTTACCACATTTTCATTTCTCTCTTTTAAACGCAAATTTTATTAAGCCACTTAAACAGACTCAACTAGTAGCAAAAGCATAATAAACCTTTTAAACATGCCAACAACAACACAACACACACTTCCTTTCTTTTCCCTTTTATTTATTCCTCTTCACAAAAACAAACGAAAACCGATAAAACACGAAACGACTTTACCAATATGATGCTGCAGCAGAGCTGCTGCATAAACTTAACAGACATTAACGCAGAATTAAAACGCATCAACTTTACACACGATTTTTTCTATGTTTACTTAAGATTTTCGAAATAAAAATTATATAATTTTATTCACTGCACTTTAATGAACATTTTGATGGTATTTTTATTAAAAACCGTACACGTTTAATAATTTTATTTAATTAGAAACGACGAGCATATAACAAAACAACGTTACACTTTAAACACCGGCAATTGAACTAAATGACGAAGAGAAGGCTGTCACTCACCTTCTTCTTTGATGCAGCTGACACATTGGCTTAGAAAGGAGAGAACGATAAGGTGGCCACTTTTTGGGATTGTTATTATGTGTAGGGAAATTTGGGGTTTTAAATAAAAATGAGGTTTTTATTAATATAATATTGCAATAGTTAATTTTTGCTATATGCGTATTAGGGCAGTCTCGTTTGTATGAAGAATCCATATGGGACCAGACTAAGACTTTTCTATAGTCAAGATTAGCTGTACTAGCGTTACTTTGTTCATGTTCATATAGATCTTTGACTGTTCTATAATCAAGACTAGTCTTTAGTCTATTCAATAGTCTCGTATATAATCTAGTCTAGTGTCTAGTCTTTAGTCTAGTATATGCTTTATTATATAGTGTAGTCTATAGTGTAGACTATGGCGGTGTATATAGGCTAGTCTATAGTTTAGTCTATAATGCAGTCTATAGTCTAGTCTATAGTCTAGTCTATAGTCTAGTCTATAGTCTAGTCTATAGTCTAGTCTATAGTCTAGTCTATAGTCTAGTCTATAGTCTAGTCTATAGTCTAGTCTATAGTCTAGTCTATAGTCTAGTCTATAGTCTCGTCTATAGTCTAGTCTATAGTCTAGTCTATAGTCTAGTCTATAGTCTAGTCTATAATCTAGTCTATAGTCTAGTCTATTGTCCAGTCTATTGTCCAGTCTATTGTCCAGTCTATAGTCCAGCTTATAGTCCAGCCAATAGTCTAGTCTATAGTCTAGCCTATAGCTTAGTCTATAATATTCTCTTTGTAAAAATCAAACAAACTCGTTAATGAAAGATTTTTATAAAAATCGATATTATTTTTTCATCGACAAAATCTGTTTTATCTTATAATAAAATTTTATTAAATGCTGTTAAAAAAACTTTTTCTGTATTTTTTATTTAAATCCACTATCCCGCTTATATATCTTATATTTCCATATTACCCCTCTTTGCCAACAACAAAACTACAGCATGGTAACTCCATTTGTTGTGGTATGGATTTGCATTGAAGAGAATGACACAAATTAGTTTATTCGCCGGTGTTTGAAGTTTACACGCATACTATAAACGGTCTCGTTAAAAATTGCAATAAATAATATAAATAGTGCGGTAATAATTTTAAAAATTTAATAAAGATGTTAGTAAAAGTATAATAAATATAATTCACTAATTGGTTTTGCATAAAAGGCATTAAAATAAAGTGTTAATTGTTAGTTAAATAAGTGTGAAAAAAGAAATTGCTATACATGGTGGCAAGCAGCTCTGCTGCAGCAGCAACATCTTAAGTCGTTTCTCAAAAAGCACTGCACTTGTTGTTATTGTTGTTATTTTTTTTGTGTGAATTGAAACCAGAGTAGTTATAGTGTGTGTAGGTATGTAGTGTGGGAAAAAGCTCGGTTGTTTATAAGTTGTTGGCGCCGTCATTTAATGAAGTTTATTGTTATTGTTTTTATATTGCAAGAAAAAAATTAAATGAGAGCAAGGAAATAAAAAGCTGTTAAGAGCAAATGTTTAGTGTCGTTGTGTTTATTTAAGAGAAGATAAATAAGGTTATAAAGAGGTTATTAAAATAAGAAAAGTGTGTTGTATATTTATTAATTAATTAATTCAAAATAAAAATAATGAAATAATAATGATAAAAAATATTAAAAAATCGTTTAAAGAAAGTGTTAGGTTATTTTAAACAAATAGTACGAGTACATGGTGAGTTTATTTTTAAATTAAAATGAGTTGTAAAAATGGAAAATATCTTGTCCTAATCATAAAATGTTATATATGGACCTTCTCTCTTAATTAGTTAGATTTTTTAAGTTTTAATCGTAATAGCAGTATTTCAAAAGCGATCTAAAGACGTTCAAACATTTGTTAAGAGGGACTTTGTATGAGAGCTGGTGTTAAATAGGAAGCAATCACTAAACTGAACCGATTTAATACGATATTTAACGTAATTATAAGCTCCAAGGCATTACGCTTGTATAAAGGTTAGCGAAATTAAGGACAGATTAAAACTGTAGGCTTTGTTCTCTGAAGTCTTATTAAAAAGTATCCGGACAGAAAGACAGACATTACTAAATCGATTCACAAAACATATCTGTGCCTATTAGCGTACATTAAGTTGGGTATAGGACCATTTATTCTGTTCATTACAAACTCTTTATAACCTCCCCACTATAGTGCTATGCATTAAACTTCAAACATTTCTAATTCTCAAAAGCGTTAAAATAATTTTACTATAAAATAAAATATTCTTTAAATACCTCATACACATCATAAAACGCATAAACAAAAAAAAAATGAAAAAAGTGTAAGAATTAAATTTGTTGTGCACCATGTAGTGGTAGTTGTATTTTAGCTGTATAGTTATGCTCCAAAAACCAACAAAATAGTTGTGTAGTAAAAGTACGCTTTCTGTTTAGGCCCTAAGCCAAATGTCTGCTTTGAAAGTAAATAACATTTTTAACATTCCTTTTTCATAAAATTTATTTTAGTTCTTGTTTTGATTTTTTTAGTTTTATTTTTCTGCTACTTTAGTTTTCTTTTTAGCATTTTCCAGTTTTTAGTAGTAGAAACTATTTTTATCGGGGGAACGTAAGCTAATGAAACGTTATGTTTTATATGTGATTACAAATATATTGTAGCGATGAAAATAGATTATTTTGAATAAAAGCTTTAAAGTTTCTGAAATTTCGGTAGATGGACGGATGTATTTTGAATCACTGTACATACTAGTTTATATATTAGACTATAGACTAGACAGTAGACTACACTATAGACTAGTCTGGCTACACGGCAGGCCCTAGGGCAAAAAGGATTAAAATCTGTAATCACTTCTATTTCCCACCAAAATTCAAAACATAAAATTCAATTTTCTGGCTAAACGGAAGGCCTTAGGGCAAAAAGAATTAAAATCTGTGATCACTTCTATTTGCCACAAAAATTCAATTTTTGAGTCAAAATATAAAAGTCCATTTTCTGACTATACGGAAGGCCGTAGCGCAAAAAGGATTCAAATCTGTGATCACTTCTATTTCCCACCAAAATTCAATTTTTGAGTAAAATTAAGTCAAAACATAAAAGTCCATTTTCTGGCTAAACGGAAGGTCCTAGGGCAAAAAGGATTAAAATCTGTGATCACTTCTATTTCCCACCAAAATTCAATTGTTAGATAAAATTAGATAAAAATCAATTTTTGGGTAAAATTAAGTCAAAACATAACAGTCCATTTTCTGACTAAACGGAAGGCCCTAGGACAAAAAGGATTAAAATGTGTGATAACTTCAATCCCACCAAAATTCAATTTTGGGTCAAAACATAAAAGCCCATTTTCTGACTAAACGGAAAGCCGTAGCGCCTTCCCTTCTTTTTCCCACCAAAATTCAATTTTTGAGTAAAATTAAGTCAAAACATAAAAGTCCATTTTCTGGCTAAACGGAAGGTCCTAGGGAAAAAAGGATTAAAATCTGTGATCACTTCTATTTCCTACAAAAATTTAATATTTGGGTAAAATTAAGTTAAAACATAAAAGTCCATTTTCTGGTTAAAGGGAAGGCCCTAGGGCAAAAAGGATTATAATCTGTGATCACTTCTATTTCCCACCAACATTCAATTTTTGGCTCAAAACAAAAAAGCCCATTTTCTGGCTAAAAGGAAGCCCTAGGGCAAAAATTGTTATAATCTGTGAGAAGGTCCTAAGGTAAAAAGAATTAAAATCTGTGATCACTTCTATTTCCCACCAAAATTCAATTTTTGAGTAAAATTAAGTCAAAACATAAAAGTCTATTTTCTGGCTAAAGGGAAGGCCCTAGGGCAAAAAGGATTAAAATCTGTGATCATTTTTATTTTCCACATAAATTTAATTTTTGGGTAAAATTAAGTCAAAACATAAAAGTCCATTTTTTGGCTAAACGGAAGGCCCTAGGGCATAAAGGATTAAAATCTGTGATCACTTTTATTTCCCACAAAAATTCAATATTTGGGTAAAATTAAGTCAAAACATAAAAGTCCATTTTCTGGCTAAACGGAAGGCCCTAGGGCAAAAAGGATTAAAATCTGTGATCACTTTTATTTGCCACAAAAATTCAATTCTTGGGTAAAATTAAGTTAAAACATAAAAGTCCATTTTCTGGTTAAAGGGAAGGCCCTAGGGCAAAAAAAAATATAAACTGTGATAACTTTTATTTCCCAACAAAATTTAATTTTTGGGTAAAATTTAGTCAAAACATAAAAGTCCATTTTCTGGTTAAACGGAAGGCCCTAGGGCAAAAAGGATTAAAATCTGTGATCACTTTTATTTCCCACAAATTTAAATTTTTGGCTAAAATTAAGTCAAAACATAAAAGTCCATTCTCTGACTAAACGGTAGGCCGTATCGCAAAAAGGATTATAATATGTGATCACTTCTATTTCCTACAAAAATTCAATATTTGGGTAAAATTAAGTTAAAACTTAAAAGTCCATTTTCTGGCTAAAGGGAAGGCCCTAAAGCAAAAAGAATTATAAACTGTGATCACTTTTATTTTCCACAAAAATTTAATTTTTGGGTAAAATTAAGTCAAAACATAAAAGTCCATTTTCTGGCTAAAGGAAAGGCCCTAAGGCAAAAAGGATTTAAATTTGCCATCACTTCTATTTCCCACCAAAATTCAATTTTTGGGTAAAATATAAAAGTCCATTTTCTGTCTAAACGGAAGGCCCTAAGGCAAAAAGGATAAAAATCTGTGATCACTTCTATTTCCTACCAAAATTCAGTTTTTGAGTCAAAAATAAAAGTTCATTTTCTGGCTAAACGGAAGGCCGTTGCGCAATAAAGATTAAAATCTGTGATCATTTTTATTAATTTAATTAATTTACTTAATTAATTTAATTTTATTAATTTAATGAATTAATTCACCGAATTGATTTTTTCTGTTTTCCAAAATTCCATCTGTTAGTTTTTATTATAATTTTTTCATAATTATTATATTCTCATATTCTTTTTATAAAAACACCATATTTATTTAAAATTCCAAACTTCCCTACAAATAATAATAATCTTAATATGTGGCCACCCTATCGTTCTCTCCTTTTAAAGTCAATATGTCACTTGCATTAAAGAAGAACGTTAATCATAATCGTTTCTTTGTCATTTAGTTCAATTGCCGGTTTTTAAAGTGTAACGTTGTTTTGTTATATGCTCGTCGTTAAATAAAATTATTAAACGTGTACGGTTTTTAATAAAAATACCATCAAAATGTTCATTAAATTGCAGTGAATAAAATTATATAATTTTTATTTCGAAAATCTATAGTAAACGTTGAAAAATTGTGTGTAAAGTTGATGCGTTTTTAATTTTGCGTTAATGTCTGTTAAGTTTATGCAGCAGCTCTGCTGCAGCACCATGTTTGTAAAGTCGTTTCGTGTTTTATCGGTTTTCGTTTGTTTGTTTTTGTGAAGAGGTATACAAGTGAAAATAGGAAGTGCGTGTGTGGTTGGCATGCTTTTGCTACTCGTTGAGTCTGTTTAAGTGGCTTAATAAAGTTTGTGTTAAAAAGAGAACAATGAAAATTATGTTAATATAGAGCGAAGTGTGTTTTTAAGAGAATATTAATATAAATAGCTTTGGACTGTTAAAGAAGAATAATAATGCAAAGGAAATTAAATGAAAAAAGCTTTAAGCTTAATATGGCCTGTTTATTTTGAAATAAAATTAGCTCTTTGTTTAAAATGTATATGTGTTATTTAAAATATATCTCAACAAAAGCTGGAACCAGAAAAAGAAATGGGAAGTTTTTTTTTAATTTGTAAGCGGACAAAAAAATGTCAATTATTTTAAGCTACTGAATAGATAAAAAATGTATTAATTAAAAATATAAGTTCTCAGTGATTATGATTAAAGCGTCTTTAGGATATTATATTTTTTTAATTTGACGATTAATTATCGAGCCTTTAGACGTTTATGTAACTAGATAGATAGATAGATAGATAGATAGATAGATAGATAGATAGATAGATAGATAGATATATAGATAAATATATAGATAGATAGATAGATAGATAGATAGATAGATAGATAGATAGATAGATAGATAGATAGATAGATAGATAGATAGATAGATAGATAGATAGATAGATAGATAGATAGATAGATAGATAGTTAGTTAGTTAGTTAGTTATTTAGTAAGTTAGTAAGTTAGTTAGGTATACAGCAGTTATACATTTATGCTTAGAAATCTTATGAGTAAAGTTCTTATTATTATTGGCTATCCTTCCCTTAATGAAATGCTACGCATAAACAACACTGTTACAAAAACATAAAACAAAATTTTTTGTATGTTATTTATTCCTTTAGAATTTAATGCTTGTTATGTGTTTCTTTGCTGTTTTTACTATTATTTTATTTTTATAATATTTAATGGCATAAACTAAAGATGAGAAATATGTGTATGTATGTGTACTACTTGTACTAATATTGTTAGTACAATAAATGTACGAATAGTTTACTATATCGAGTAGAATCTTTCTATGAATATTGTAAAGTACTTATGCGCTGCTCGTAGTTTCAAGATGTAGTTCATCTTATATAGAAATAATACTCTAAGTAATATACTACAACTACAAACATAGTAATATTAGCATAATTCAACTTTACAGCAAAGGAATAAAATACGTTTATACAAAATACTTACGACTACTCAAAATAACCGAAAATAGCAAAAGAAGACTGAATAAATACATTTTAACATATTTAAAGTAAACAACAAATATTTGTATTACTTAACTTCACTCCCATTGACATTTTTCTAGTTTCAACAGCACCAACTCCTTGTAGGTTGTTTTTTTTTAGTTCACTAGTTGTTGTTACAAATTAGCTAAATTCTAAAATTCAATTTAAAACAATTTCAAACAAATTGTCAAAGTTTTAAAAATAAATCAATCATTGGGTATTTACAGCCGAACAATTTACAAGTTTATAATGAATTACTTAAACTCTGCATGCACGAGAGTTTGCTCGAATATATTCTATTGTGGAACCCCTGTCTAAAGGTTTATTTGTTGCTGTTGTCCTTCTGAATCCTCCTTCCACCTACACATTTGAAATTTCTAAATGGGTGGTACATTTTGTAGCAAACAATCAATTCACTCAGTCAATTGGTTGGTTGGTTGGCTGCCCGGCTCGTTTGGTTTTTAGAGTAAAAGTAAAAATTGTTACGCTTGTTTTATGAATTTCCTCTTAATTTTTGTTTCTATGTATGTATGCATTTTTTTGAGTTGGCCGTAGACCAAAAACAACTACAACAAATTATCACCAAAAACAAGTCATAAATAATCAAAATGTTTGTTTGTATGTTAATACATATGCATGTTAGTGTAACTATTAGATACACTTACACATTCACATGTAAAATGGTTGCTAATACTGATGATGATGGTATTATTTCCCAAAAAATTTGTGTTGATAGTGAATCCGTGTAAACGTTTACTTACATGTAACAATAGGGTTACAATAACAATTGCAACAACAATATTAACTACTAAAACATCTACATTGACAATAACAAATACAAACATTACGATCTCAAAAAAATATTCAATGTTGTATTCATTGTTGAAATTTTATATACAGTGGGTGAAGTAGAGTGAACTTTTGATGGTTCATAATGTTGACATGATGCTGACATAGTTAGTTAGTTTGAAAAGAGGATGTATACACATCAAATCCGAAGAAATAAACCTAGGACTCGGGTGGGAGTCGAACCGACCACCTCCGGTCTACCAGACTAGAACACTAACCACTAACCTACCGGGGGCCACTAGATGCTGACATAGTACATAGACTAGTCTATAAAATAATTCAAGGACTAGTCAATAGATCAGTTGATAGATTAGTCCGTCGTTTACTCCATAAATTAATCAACAGGCTAGTCCATAGGGAAGGTTATAGACAAGTTTATAGAGTAGTTAGAAAAATAGTGAGTAGGCTAGATAGTAAACTAGTTAGTAGACTAGTCAAATGACTACAAAGTTGACCAGTTAATAGACTAGTCAGTAGACTATATAATAAATAGTTACATACATAGACTAACCCATAGACTAAATCACATTCTAGTCAATAGACTAGTAATAGACTATGCTAGTTCATATACTATTCATGTGTGTGTTCTTGATGACAGTTATGTGTTACGTAAAAATTTTCGGGTAGAGGAACACCTTCCATTATCGATAGAACACCCCACACTGCGATGGTGCTCCAGTGAATCAATAGAGTTGGATAACCTACTGTCACCGATAAGTACTTTCGCCTTCTCTTGTACGCGGTCGAGTATTTACAAAATAGACTTCGAAGCTCCGGCCCATACAAAGGAGTTGTTTTCCATTTTCTGTCTGATATAAGTGGTGTAAATAGTAAGAACATCAGATGGAGTCTTACACAGTTTTAAAAAACCGAGATATGTGAAAGCTTCTTTCGACAGTTGGAATATGTTTTCAGTCCATCGGACATTGTACAGAATTTTATCAAGTCGTGATTTAGCGATTCATTCATATTACACCTCATTGTCCCAATCTCTAGAGGGCTTGGCCTATAATTGAATGAATAGGAATAGTAGATATTGGCCTCATCGGCAAAAGCGTAGATAGATTTGGAAGTTTGACATAGAAAGCCATTTATGAACATAAGAAATAGGGTAGAAGAAAGAACAGAGCCTTGCGGTCACACTCGTTTAGTGTGATCTCTGAGAAAGTTCGAAATAAATGCAATAAGTTTTGATACAATTGTACCAAGCTACACTCTATCAAACGCCTTGGAGCTATTTACAGCCACTACTTTACTTTCGCCAAAGTGGTGAATGGAATGACACCATTTCTTTGAAAGCAATGCCAAAAGGTCTCCCGTAGAGCGACCTCTACGGTCGCTAAGTAAATTGTGGGTCTCTAGAGATCATTTACTTATCGCTAGACCATTCTAATTGTTAGATTTGTCTACGGCCTTGTTCCTGAATCCTCACTCTATCAAACGCCTTGGAGCTATGTAGAGCCACTACTTTATTTTTGCCAAAATGGTGAATGGAATAACACCATTTCTCCGAAAGGAAGGCCAGAAGGTCTCCCGTAGAGCGACCCCTACGGGAGACCTGTGGGTCTCTAGAGATCATTTTCTTATCGCTAGACCATTCCAATTGTTAGATTTGTCTACGGCCTTGTCTCTGAATGCTAAAATAAACAGTCTGATGATTAGTGCTGCTTTGTATCCCTTTCCTCTAAAGCATATTTTTTTTCAATTCAAGCTTATTGCTATGAGCTTCACTGTAAACCACAATAAATGTCTGTCAAAGTATAGTTTTAGTTTTTGGAAAGGTTCTTTTTTTCCTGATGTTACTTAAACACTCAAACACATTGGATTCAATTACACATACATATATATGTTTAGTTGTGAATTTGTGTACATGAAGTACACAAACCTAAAGAATCATAAGTATGTATGTGTTTTAGTTACACATACATACATACACAAACTCACATTCACTTGCATACAATATTGTGGTAAATTTTCAATTTTACGCTAGTTTGCAAAATTAGATGCTAATTAAATTTACATATTCCAATTGCACTCTGTACTACGGGTGATGATGATGTTGGTAATGTTGCCGCCACCATTGTGTATGCAACTGCCAGCTGCCAACGCTAACACTTACAATTTGCCAAGTATCACTAATATAAGTGTGAATATAAACTAACTTAAACGTAACCATACATACAGACAAACATGTTCTTAATAACTTTAACTACTAAAGCTAAAAGAAGAATTTTGTTTTTATTTTGTGGATAAAAAAACTGTTTATTATAAACCTCATTTTGTAACCATTTAAATATTTCTTTTGTTTTAATTTTTTCCTCATTTTGTTGTTTAGCATTTGAAATCATTTTTGAAAATAAAAAAAAACGAACCATTTAATGTAGTCAATTCACAGTTGTTGTCTAAACACATTGTTTTGGTTGCAAATAGTAAATTGCCAACCCATTTGGTGTTCTTTTACCCTTTTTCCCCATTATGCCTTTGTCATTTGGCTCGCATATGCAAAATAGATGAACTCCATGGACTTGAAAACGTAACTAGAACTGCAATTTGATAATAGTCATAGTTGTATTTTAGTAAATAGCTTAAACAATAGACATTGTGTTTTAGTTCCCTCTTAATTAGTCCCTTTAACCACAACATTAATGTTGAAAAATTCTACATAGAATATTTTAAAATTTATTCCATGCACTTTGTATAAAAGTGAAAAAAAACATATTGGTTTGACAAAAATTTAGCATTAAGCTTATTTAAATAGTTGTTGTCATGTTGTTGGCAATGTTGAATGGAAATTAAAAAGGAAAATTAGGGGTAATAAGGGAAAAAACAAAACAAGTACTTTTACTATAAATTATTAACTAATAGAAACTTGTTCTCTTATTAAATAAATTAAATATTAATAAAAGTTATCTTTATAAAATAATTTTTAAACAAAAGTTCTTATAATGGTATTAATTTCACCCATGTATGTTAAATAGTGTCAGTAGTCATCAATGGGTTAATATTTGCCACAAACATAGTGAAAGCAATTTAAAACTAGTTGGCACTAGTTGAAAATGTTCTACTGCTTCTAACCATATTCATGCATATAAAATGAGATATTTACTGTTAAATTTTCGGTTTTACCAAATTATTTTACGTTTAATTTAATTTTTATGTACATGACATTTGCAATAGGATCAACAACAATAACAACAACACCAAAGTGTTCCACATAATAAACTGGCATCAATTTCATTATTATCATTACCATGCCATGTCCTCTTTAAAATGGACAATATTTATTTACATCACACTACAATAGACACACATTATTATTGTTTTTTTCTTAAATTAAACTTTATTGTTTAATATCCTTAAAGGTAAAACGCATAGGTATACCGGGTACATTTATAAAGAAAGCTTTAAAAGGTTTTGAGGCATCATAATTAAATTCTACATCAAAATTTCGTAATAATTTTAAAAGTACCACTTCCATTTCTAATTCAGCTAAACGTTTGCCCACACAAATACGTGGTCCAACACCAAATGGCAAATAGCTGAATGGATCTAATTTATCTTTTTTATTGTTCTCATCACGTAGCCAACGTTCAGGCAAAAACTTATCCGGTTGTGGGAAGAAGGCTTCATCTTTTAGCAAACAATTGAAATTTAATACAACATTTGATCCTTTGGGTATTCTGTAGCCGGATAGTATGACATCGTTTACGGGTTTACGGGAAGAGCCAGTGCCATTGGGGAAATAGCGCATGGATTCTTTAATAACGGCCCTCAAATAGGGTAAATTTTTGGTATTGCTTTCGTTCAATACGGTGTCTTTGGTAGGCATTACTTTAAGAATTTCTTCTCGTAATTTTTGCTGTTTGTCGGGATTTTTAGCCAGGCACAGGAGTATGGAGATAAGAGTTACACTAGTCTACAATGAGAAGAAAAAATAAAATATAATTATTAATATAATAAAA
Organism: Lucilia cuprina; assembly: GCF_022045245.1. NCBI lineage: Eukaryota > Metazoa > Arthropoda > Insecta > Diptera > Calliphoridae > Lucilia > Lucilia cuprina. The sequence goes on from NC_060954.1 coordinate 59,266,127, forward strand.
ATATAATTATTGATCTAGAACTGAACTAGAACTGTACTAGAACTGAACTAGAACTGAACTAGAACTGAACTAGAACTGAACTAGAACTGAACTAGAACTGAACTAGAACTGAACTAGAACTGAACTAGAACTGAACTAGAACTGAACTAGAACTAGAACCGAAACTGTTTTAGAGATTTGAATTAATTACTTACCGTATCAACACCAGCAATTAACATATCCATAGCCATAATTACAGCCAATTTCTCATCTCTTACCAACAGCTTTTCTAAAACACTATAAACTTCTTGATTATCGTCTCCATTCTTCTGTTTCTCTTCGATTTGCTTAAGCGTTTCATTCACATATTTCAGTGTAATCCAAAATAGATCTTCTTGTACCTTCATACTTTTGTAATAAGTAGGAGTACGAATAACCTTCCACATTGAGGGTTGTACATCTAATTTAAAAGCATAGTCAAAATTCAAACGTGTACATTCAATTAGACGTTCTGCATCGGGATTATTACGAGCCCGGCTTATAAGACCCAGTCTTCTATTGAGTGCTACCAAAGAAATGGATTCAAAAGCCAATCGATTAAGTTCATTATCGAAATTACCAGGAACTTCTAATGTGTTTGGATCGCGTATTTCTTTAATGCTGAAAATGTAGTTTATACAATAAATAAAATACTATTTGTAATATATTTATCATACTTACCGTGAAATGAATTCATCATTGATTTCTTGAAGTGGCTTCAAATACATGTTTAAATTTTGAGGCTTCATTAAAACAGGATTGACTTTGGAACGCATTTTACCCCATTGTTCACCTTGGCTGAAATAATAGAAATAGTTATATTTTTTTAGATGTGCTTAGCTTTAATAAAGTTGTACAACTTACGATACTGGCAAGCCTATAGTTTGATTAAAAAAATCTCCCTTGATATTTTCTCTAAAATGTCTAACAGAATCAAGACCTTGTCTTTGAGGCCATTGACCCTCATTGCGATAAACCGTTTCTATATCTTTGGTATTGAATACCATGACCAAATCGGGTTTACCAAATAAACCAGGCAACACATAAATATCACCATAATGTTTACGCATTTCGTTGGCGAAATCAAAGAATGAAAGATTTTCATATTTGCCACCTGGCATAAAATCGCGTATAAATCTCAAAGTGCTGGGTCTGGGTATGGCTTTATAATCTAAAGCTTCATCAAAATTGGTAGCAAACTTAAATAATGAATAAAGTTATAAAATGTAAACTAAACTTTTTATTTAAATTGTTTATATTTACCGTGCTTTGTGTACTTAATAATCTTTCTAATAAAAATATATTAGTTTTTAGTTTTGTTGTTGTTATTTGCAATTTTAAATTACGTGCAAACATTTTGTTTTATTTAAAAAATTATTTAAGTACAAAATATATTCTGAGATTTAAACTTTACCGTTCAAGCGTTCTAAACAAACTAATTTCGAATTACATTTGTTTTGACTATAAACTAAGTTTTTCGCGTATTTTTATTTATCTGATAACAGCTTTATCGCTGGCATACTTATCAGTTTAGAGTGGGAATCTCTTAAGTTTATATAGTAGGTAGATCAGACCCAATCAGCTCGCCATTGGATATTGTTATTATAATGGTTAGTAGTATTAAACCTTATGAAATTAATGCATTTTTTAAAATCATCTATATCAGGTATGGAAAGTTGCAATTTTTTAAATAGTACTAATTCAGAACAAAAAGATAACTTTTCTGTTTTTAACGTTGTAAACTTATTTTTTAAAAGAAGATAATTTTTTGAAGATTAGACTAAATACTAGACGATATACTAGAAAATATATTAGACAAGACTAGACTACGGACTATGCAATAGACTTGACTATAGATTGGAATCTGAGATAAAAGCGGAGGCGGCGCAACCATTATCGGTCGGCGGCGGCTCATTATAGAAGATATAGGGGTCGGCTAAATTGTATGCTCAATTAAACTTTTTCTTTAAAAATTGAACTATAAACTTTTATTATATTGTAAATTCTCTGTATAATAGTCTATTATATATAAGCCAATTTCTATATAAGTTCTTTTCTGCAGAAAATGGAAATTATTATAGCACTTTTTATTATTAGTACAATATTTTATGGCAACTCTTTTCAATTTGCCATAAGAATTTAAATTAGTGGCAAATCCGTTTAAATTGGTTAAATGATCTTCTAAAATATATGTGCGGTTCCAATATCAGCCGTCTTAGCTTTTGAGCTGTAAGTCGGCGGCGTCGCGGCTTGCAAAATATTATCGGCCAGCCGCCGCCAGCTTGTATTTCTAATTGGAATATTGATTTCACTATACACTAGACTGAACTAATTTTAATCTAGACTTACATCATAGATAAGAATATAGATTAGACTATATATTGGAGTGGACTATAGACGAGACAACAAATAGGAATATAGATTATATTAGACTCTACACTATAATATAAACTATAGAAACTAGAAGACTATCGTAAGATTAGTCTATAGTCTAGACTAGACTATAAAAAGTCTTTAGACTAGACTAGTCTTAAGACTATAGACTATACTATAGACCAGTTTATAGACAAGACTATAGACTAGTTTATAGAATAGACTGTAGACTAGAATATTGATTACACTACAGACTAAACTATAGACTGGGCAATAGACATGAAATGTCGTGAGGTTTACGGAATATTTTACGATACTATTAAGTACTAAAGTGCTGAATTTTCCATGCCTGATCTAAATTTACTTGTTTATAAGAGTGAGTGAGATAAGGATTTGAATATATTGTTATCAACTGAGATCCACACAGTCTGCTTAAATTTGCATGGTCATTAATATTGTTAAATTATTTTCCAGCGTTATTTTTTTGCGATATAAGAAGACTTTTGGACACTCTATTTGTTAGTATACAAGAACTAAATGTCTGGAAAAACATGTATAGAAACTATCGATAGGTTACTAAGGCATCTTTTTTCAGTTTACTTAATCAGATTATGGAAAAATGTGTCACTCTTAAGCTAATAATGTTAATTCTTTAGTGCACATATAACGTTGCTTATTTGAATAAATAATGGGAAATTTTGTAAAAGATTTCAGAATGGTCACCCTCTAGAGTGTCAATCTGTGTAATTTAAGGCATACGATCATTACTTTTGGATATTACCACACCAATGCTAGAGTAGTGTAGGGTATTAATTTTATAGTTAGTTTTTATTTAAATTTGTTTTGAATATTTAAACAAATTTCTCTCAGGTTCATGCAGTTAATTTAGTTTAGAGTTAGAAGAGTATATAATTTTTCACTCTCAGTTGATCAAACTATATTATTTATGACATTTCATTATTATTTTCTGCTTGTCATTGTTGTATTGTATACAAAACAAACTGAAATAGAATGATCTGCACTTTTTCGTAATGTTAACAAATTTGTTTGCAAAAAAAAAACTTTCGTATCTACTGTTCGCGGCGCTGCTATTCATTGTTATCAATATTTAAGTACTAATTAATCTATTATTTATTGAGTTCAATTATATTTAGTATCACATTTGTTATATCAATAATAGTGCGAATATGCTGACAACGTTGTAAGATCTGACAACCGTGTATCACGGCTTTTAGTTTTTTTTTACAAATTTTTATAGTAATGGTAACAAGAATCAGCTGTTGAAAAAGCTTTACTGCAGAGTAACATGCCGTCAAGTTTTTAATCAATTTATACATGCCGCCGATGACTAGTTTTGATCATAATATGTGTCGTGTTATTCGATTAATTGATCAGTCTACAGCAGAGATACAAGCCGAGGCGACTGAAATCGGCGGCGGCTGGCCGCTGGTAATATTTTGCAAGCCGCGTCGCCTTTGACTTCTTTCGACTTAAAAGCTAAGCCGGCTTAAACGTAGCCGCTGATAAAGATTGAAATCGCACATGTATTTCAGAAAATACTTTTATCAGTCAAAAAACTGGTCTGTTGACTTGGCAATAGAATAATTCCAAACTTTTCTATAGTATAGTCTAAAGCAAGTCTATTGACAGATGTAAATATATTTATCTATTGCTTAATCCATGGATGTGTCAATAGACTAATCCATAGATATGTCAACTTTATTGATTATTCTCTTAACTTATTAATCAATAGATAAATAAAAGTGCTAGTTCAGATGAATATAGAGCATATGTAGAAGTCTGTTAATCCGTTTAAATTGGTTAAATGATCTTCTAAAATATATGTGCGGTTCCAATATCAGCCGTCTTAGCTTTTGAGCTGTAAGTCGGCGGCGTCGCGGCTTGCAAAATATTATCGGCCAGCCGCCGCCAGCTTGTATTTCTAATTGGAATATTGATTTCACTATACACTAGACTGAACTAATTTTAATCTAGACTTACATCATAGATAAGAATATAGATTAGACTATATATTGGACTGGACTATAGACGAGACAACAAATAGGAATATAGATTATATTAGACTCTACACTATAATATAAACTATAGAAACTAGAAGACTATCGTAAGATTAGTCTATAGTCTAGACTAGACTATAAAAAGTCTTTAGACTAGACTAGTCTAAGACTATAGACTATACTATAGACCAGTTTATAGACAAGACTATAGACTAGTTTATAGAATAGACTGTAGACTAGAATATTGATTACACTACAGACTAAACTATAGACTGGGCAATAGACATGAAATGTCGTGAGGTTTACGGAATATTTTACGATACTATTAAGTACTAAAGTGCTGAATTTTCCATGCCTGATCTAAATTTACTTGTTTATAAGAGTGAGTGAGATAAGGATTTGAATATATTGTTATCAACTGAGATCCACACAGTCTGCTTAAATTTGCATGGTCATTAATATTGTTAAATTATTTTCCAGCGTTATTTTTTTGCGATATAAGAAGACTTTTGGACACTCTATTTGTTAGTATACAAGAACTAAATGTCTGGAAAAACATGTATAGAAACTATCGATAGGTTACTAAGGCATCTTTTTTCAGTTTACTTAATCAGATTATGGAAAAATGTGTCACTCTTAAGCTAATAATGTTAATTCTTTAGTGCACATATAACGTTGCTTATTTGAATAAATAATGGGAAATTTTGTAAAAGATTTCAGAATGGTCACCCTCTAGAGTGTCAATCTGTGTAATTTAAGGCATACGATCATTACTTTTGGATATTACCACACCAATGCTAGAGTAGTGTAGGGTATTAATTTTATAGTTAGTTTTTATTTAAATTTGTTTTGAATATTTAAACAAATTTCTCTCAGGTTCATGCAGTTAATTTAGTTTAGAGTTAGAAGAGTATATAATTTTTCACTCTCAGTTGATCAAACTATATATTTATGACATTTCATTATTATTTTCTGCTTGTCATTGTTGTATTGTATACAAAACAAACTGAAATAGAATGATCTGCACTTTTTCGTAATGTTAACAAATTTGTTTGCAAAAAAAACTTTCGTATCTACTGTTCGCGGCGCTGCTATTCATTGTTATCAATATTTAAGTACTAATTAATCTATTATTTATTGAGTTCAATTATATTTAGTATCACATTTGTTATATCAATAATAGTGCGAATATGCTGACAACGTTGTAAGATCTGACAACCGTGTATCACGGCTTTTAGTTTTTTTTTACAAATTTTTATAGTAATGGTAACAAGAATCAGCTGTTGAAAAAGCTTTACTACAGAGTAACATGCCGTCAAGTTTTTAATCAATTTATACATGCCGCCGATGACTAGTTTTGATCATAATCGGCCAGCCGCCGCCAGCTTGTATTTCTAATTGGAATATTGATTTCACTATACACTAGACTGAACTAATTTTAATCTAGACTTACATCATAGATAAGAATATAGATTAGACTATATATTGGACTGGACTATAGACGAGACAACAAATAGGAATATAGATTATATTAGACTCTACACTATAATATAAACTATAGAAACTAGAAGACTATCGTAAGATTAGTCTATAGTCTAGACTAGACTATAAAAAGTCTTTAGACTAGACTAGTCTAAGACTATAGACTATACTATAGACCAGTTTATAGACAAGACTATAGACTAGTTTATAGAATAGACTGTAGACTAGAATATTGATTACACTACAGACTAAACTATAGACTGGGCAATAGACATGAAATGTCGTGAGGTTTACGGAATATTTTACGATACTATTAAGTACTAAAGTGCTGAATTTTCCATGCCTGATCTAAATTTACTTGTTTATAAGAGTGAGTGAGATAAGGATTTGAATATATTGTTATCAACTGAGATCCACACAGTCTGCTTAAATTTGCATGGTCATTAATATTGTTAAATTATTTTCCAGCGTTATTTTTTTGCGATATAAGAAGACTTTTGGACACTCTATTTGTTAGTATACAAGAACTAAATGTCTGGAAAAACATGTATAGAAACTATCGATAGGTTACTAAGGCATCTTTTTTCAGTTTACTTAATCAGATTATGGAAAAATGTGTCACTCTTAAGCTAATAATGTTAATTCTTTAGTGCACATATAACGTTGCTTATTTGAATAAATAATGGGAAATTTTGTAAAAGATTTCAGAATGGTCACCCTCTAGAGTGTCAATCTGTGTAATTTAAGGCATACGATCATTACTTTTGGATATTACCACACCAATGCTAGAGTAGTGTAGGGTATTAATTTTATAGTTAGTTTTTATTTAAATTTGTTTTGAATATTTAAACAAATTTCTCTCAGGTTCATGCAGTTAATTTAGTTTAGAGTTAGAAGAGTATATAATTTTTCACTCTCAGTTGATCAAACTATATTATTTATGACATTTCATTATTATTTTCTGCTTGTCATTGTTGTATTGTATACAAAACAAACTGAAATAGAATGATCTGCACTTTTTCGTAATGTTAACAAATTTGTTTGCAAAAAAAAACTTTCGTATCTACTGTTCGCGGCGCTGCTATTCATTGTTATCAATATTTAAGTACTAATTAATCTATTATTTATTGAGTTCAATTATATTTAGTATCACATTTGTTATATCAATAATAGTGCGAATATGCTGACAACGTTGTAAGATCTGACAACCGTGTATCACGGCTTTTAGTTTTTTTTTACAAATTTTTATAGTAATGGTAACAAGAATCAGCTGTTGAAAAAGCTTTACTGCAGAGTAACATGCCGTCAAGTTTTTAATCAATTTATACATGCCGCCGATGACTAGTTTTGATCATAATATGTGTCGTGTTATTCGATTAATTGATCAGTCTACAGCAGAGATACAAGCCGAGGCGACTGAAATCGGCGGCGGCTGGCCGCTGGTAATATTTTGCAAGCCGCGTCGCCTTTGACTTCTTTCGACTTAAAAGCTAAGCCGGCTTAAACGTAGCCGCTGATAAAGATTGAAATCGCACATGTATTTCAGAAATACTTTTATCAGTCAAAAAACTGGTCTGTTGACTTGGCAATAGAATAATTCCAAACTTTCTATAGTATAGTCTAAAGCAAGTCTATTGACAGATGTAAATATATTTATCTATTGCTTAATCCATGGATGTGTCAATAGACTAATCCATAGATATGTCAACTTTATTGATTATTCTCTTAACTTATTAATCAATAGATAAATAAAAGTGCTAGTTCAGATGAATATAGAGCATATGTAGAAGTCTGTTAATCCGTTTAAATTGGTTAAATGATCTTCTAAAATATATGTGCGGTTCCAATATCAGCCGTCTTAGCTTTTGAGCTGTAAGTCGGCGGCGTCGCGGCTTGCAAAATATTATCGGCCAGCCGCCGCCAGCTTGTATTTCTAATTGGAATATTGATTTCACTATACACTAGACTGAACTAATTTTAATCTAGACTTACATCATAGATAAGAATATAGATTAGACTATATATTGGACTGGACTATAGACGAGACAACAAATAGGAATATAGATTATATTAGACTCTACACTATAATATAAACTATAGAAACTAGAAGACTATCGTAAGATTAGTCTATAGTCTAGACTAGACTATAAAAAGTCTTTAGACTAGACTAGTCTAAGACTATAGACTATACTATAGACCAGTTTATAGACAAGACTATAGACTAGTTTATAGAATAGACTGTAGACTAGAATATTGATTACACTACAGACTAAACTATAGACTGGGCAATAGACATGAAATGTCGTGAGGTTTACGGAATATTTTACGATACTATTAAGTACTAAAGTGCTGAATTTTCCATGCCTGATCTAAATTTACTTGTTTATAAGAGTGAGTGAGATAAGGATTTGAATATATTGTTATCAACTGAGATCCACACAGTCTGCTTTAATTTGCATGGTCATTAATATTGTTAAATTATTTTCCAGCGTTATTTTTTTGCGATATAAGAAGACTTTTGGACACTCTATTTGTTAGTATACAAGAACTAAATGTCTGGAAAAACATGTATAGAAACTATCGATAGGTTACTAAGGCATCTTTTTTCAGTTTACTTAATCAGATTATGGAAAAATGTGTCACTCTTAAGCTAATAATGTTAATTCTTTAGTGCACATATAACGTTGCTTATTTGAATAAATAATGGGAAATTTTGTAAAAGATTTCAGAATGGTCACCCTCTAGAGTGTCAATCTGTGTAATTTAAGGCATACGATCATTACTTTTGGATATTACCACCACACAATGCTAGAGTAGTGTAGGGTATTAATTTTATAGTTAGTTTTTATTTAAATTTGTTTTGAATATTTAAACAAATTTCTCTCAGGTTCATGCAGTTAATTTAGTTTAGAGTTAGAAGAGTATATAATTTTTCACTCTCAGTTGATCAAACTATATTATTTATGACATTTCATTATTATTTTCTGCTTGTCATTGTTGTATTGTATACAAAACAAACTGAAATAGAATGATCTGCACTTTTTCGTAATGTTAACAAATTTGTTTGCAAAAAAAACTTTCGTATCTACTGTTCGCGGCGCTGCTATTCATTGTTATCAATATTTAAGTACTAATTAATCTATTATTTATTGAGTTCAATTATATTTAGTATCACATTTGTTATATCAATAATAGTGCGAATATGCTGACAACGTTGTAAGATCTGACAACCGTGTATCACGGCTTTTAGTTTTTTTTTACAAATTTTTATAGTAATGGTAACAAGAATCAGCTGTTGAAAAAGCTTTACTACAGAGTAACATGCCGTCAAGTTTTTAATCAATTTATACATGCCGCCGATTACTAGTTTTGATCATAATATGTGTCGTGTTATTCGATTAATTGATCAGTCTACAGCAGAGATACAAGCCGAGGCGACTGAAATCGGCGGCGGCTGGCCGCTGGTAATATTTTGCAAGCCGCGTCGCCTTTGACTTCTTTCGACTTAAAAGCTAAGCCGGCTTAAACGTAGCCGCTGATAAAGATTGAAATCGCACATGTATTTCAGAAAATACTTTTATCAGTCAAAAAACTGGTCTGTTGACTTGGCAATAGAATAATTCCAAACTTTTCTATAGTATAGTCTAAAGCAAGTCTATTGACAGATGTAAATATATTTATCTATTGCTTAATCCATGGATGTGTCAATAGACTAATCCATAGATATGTCAACTTTATTGATTATTCTCTTAACTTATTAATCAATAGATAAATAAAAGTGCTAGTTCAGATGAATATAGAGCATATGTAGAAGTCTGTTAAACCATGGAGCACTTTCTTTGCCACTGGCAGGTATTCGTCGAAATTAGATTCAAATATTGTGGGAGTGATGTTATTCCGGAAATAACATTCCTAACGAACACTGATTGGAAATGGAAAAATAATATATTCAGCGAAAAACATTTTTTCTTTTATGAAAAGTAGTACACCAAAGGTCCGATAGTGGCCCAAATTTTTGGTGACCAAATATATAGTTCTTCTCTCAAACAATATATTTTGATTTTGTTGATTTCATACATATTAATGATTTGGATCCAAAAAATGAAAATTTATTCAAACAAACATACAGACGGAGACCGCTAAATCGTCTTCGATATCTATATAAATACAACATATTTTTCTTAAGAGGGTCTTACAATTAAATTGTGGAAATTACTAAAAGAGTTGCAAACATATATTTATACCCTTCTTACGAAAGTAAAAAAAATATTGATTGAACATTTTTCCACCATAAAAATTGTGGTTAGTGCCAAATTTATGTTAAAAAGCGTAAATTTGAAACTGTCATATTCCAACCGCTACATAAAACTAACAATACAAAAGGGTGAATTTAATGGCAAAAACTCACAAATAATGAAATTTTAACAATTTAATATTATGCCAGTCATGTCAAATAAATTACAGGTAATTAATTCTCCCCTAAAAGTATTCTTAACAATTTAATTTTCTATACTTTTCCCTGGACAAAAACTATTTTCTTTCTCTATACAAATACACATATTTTTGGACAACTTCACGGCACTTTCTTTTTGACATTAGTTTATTATAAAATTTTGTTTCTGCTTTTATATAATTTTGGCTTTAAAATTTACTATAGTATTAAGACCCTTAAGGCATAAAATACCAATTAGTTTACATTTCTTTTTATATATCACATTTTACTTTTTTTTGTCGGACACACAAATATTATCTCGCTTATTTTATCTCAATTCATTTTTAGATATGTTGAGACACTCTTACAGAATTTCATGTAAAATTGAACGAATGTATTATTATAGCACATGGGCCAGGTCATAGTCAACCACTCAGTTCGTTAGTGTGGATGGCGAGATAGCCTAGTTTTAAGTGTATTTAGTTTTATTCACCAAGCCATACATTTAGATATTGCTGTATGGTCATAACACACAAACAAGGACAATGACGACAGATACTAATTTTAGCTAAATGTGAACACACATACAAATAAGGGTAAATGTATATTTTAGTATAAAATATTATTAACCGTTTTATTTTTAAGGAAAGGGATCGGTTAATTAGTACATTTTACTTGCATTTACATTAACTTATTTAACACGTTTCAACCGATTCTCCACAGTTTTAAAACAAAGATCTAATTGCTGTGTTAATTAGTTACATTTAAGACACTTCCACGACAATAGCTTTCCTGAACTGTAACCTTTAGAATGTAATAATTTCACCAAATTCACTTAACTCCTTCCTTGGGTATGTATGTGTATGTTCATGCATTTATTTTCTATCTTAAAAGTATGATTATGAGTCCCTTTTGCTAAAGCAGCTGTTGCCAAAAGTGCATATAATAAACTCATTCGCTCGTTCATTCATTCATTTATTCGTTCATTTACTTATACACTAATACTTACAGAATGTAGGGAAATACTGAACTGAAAAACTGACCACTATTTTAAATTACACACCAATCCAAATAACTTTTGTGTTACAGAAAGGGATAAATGGGTATATATGAAATTTTATAATAGTACTTTTGGAATTTTTAGGAATAGAAAATATACATTATTTATGTAACGGAGCATAAGTTTTAATTTCGTACACTTACTTACATGCATATGGCCGAGAGATCCTGTAATGTTTCCGACATTCGTTTGATGTTTATGTATAAAGATGAAGGCCCATTCAATGAGCCTAATCGATGTTGTTATATCAGAACCAGAAAAATTATGTTTTATTTGTAATCAATTTACTAATCAGACCGTGAGATCAAACTCGCTATATACTCCGACAAGGATGATATAGTCTCTAGTTGAAAGTCAGGAGATGGTTGCTCAATATCTGATGTTTCGTTCTGATCGCCGTAATGATATCATGAGAACGTTTAAACGCTCGTACCAGACTTCAAGGCTTCCCACATTACTTATCCTTTTAAGGACTAAACCACCACTTAAATGGCTCTTTAGTTTCGGCAACAGCACTATATATGGTGAGTAGTCCTTGGAAATCAGATATGAGTAGAGTAATCTCTAAATACTGTCAAATATAAATTGAAAATTCGTTGGTTATAAAACATAATTTAGAGACTATTGTAGTGGAAGCTGCACCATATCATCGATCCACAAACGTCATCACCGAACTTCACTTCTTCTAACTTCTATACCTTGAACACTCAATTTTTTATTATCAGTTCTCTTCCTCTGGGGTGTTTTATGTGCTAGGGTAAAAGTACCGAAAACTTTCTTGAAAATATACGTTAAAATTAGTAAATAAAACATTATGTTCCCGAAAATTTAGGATCAAATCACAAACAAAATATTCTCGAGATAAACGCTAAATGATATTAATTGCTTTGGGGCCTCGAGAAAATACCATCAGCCACGTGGGGAAGAAGGTTTATTATGATTTGGAAAAAGAAAGATATAAAAAGATCAAAAAGTAACTTCACGGAATCATTACTGATAATGAGATAAGCGACCAAGAAACCCAATCAGCTGCAAAACTAAATAATTACGGCTCCACGATAATACTATATATTAAGTGGAACCATAAAGATTCCATACAAAAATAATTGGTGTTTTCTACCGATTAATTTGAAATGATTGAAACTGAGCAAAGCGACATTGCAATTGTCAAATTTTGACTCATCTACCTTAAATTTCACATCTTGCCCCTTTCCTAAAACTAATTGACCGTCTGGTAGACCGGAGGTGGTGGGTTCGATTCCCAGGCCTGATAGAGGCCTAGATGTATTTCTTCGGATTCGATGTATATATGTACATCCTCCTTTCAAACTAACTAACTAACTAACTAGTTCTCATCATGCCCCTTTCCGCTACTTATCGATGCAGAACGCTCTCTGTGGAATACTCTCCACTTTCGAACAGGGTGTCTGATATCGATTAAATTCATGTTTGTCCTCCACATATAAACATACCTAAAAGTCCATACAGGGTATCCGATATCGATTTAATTTGTATTTGTCCTCCACATATGAACATATCATTTTGACGCGTATAGCAAGATAGTATACTAAGAGTATAGGAAGTAACTGCAACTGATTCAAAGAAAGGAAGTACAAATTTTGGATATTCTACGATGTTAACTTCTGACTCTAACAGTGAAAGTGGCGATCATCTTGCTCAAATGTTCTTACCAAACAAACTACTTTTTTCCCCCATAAAAAGTACAGTTGTACAAAATTTTACCCAAACTTGTTTTAGTGTGGCATGTTGTTGTATTTGTTAAAATATTGTTAACAAAGCAATAATCACGTGTCCTGTGTGTGTTGTTTTGCTAGTGAATTGTAAATGTGTGAGCGAAAGTATAAGTATCAGTGAATTTAATCCAAGTATTTGTGCGTCTCTGTGTGTGTGTGTTTGGGTCTTCAAAGATTTTTATCTTTAACCAGCTAAAAGAAGCAAAATAAAAAAATCCAGCGCATGAATGAAAATAAAAATGTGAGGGTGTCATTAGGCCATGGTCACTTGGCTATTGCGAGAAACATTTAATGCATTTTACGAACAGACAGCTGTTATTACGGGGTTTGAACAGCATTGCCCCTGTTCTTGTCGTTGTTGTCGTTGTTGTTTTCTTTGGGTTTTAGAATTTTAAAACATGTTTTTAATGGTTAATAAAGTTCTCTTTATTTTTATGTTTTTACTGCTCCTGCTGCTGATTGTTATTTGTTGTTGCTGTTGCTATTTTTGTCTGCTGTTTCATTTTTAGCCACTTTTCTTATCTTCAGTGGGAGGTTATTTTGCATTCAATTTATTTTCTGTGTAATTTATTCCCTTTATTTTGGGTGTTTGTATAATTAAATTTTATTTATACTCATGTTTGTGTGCGTGTGTGTATGTGTTGTTATGGAAGTAGTGAATATTTGTTAAATATTCTTTTGAATATTTATTTATATAATTTTGTATCAAACCACAAATTTGGTTGGCAAATTTTGTTGGGTGTGCAAAATTGCGTGGCGATTTTAATAATTTGTGCAGCTATAGGGGGTTATTTTAAAGGATATACATAATAGTTATATTGCTGTTATCGGTATATATATGCATGTATTTATTGTAGCTTAAAAGAGTTTGTTTTGTTTAATACTGTTAAAATAAAACTTCGTTAGAAATCAAGGCAGACAACTGATTGTATATCGTTAAGTATTCTTTAACAAGATTGATTGTATTTTTTTTAATAAAATATATTTTCTCTTAATAATCTTACACCGATATCAATATTGTTATCAAACTATTAAATTTTAGAAATTTTTAAGATCTTTGGAATATAGCGCTATCAACAGAAAATTTGATTAAAATAAGTAGCGATACCTTTATTCGTTTCGATTGCCAAACTCGATGGAAACTAAAATTTTACATGGAATTTTCTTTAACACTTTCATTTGCCACCTTGCTGCTGCTGCTGAAGTTATTGTAATTTGCTGCATATTTAAAATTTGCAGTATTTTTTTTTTCTTTTATTTTTCCATATTATTACCACCCATGAAGTTGTGACCACATGTCATGTTGTGTTGATGTTGTTGCAGTTTCTTTTTTTTACATTTCCCTAAAAAGGAAAAATTAACAACAGTCCATTTAATGGTTTGGCGAAAAGTTAAGGGGGAGTTATGAGCTCGAATAGTAAAATGACATATTTTAACCCTAAAAATTTGGTTTTGGAAATTGAAAGAAAATTTATTAGTGTAAAAATAAAATAGAAGAAAATATTTGTTCATTTAAGAGAAAATGTGTATGTGTGTGCGGTTTTACTGAATATCTGTCGTTTAAGTTGTAATATTGGGAAAGAACACTCTGAAATTGTCGTAAAATTTTACATGCTGGATTTTATATTTATCCTAGTGAAAACAACTAAAATATGAAGTCTATCCTTCGAATGAGCGAGAAAATATCCATAATTATGGAGAGTTAAGCGATTGAAACAAACCGTAATTATATCATATATGGATCCATAAATTAATAAAATTACTGCGAATATGTAATTTGACTGGTCAATAGACTTGCCATTAGCATAGTCAATCGATTTGTAAAAGTCATGTTAATATGCTAATCCATAAACTGATCAACAGACCAGTATAAGCTATAGCAGTCAATAATATGATCAAAACATTTATCAATAGACTAATCCATGGTTAGTGGAATAGTCAGTAAAATTTTATTAACTAGCCAACAGTGTAGGCAATAGAAGAACTAATGGAATTGTCAATAGACTAAGGATAGTCATTGGAATAGTCAATTGTATTATCATACAGTCTTGTAAATAGATAAGTCAGTTTAATATAGACTGTTCATTAGAGTATTATATAGACTAGGCATCACAGCAGTCAATGGGCAGGTCTATAAACTATTCGATAGATTAGTCAATAGATCATTAAGTAGACTTTTCAAGAGCCTAGTCAGTAGACCAACCTATGGACTAGTCCATAGACTTTTAATTAGAATAGTCAATATACTAGAACATAGAATAACTACTAATGGACTAGACTGTTCATTAGAGTAGTATATAGTCTAGGTATCACAGCAGTCAATGGACAGGTCCATAAACTATTCGATACATTAGTCAATAGATCATTAATTAGGCTCTTCAAGAGTCTAGTCAGTAGAGCAACCAATGGAATAGTCAAAATAGTTTGAATTAGAATAGTCAATATACTAGTCCATAGAATAACTAAAAGGCTAGTCAATAGGCAAGTTCCTAAACCAATCAATAGACCCCAAAATTGTCAATAGACTAGCCAATCAATAGATACAGGCAATATATTAATCCATAGACTATATCAATAGGCAATAGTCTAGAAAATGGGTTAATCTTTGGAATAGTCAATTGGCAAAGTATTCAGCAGATTAATCTCAAAATCATTCAGTAGACTCTTCAACAAACCATTAAACTATTTAAACGACTCTTCAATAGATTGGTCAATAAACTAGTTAAAAGGCTCTTCACAAGTTAATAGTCTAGAAAATGTTTTAGTCATTGTAGTAATCAATGGATTAAGTATCCAGACGATTATTCAATATAGTCGTCAACAGATCATTCAGTAGATTTATAAAGGGTCTGGTAAATGGCAAGTCCCTAAACGAATTAATAGACCCAAAAGTTGTTAATAGACAGCTTAGCAATATATACAGACAAAAGATTAATCCGTAGACTAAACTATAGTCTTGAAAATGGTCTAGTCTTTGGAGTAGTCAATTGACTAAGCATTCAACAGATAATCCAAACATCATTCAGTAGACTCTTCAACAAATCATTGAACTAGTTAAACGAAAAATATTCTTTAATAGTCTACAAACTTGTTTAGCCATTGGAGTAGTCAATGAACTAAGTATTCAGCAGATACATCAAAAGAACATTCAGTAGACTCGTCAAGGGTCTAGTCCATTGACTAGTAAACACATTCTTCCATAACACATTCAAAATACTAGTCATTAAAATACTTAATAGACTAGTCAACAGTCGATTCCATAAACGACTTTCTAGACGAGTTACTAAACTGACCAATAAACCATTTAATAAGCAATTAATAGACTCTTCAGTGGACTTGTCAATAGGCTAGTATATAGACTAGCCGAAGGATCAGTAAATAAACCAGTCTTAATATTAATCAGTAAAGGATTTGACTAGACTGTTGACTACATTGGAAAAAATTTCCATGCATAGTTTTAATTTCGTTAAATGTCATATGCCTTAATGATGACAAAGGATTTCGTACCTAAGTAAAATTAGAAAGGGTTTGATTGAATAATATTTCATAATATGCACGAAATTTTCGTAAATATTACGAAAAACGTAGTTACGAACGTTTTTTCGTAAGGCATGGATTATTTTCAGTGTAGATATTAATCGTATAAGAGACAAAGTGTTTTACAATCAATGCCGAATTGTTCATCTGAAAAAAAAAAACATTTTAGTATTTTGCAAATCTCCGGCTTTTTTAGCATCAGTCTACTGAATTATATCCGTATGTGTGGGGGTGTGTTTGTTTTTGTTTTACTATTTGCTTGTTTTCATACATAATGTTCCTTAAGTGCTACTCCAGAGATAAATCTCAAGAAAGAACAAAATGAAGTAAACTCTTTTTTATTGTTTTAGTTGTTTGTACCTTCTTATACTTGTGATGACATTTCAAATGCATTTAAAGAGAAAACTTTATCACATTTTGAGGAATGACTAACACACACACACACATACATATACATAAATGTTTTTTTTGTATATAAACAAGGATGTTTGATATTATGACTTAAGTGTGTGTGTGTGGATTTTCTTATCCTTTACATATTTGTTATGACATATTAAGATCATATTTACTTTAAAGAATCTGTAAAAGGTTTTATGTTAGGAAAATTTCAAAAAGTTTGGTAGCGTTTATTTAAGTCGTTATTTATTGTCATCTATTTTACTATATCCTTGCTGTTTTTTTTTTTTAATTTTTATTTCCTTATTATTATTTTTAATGCTCATCTTAAGTACCTTTACATGTATGAGTTCGTGATAAACTGTAAAACTTTTTGTCACAAGTATTTGTGTCTAACAAGTTTGTACTTAATTTAAAGTTATAATTGTTAACTATACAATAATAATAATGGAAATGTTTACAATGGCAAAACAAAACTTTTGAATTTCACCAAAATTAGTTGCAAAAAAGTCTTAAATATTAAATCTACTTAAAATTCGTAGAATGTTATATTTGACCAAAAACCAGCAAAAAAATGTTTGCAGTTGAAATGCAAGTTTTTGTTTATAGAAATATTTTTTCCTTCGAAATAATGTAAAGCTATTTTTAACTTGCAGGTACTATCTCGATTACAGTATATGTCACAGTGTAGTTTTTTTCTACTATTCTATTTCGGTTTTTTTTTCTTTTCGAAGTAAAAATTCTGTCATACTAAAATGTCCAAATCTGAGCATGAAATAAATAACAAGAAGCATCATTCTAATGAAGCTTCATAGTGAAATTTTCCAGTTGTCATATGATTTAACATTTATTCTTTTTTATTTGTGTTTTTTTTTTGCTCAGTTCTTGATTTTCACATTTTTATGAAATTTTTGCAGAAAGATGCACCTTAGTTGTTGACCAACCACAAGGTTGGTGGTGTTCTTTTTTTCTCTCCGAGTTATTTTGTTAACATACTGCATACTTTTTTTTACAAATATGTGGAACAGTGGGGAGAAAAATTTAGATTTGGTTTGGAAGTGCATTGTAAATTAAAATTTGCTTTGAACAGACCGATGTTTTATTAATATTGATCTAATCATTAGTTAAATGACTTATCTCTTGACTTTTCTACTAAGTTGTTTCTAAACTGTATAACGGCGATTCTATGGACCAGTCTATTAACTAGTTTACGAAATAGTCTACTAACCATTCTATTGACTTATTTATTAACTAGTCCGTGAATAGGTCTGTCAGAGAGATCGTGTAACAGTTAATTGTCTGCTTTATTTAACCGTCTACATATTCCCAGCAAAATCTTTACTTACCCGATAAGTAGTCAAGTAATATTGGAGAAAAGAGTAAGTAATTACATTTTGTGTGAATAACTACTTATTTTAGTTCGATCATAACCAAAAAAAAAACTAGGTACAAATCTGCTTAACCGAATTTTCCGGATTTAAAATAGATTTTACAGTTATTTGTTAATCATGCCATTTAAAAAGCAATTTTATTATATTATCTAGAATGGTTTCTACACAAAAGTAAATAATAACAGTTCTTAATAAAATCGATTACTTTTCAAAAAAAAAAAAATAATGTATGTTATTAATAACGACAATTCATTACCAAGTAAGGCATGAAATAACTACATTACATACAATACTCATTTACAAAATTTAAAAAAATTTCACTGGGACAGTTTTGGACTAATTTATGGACTGGTCTATTGACTAGTCTATCTACCACTTTATTAATTAGTTTACACACTAGTCTATGCGCTGGTTATAGTAATTATACCATACACCACTTCAGTGGCTAGGGTATATTGGGTTTGTACTGATGTTTGTAACATACAAAAAATATTCTTCCTATACCCACCTTAAAGTACATCAATTGGCTTAGAATCGTTTTCTGAGTCGATTAAGCTTTGTTCGTTCGTCCGTCCGTCTGTCTGTCCGTTCCTCCGTCTGGTTGTCCATGTAAGCTTTGTGCTCAAGGTACAGGTCGCAATTTTCAAGATAATTTGATGAAATTTAGATCATATACAACCATACCTCCCGAATAAGACCTTTGGGCTCATAATTCAGTTAAATGTTCCATTATATCAACAAAACTTAGTTTTATAGAACTTTTAATGACATTACCTACTGTTGTAATGATCGGGCATCATTTGACCCTATCCCCATACAAACTCCCTTCAGAAAATGACTTGAAGGTCAAAAATCACATTAATTATTCATAAATAACTTTCAAGAAGATGTGAATTTCTCTACTAACATTTTTAAGGATAGGCCCAAATGTTTGAGACCTCTTGTAAAAATCCCTTTTTTTACCCAAAATAAGTACAAATAAAGTTAAAGAACAAATCAAATGCTTTATTTTTTTAATAATTCCAATTTTTAACATATTGACTGGTGTAGGGTATCGGCTAAACCCGACTATACATTCATACTTGTTT
Organism: Lucilia cuprina; assembly: GCF_022045245.1. Classification (NCBI taxonomy): domain Eukaryota; kingdom Metazoa; phylum Arthropoda; class Insecta; order Diptera; family Calliphoridae; genus Lucilia; species Lucilia cuprina. Next base: position 59,285,676 of record NC_060954.1, read on the forward strand.
TATTTAGATTAGTGTAGCTACTAATATATGGACTAGTCTGGAGATTGATTATTCTATGGATTAGTCAGTAGAGCAGTCTATAGATTAGTGTATGGGTTGTCCATTAACTACTCTATGGACTTGTCAATGGATTATTTTTGGACTAATTGTGAACTAGTATTTTTAATAGCCTATAGACTAGTCTATTGTCTAGTCTATAGAGTATGCTATGAACTAATTGTCTATACGTTATGTGTATTAGTCATTGGACTTGTATATGTATTAATCTTTTAGTCTACGGATTAGTCTAGGGACTTGTAAATTGACTAGGTTGTGAACTATGGATATATATTGATTTAGTTTATGGACTGTCTATTGATCGTACATTATTTGTTTTTGATCAGTCTATTTACTGGTCTATTGCCAGTTCGACAAGGAGTTAATGCATTCGAAAATTATACATATTTCAATTTACGCCTAACCACCTGCCTGTCAATTAGAGTCAGTCTTTCGTCATGGAAGTACTCTTTGTAAACGAGGTTTAAGACAATTGTCACTTTAGTGTACCTTTGTAAGCGTGAGAGTGAACACTTGAAAAACAAACTTAAGTTTTTTGCTGTCTCTTCGTAATCTAATGTTGTGACGATTGACTTCCTCGTGGGACAAGCTTATGTTAAAATAAATAGTGACCCGGACGCTCGCTGGCTAAGGGTTACCCTAAGTGGTAGGTTAGTTAGGTAGTTCGGGACTGTCCTGTATTAGTCAAATGACTAGTATATTTATTTCGGGAAAATGTTCATCTCAAAAATTAAATTGAGTTTTCTTTTTTCTTCTCCACTGTATTTTCACATACAAAACATTGTTACAACTTGTCTATTTACACTATTTACACAATGTTGAGTTGAGGACAAAAAAAGATACCAAATAAAAATGAAAAAAAAAAGAATTACTGACCTAATTTTCAGCAATCATATGCTACGTATTTTTAATCAAACATTCTTCATTTTATTATTTGCATTCAAAACCAAAAAACAAATTTCATACATTATTTTTTTTGCAATTTAAGATCATTGTGTTCACAACATGTGTGAGCGTAGACAGATAAATATGATCATAAAATATTTTTATAATTAATGAATGACAAAGTGAGTCACAAAAAAAAAAAAGAAAAAAACGAGATATCATTGAATTGACTAGTTTATGAGTAAAATGATCCGAAACTACAAAAAAAAAAATCATTCATTCATAATTTCATTATATGACGAATGTAATGAAGGTCAGCGATGAACATTTTTTAAACGTCAATTGAAAGGTTAAAAAATCCATATATACATACAACATAAATATTTGATGCGTCAAAAGTACAAGTTACATACAATCACCTCTTCCCCTTTTCTTCTCTACACTTTCTTTCTAAATAGAATTTAACCTCAGACATGCAACGTGTATTAAATTCAATCAACTTAAATAATTCATTCATTCACCCTTTTCATCTTTGTGATGTTTATGGAATTATGATGATGATGATGACGATTATAATTGTTATAGTGGTTTAATATTTTTTTGTCGCTGTTTTTTTTTCAAAATAATATTTGACTTTGTGTATTTTTAATTTGAGCAATAATTAAATTAATTTTTAAAACAAATTAAAGTCCTATAATTGTTGAGCGCTTTTAATGCTATAAATATTATAATAAAGAATTGAAAGTGACATTTGTTTTTTTTTTAATTATAGACAAAGAAAATTTAATGCTGGTCAATGGTTGTGGTCGTTCATAATTATAATTTTCAATTTTGGTACAGTGGGACGAGTTAAATGAAAAAATTAAATTATTAAATTGTATTAATATTCATATATATATATATATATATATATATATATATATATATATATATATATATATGTAATATTGTCTCGTTTATTGACTGATCACATAATTGATCTATGGACTAGTCTATTGGCTAGTTTAAGATCTATTAACAAATATATGGACAGATCTTTGGATTAGTCTATTGACCGACAAATTTATTATTGACTGAACTATGGACTATTCTATGGACAAATCAATGGACTAAATTTTTGATCTGATCTTTTAACAGATCTGTGTCTATCTAGACAATTCACTGATCAATTGAGTAGAATATTGACTGATCTATGAACTCATCTGTGGACTAAGTAGATTATTGATTAATCAGATCTCTAGAGAGATAAATTGACTAATCTATTGAATGATCTATAGACTAGTTTTTTTCGGCAAGTCTATAGACTAGACTTTTTATTGATCAGTTAACTTATCTTTACACTGATCTATTAACTAGCCTTTGACCTATTAACCATTCCGTGAATAGTCTATGAACTTGTCTAATCTTAAGTCTATATTGGCTAGTGGATTAAACGATAATCTATTGACTAATCTATGGAATCGTGCCTTGATTGATTCATTGAATAGTTCAGTTCAAGATCTTTAAAGTGATCCTCCATGATAGACCCATTAGCTATATATGGACTAATCTATCAAATGATCTATTGCTAGACTGAACTATAGTCTGTGAACAAGTGGATTATAATCCATTAAATAAAACTTCCCAGTAAAAACTTTCATTACCATATAAGGGGTTAAAATTCTAAAATTTACTTTTAAGTATTTACTTTTAAGCAATTATTTTAACACGCAGATGTCATTGGAGACAAGTACTTACCACAAACGATTACAAGTAATTAGAAAAAGTTGTCATTGTAAATCGCATGAAAAAACTTATACAGTTTCTATATCATTACTGACAAGGTGACTAATGAATTTGAAAGTATTTATATAATTCTTTATTAGTAAGACCTTATAAGACTAGTTCTATGTAATCCAGGCGATATCTAGCAGTCATTCAAAGGTATGTTGTTAGGTAAGTAATGAAAATTGAAAGGCATTACCCAGTGTTTGCTGGTTTATTGATAGATCTATGTATTAGTCTATTGACTTTTTTATTAATTGATCTATAGACTTTTCTATCAGCTGATTTGTTCTATTATCTATGGACTCACCTTTTGACTCATACATTGAGTAGTCTATTAACTGATCTCTTAACTTGTGATCTAATGGCTAGCCTTCGGCCAGGTCTATGAACTAGACAAGTCTATGAACTATTATATTGGCCTGATCTTTTGACTGATCCATCGACTATTAATTGATCTGCACTATTCTGTTAACTAATCTGTGGAATAATCTCTTGATTAGGCTATTAACTGATCTAATGAATAGTCTTTTGAATGACCTACTGACAGGTCTATTGACTAGTCCATTGACTGATATTTTTACTATGTAGTCTATGGAGTTTCAAGCAACATTATCACACTTTAACAATTCCCAATATCTGCCCTTGTTTCACTGTTTCACTTTGTCCCATACACATAGTTTTAACAAATAATATCCTATAATCTTAAATAAGTTTAAAAAGAGTACGAGTCATAATATGACATTCCCCCTTTCTTTAGCCCGAGTATAAAAATCAATGATGATGATAATGGATTATTATATATTTAAATATGCTGGTTGGTATATTTTGTAATTATACTACTCAAACCAAACAACTCATCACTTCCATCTATCCAACCATTTCCACACATGGTCATTCATAACTATTTGTACATTTGAACTTAAATTGTTCATTTACAAATTGATAATTACTGCTTATTGTAGTTTAAATTATTATTAAGATGCTTAGACGATGAAGGGGGGAGGGGGTAGCCATTAGTGAGAGTAAGAGTTATAGAAGATGTTGTTTGCAGTTGCTACATATGTATATGAAAGGTCACTGACAATCCTTAACTAACAGCAAAGAAACAAATGAACGAATGAACGAAGTAAGGGGGCACATAGAAAAGGGGTTAATTTATTTGATTATGCAATTAAAATTTGTTTACTATACAACATATATTCTACATAAAATTTAACGTTTTACTCTTAAGCTAACCCCTGGCATATAATGCCTAACTATACTCTACAACTACTACTACTACTCATTATACTCGTAATTAATTTTATAAAATGTTGCAATCATTTTACACACATACTTAAAAATATAATGGATTTATACCAATATATGTAGATATGTACGTATATAGTATACCAGCATCAAACGTTTTAGTATTTTATGTTTGTTACTCGTACTTAAAATGTCTACTTATAGATGAAAGGGTCAGGCGAGTGAATATGGGCAGACAAACAGAAATTTCATTTCGGTTGATTTTAACCAGCAAACAATTAAGATAAAATCCCATATCAGGAAATTATGGTAAAACCACATAATCCTTAACGAATCTCCGTTACACTTAACCGTTCATTCTATACCTATTCGTATTTACAACACTCACATGTCATTACTTATTCTCACACAATCAAGTATTTACTATTCCCAATAGTTTTACAAGGAGTCAATGTATCCCTTTACATATTTATGTTTTACTCCATTAGTGTTTCAACTTTTAAAGCTTAAATTCTTCATAACTCATAAGAATTAGAAGCATCCCAGTAAAATATATTCAGATTTTGGTAATGAGTATTGTAGGATATGTAGTTATTTCATACATTACTTGGTAATACGTTCTCGTTATTAATAAAATAAATTAATTTTTTTTGAATGGAATTTGTAGTCAATTGTCTATAGCGCAAGTCTAATAAAGATTTAGTTAGTGTTTCTAATCGTAGTTGATTTTGGAAGTTTTTTCAAAAAATTTTGATATTTACATTTGTATGAAAACCATTCCAGATAGAATGATAAAACTATTTTTTAATGGGACATTGAATAAGAAAATAGAATAACAAACACGAAAAAACTGTTAACCTAGTTTTAAATCCGGAAAAGTCGGGTAAGCACATTTGTAACTAGTTATTTTTTGGTCATCGTCGAACAAAAATAAATAGTTATTCACCAAAAAAGTAAATACTTACACTTTTCTCCAATATTACTTGCCGGGTTGCTGGGTTAAGCTAAAGATACATATTGCGGGAACAGTTATCTTGAATTACAGGGATAAGTTGATTGCTCGTATAAGTCTACGATGCTATTAGTTTTAGTTTTTACTTAAATTTTTAGATATTGAAAGGAGTTTTTGTAATGTCAATATAAAATTGTCAAATATTTTCTAACTAATAAAGTGTCAAGCATTAACCATTTAAGAATATTAGAAACATTAGCACGAAATCATCATAAGAATTTTACCAATAAAACGCCATTCTATTACTTCCAAAGTAATCGTTGATATATAAAACTCAAAAACAGTTAGAGTAAAAATACGGTTGTTATTAACACATTATTTAATACCTTACTTGGTAATGAGTAGTCGTTATGAATCAAATGTAATTAGTTACTTACCCTAAAAGTTAAAAAGAATCGGTAATAAGTAATGTTGTTATTTAATACATTACCTGGTAATGTGTAGTCGTTATAAATCAAAAGTAATTAATTATTTATCATAAAAGTAAGTACAACCACTTTGTTCCAATATTACTTGCCTGGTCCTCTGAGGTTGTGAAATGTAGCCACCTAAGCAATGTAATAGAATGATTCCATAATCCCTTTTTTCATAATTTCTTCATCACTTATAAACCCTTTCGATCTCTTAGTATAAATAAAGATTTTCCTCTGAGGTTGTGAAATGTAGCCACCTAAGCAATGTAATAGAATGACTCCATAATCTATTTTTTTCATAATTTCTTGATCACTTGTTAACCCTTTCGATCTTTTAGTATAAAATGTACTAAAAAGAATTTTGAAATGTTACCATAAATCTTATATTCATATGTGTAGTTTTAACCACATTTCAAAAACTTGCAAAAATAACATTTATGTGTGGTTATAGATTTAATTATACAATTGTATAAAGTTTATAGTAAATGTCAACCAACAATATATACAAAAACACAAAAGGATTAGAATGGACAAGAATAACAACATTCTAATACACCTGTTGTTAGACTTTATGCTGTATACCTTTTTCACACATTTACCAATATCTGTTTCTGAGTGGGACTATATTTATGTGTATATATATCGAAAGTATTTGTTTGTATCTTATTGCTATATGTTATTTAGTATTTGCAATTGTTTATAAAACGAATGCCCTTCAGAGGGCCTAACATGTACCGGAAATTCCTTTGTACTCGATCATGTCTGTTCTGAAATATATGATCTTTGAATAACGCTCCAATTAAGAAAATAAGCCATCATTTGTGATCATTAACATCTTCGACTAAAAGGCCTTTTTTATGAAAATCATAAAGTCGAATGCTGATCCCAATTAAGAACTTTGAGAAAATCAGTTTTCATCCATATTTCCCTTATAAATAGTTTGTTATAATAGATCCTAAAAATGCTGGCAATCTTGCTTGTCACTTATCTATACTCAGGCTGCTAAAATATCTTTCATTTCCAAGTGTGTGCCGTGCATCAAAGCGGTTACCAGGGTTGTTTTATTCGAAATTGTCATATACGCGGAAAATATTCGAAGTGTTGCAAGTCTAGTAGATTCCGCCTATATTGGATCAGTGTTAAGAATATAGCCTGAGACAATCATGAAACTTCTGTTCAGTGGTAGCTCGACCTTTGTGACTGTTAGGTCCTTTGAGCTAAACTGTGTACAAATTAAAATATTAATTGATTTTTAGTAATTAGAAATGATCGTGGCCTACCATTACTTCTTACATATAGTATGTAGATGCTGAGAACCCTTTAACTTTTGAGTCCGTGACCAAGGGTTCTTAAACCAGGAAAATGTCCAGATCTTCCCCTGCTAGGAGTACTATTAGATTGTCTGAGGCACACTTTGAGTACTTCAAATTAATTTTCACTATCTTTAATGTCATTGTCATTTCATGCCAGTGAGTTGGCAGTTTCCATCTCATCCGTCTCTTCACTCGCCGATTTTGTCAGCCTGAACACTTTCACTTTGTCGCCCCTCGCCCCAAACAACAGCCTAAAGCCCGGCTTCTCTAGCTCAGCAGAGAGAGATTATGTGATGGCGAGAATTAAGCATGTGTGTCCTTCTCCATGTTCTGTGCGGATGATAGCCCAGTCATTCATATTTATGTTGGGATCATTCCAACATCTTGGGTGCTTCGATGCTCATCTTTATTAACCTATACATTTCTAATCTTAGTGATGGACTTGCTGAGTAACTCTTTTGAAAATTCATCCACCCATTTGATTAACCTATATCCCCGGTGAATCTCACAGATATCAAAACGGGGTACCTTGTCGTCCTTGTAAGTGAGCAAGTGTTCCATTTCGAGCTCGATTAATTTAGACTCAATGGCATCCCATTCTATTACCACAGGATTGATCGCCTCGTTTTTTCAGTAACTAGAGCCATTAGCAGGCGGTGTTTCACCATTTCGTTAAATGGTCTTCTGGCAGTTGTCATGGTGCGGTCTACAAAGTCTTTCAGTACTCATCCATCTCAGTTTGATATTTGACGCGATCATCTTCACCGCGTTCATGAGGATTACCATTAGCAGCATTCTTTGCAATCTTGTCGAGAATGAAAGCAGCCTTGGTATATCTGGCTTTGAGGATGTCTTTCTGACATTTCCTAGTTGTCGAGCTTTTTAAGGGTAGGAGAGTGCTATGTCTTTCACTCCCACTACCTGAGAGACTTACAACCGTCTTGACTGGAGGCGAGAAGGTCGTCTTCGAATGATAATCAAATCTCATCTTTCATCTATCTATCTATCTATCTATCTATCTATCTATCTATCTATCTATCTATCTATCTATCTATCTATCTATCTATCTATCTATCTGTACACTTTAGAAATAACTGAAAATTTCTGAACAATCATTCCAGGTGAAGGAAGAAATGGCAAAGGCCCGCAATAAGGCCTTCGATAAATTACAGCTATAATTATGCTAGGTGTATGTTTGTATATAACTACATAATTTCTTTAAATCCATATATATGTATATATTAAATCTTTGATAGGCTTGTTGTGAATGTTCTTGCATTTGCAAAATGGGGTTTAAATGCTAATTTGTAGAAGCAATTTGGTTTTGTCGACATCATCATTGTCATTGACTTTTGTTGGTTTGTATTGTTTCCTTAAAATTAACATACACAAATGTATGAAACAATAACAAAAGTGTTTGTTGTTTTAAGTATTAATTTTATAATTTATAAATTAAAATTTTGAAAACTATGACTTTCTCTGATGCATTCAGCCGCTGCAGTGTAATAAAATAATTTAATAAAAACTTGAATTGAATTGTATTTTATTATATTTATTAAAATTTTAATAAATAAAAAGTTGTAAATAATACTCTAGTTTAGTGTCATAAGGTGTCATATGAAATCATATCTGAAATCTTTAGTCAAGATACTCTTACAATTTTCTCTTTTCCTTTCTTAATCTATATCTGTTGAACTAATCAAGCTTGAATCCATAAATAACTCATAATTCAAATCCTGTACTTTAAAAGCAAAAACATACCAAAAACTGAGACATAAAACATTTTTTTCTTTAACATAAATTTCTAATTTATAGGGTCAATAATAAAATTTATTGCCACATAATTTTACAAATTCACGACTAGCCGCAACAAAAACAATAAAACAGAAAATGCAAAATAAAAAAACAGTAGTCTAAGCTTACATTGTAATGATGATCAAATACATCAGATATACATAAATTGAAGTACACGAAAATTACATTATACCAACAGTTCGGGAAATCTTTAATACATTTATAATTTGACAATAAATGTACTTTTCATATTTTAATCCTTTTTTGTCATAGGTCCTTGGATAAAGGAGAAAATGTACTTTTATGTTTTCACTTAAAAATGGACTTTTGCGGGGAAATTAAACTAATCACAGGTTTTAATCCTTTTTGCCTGAAGGACTTCAGTTTAAATTAATATTGTCAAAATCTGTGATGACTCATATTGAGACCAACATGTAAAAGTTAAGTGAAGAACTAAAAAGTATAAAATTGTAATACATTTGGTACCATTTTCAAACTTTTCTACACATTTCCGACAATATCTACAACAGCATCATCATCATCATTATCTATTGCCACATACTTGTAATTCCCTATTTTTATGACCTTTAGACATAAAAGTTTAAGTGGTCACATACATATACACGCATATTATTCCATTACTACTCTTTGCCTATGTTTACGTGTAAATATGTGTATGCATAGACATGAAAATGTGAGTGAGAGTTTTAAAAGCAAACTCAAACATACATAAATATTTTTGTAAATCATATTTACAGTGGGACCAGGCCGTATAATTGAATTAGACTCTCGAGTAATAATAATTGTTGTGTTGTTGTTGCTGTTTATGTTCCCATATACATAAACTCATGAATCATGAGTCAGAAAGAAGGTTTTTGTCCCCCTTTGTAGTACAAACATACTTACTTACTTACATTCATTCAATCAATTTGCCATTTCGGCGTATTGTCACATTAGAATTGGGTGGTGGTGGTGGCGGTCGTCGATAGTAGATGGTACCAATGGCGTTAGTCTTGGAAGTGATGGTTACGGCAGAATTGTTTTATGATGTATACTCTCCTCATCTTTAATCATAAAAATTCGTCATAAATATTGGCTTGAGTTTAATGTGTTTGTGTATGTCTGTGCGTGAATGCGAGCGAATGTCTGTGACTATTTGTTGTTAACCAGAATTGTACTTGATTTAAAGTACTTTTATAGATTTTTGTCGTCTTTTTATGTGGAGGGGGAGCAGGACATTTTTATGTGTTGTAGAGCAGGACATTGGTAAATTTAATTTAAATTGATTAAGTCTTTGTTTAAACATGAAAATACTTTGTTGAAGCGTGGGAGGGGGGAGAGTAAAATTATGTTTACATAGTCTTTTTTTGAGAGTTAGAGTAATAATCAATATATGTATATATTTTTTCTGTACTTTTAAAAACTTAGATTTTTGTAGAAGTCCTTTAATGTCATCTTTTCATTACATTTATGGTTACTGGTTGAAGAGATTTACAAACGACAAGGATTATGAGTTCATACTGACTTTAATTTATTTAGGGTGCTTAGTGTTTTACTATTAAATTAACTTCGCCATAACATTTTCTAGTTCTTAATAACTTAATAACTTTTGCAAATATTGTATTATACGTAATATTTCTATCTATTTATTTATTTTTTTTTTATTATTAAAAAACTTTAAAAATTTCTTTTAGATTAAATAAATTGATCTAACCCACAAAAGGATTTTCCCCCTAATATTTTAATTATATAGAATTTTTCTCAGGGGTCGTGTCTCTACTACGAATTCGTTACCAAACTATTAATATGCAACCTTATGCCAATAGATGGCGCCGCAACATAAAAGTAAATATTTAAAAATTTTATTTTTATTGTGAATTATATACATACAATCATTTTTTAAGTAAATTCTTAAACCTATTCACAATCATAACCAAATAGTATAATGTTATTGTGAATAGCTTTTAGTACAATGTTAGCAAATTCATAAACCTTTAATGTTACTCATTTTCCAAATTGTAAGCAGAGCTTTGAGTTTCCGGAATGTAAAATTAAAATCACATAGAAATATTTTTAAAAAATTGTCGCTTGCTGTCACCCGAGTTACTGCGAACGTAACAAAATTGCATATGTATGTGTCAGAAAATATTTAAAAGTTATAGAAAAATTGTAAAACATGAAGGTATATTAATCATAATTAATTGCATTCATTTCGTTTGTATGTACTCACCTTGCAAGTAAACCTTACAGTATTTTTATACAAAAAAAAAAAAAGATTAAAATCTGTGATCACTTCTATTTTCCATTTTTGACTCAAAACATAAAAGTCCATTTTCTAGCTAACCGGAAGGCCCTAGGGCAAAAAGGATTAAAATCTGTGATCACTTATATATTCCACCAAAATTCAATTTTTGACTCAAAACATAAAAGTCCATTTTCTGGCTAAACGGAAGGCCCTAGGACAAAAAGGATTAAAATCTGTGATCACTTATATTTCTCACTAAAATTCAATTTTTGACTCAAAACATAAAAGTCCATTTTCTGGCTAAACGGAAGGCCCTAGGACAAAAAAGGATTAAAATCTGTGATCACTTATATTTCCCACCAAAATTAAATTTTTGGGTCAAAACATAAAAGTCAATATTCTGGCTAAACGGAAGGCCCTAGGGCAAAAAGGATTAAAATCTGTGATCACTTATATATCCCACCAAAATTTAATTTTTTGCTCAAAACATACAAGTCCATTTTCTGGCTAAACGGAAGCCCATAGGGCAAAAAGGATTAAAATCTGTGATCGCTTATATTTCCCACCAAAATTCAATTTTTGACTAAAAACATAAAAGTCTATTTCCCACCAAAATTCAATTTTTGGGTCAAAACATAAAAGTCCATTTTCTGGCTAAACGGAAGGCCCTAGTGCAAAAAGGATTAAAATCTGTGATCACTTATATTTCCCACTAAAATTCAATTTTTGACTCTAAACATAAAAGTCCACTTTCTGGCTAAACGGAAGGCCCTAGGGCAAAAAGGATTAAAATCTGTGATCACTTATATTTCTCACTAAAATTCAATTTTTGACTCAAAACATAAAAGTCCATTTTCTGGCTAAACGGAAGGCCCTAGGACAAAAAAGGATTAAAATCTGTGATCACTTATATTTCCCACCAAAATTAAATTTTTGGGTCAAAACATAAAAGTCAATATTCTGGCTAAACGGAAGGCCCTAGGGCAAAAAGGATTAAAATCTGTGATCACTTATATTTCCCACTAAAAGTCAATTTTTGACTCAAAACATAAAAGTCCATTTTCTGGCTAAACGGAAGGCCCTATGGCAAAAAGGATTAAAATCTGTGATCACATATATATCCGACTAAAATTCAATTTTTGACTCATAAAAGTCCATAAAAGTCCACTTTCTGGTTAAACGGAAAGCCCTAGGGCAAAAAGGATTAAAATCTGTGATCATTTATATTTCCCACCAAAATTCAATTTTTGGGTCAAAACATAAGTTCATTTTCTGGCTAAACGGAAGGTCCTAGGGCAAAAAGGATTAAAATCTGTGATCATTTAAATTTCCCACCAAAATTCAATTTTTGGGTCAAAACATAAAAGTCCATTTTCTGGCTAAACGGAAGGCCCTAGGGCAAAAAGGATTAAAATCTGTGATCACTTATATTTCCAACCAAAATTCAATTTTTGACTCAAAACATAAAAGTTCATTGTGTGATCACTTATATTTCCCACCAAAATTCAATTTTTTGGGTCAAAACATAAAAGTCCATTTTCTGGCTAAACGGAAGGCCCTAGGGCAAAAAGGATTAAAATCTGTGATCACTTATATTTCCAACCAAAATTCTATTTTTGGGCCACAACATAAAAGTTCATTTTCTGGCTAAACGGAAGGCGCTAGGACAAAAAGGATTAAAATCTGTGATCACTTATATTTCCCACCAAAATTCAATTTTTTGCTCAAAACATAAAAGTCCATTTTCTGGCTAAACGGAAGGCCCTAGG
>NC_060954.1:59298278-59301037 GCF_022045245.1 Lucilia cuprina
TCCTAGGGCCTTCCGTTTAGCCAGAAAATGAACTTTTATGTTTTGACCCAAAAATAGAATTTTGGTTGGAAATATAAGTGATCACAGATTTTAATCCTTTTTGCCCTAGGGCCTTCCGTTTAGCCAGAAAATGGACTTTTATTTTTTTATTAAAAATTTAATTTTAGTGGGAAATATAAGTGATCACAGATTTTAATCCTTTTTGCTTTAGGGCCTTCCGTTTAGAAAGAAAATGGACTTTTATGTTTTGAGTCAAAAATTGAATTTTGGTGGGAAATATAAGTGATCACAGATTTTAATCCTTTTTGCACTAGGGCCTTCCGTTTAGCCAGAAAATTGACTTTTATGTTTTGAGCAAAAAACTTAATTTTAGTGGGAAATATAAGTGATCACAGATTTTAATCCTTTTTGCCTTAGGGCCTTCCGTTTAGCCAGAAAATGGACTTTTATGTTTTTAGTCAAAAATTGAATTTTGGTGGGAAATATAAGTGATCACAGATTTCAATCCTTTTTGCCCTATGGGCTTCCGTTTCGCCAGAAAATGGACTTTTATGTTTTGAGCAAAAAATTAAATTTTGGTGGGAAATATAAGTGATCACAGATTTTAATCCTTTTTGCCCTAGAGCCTTCCGTTAAGCCAGAAAATGGACTTTTATTTTTTGACCCAAAAATTGAATTTTGGTGGGAAATATAAGTGATCACAGATTATAATCCTTTTTGCCCTAGGGCCTTCCGTTTAGCCAGAAAGTGGACTTCTATGTTTTGAGTCAAAAATTGAATTTTGGTGGGAAATATAAGTGATCACAGATTTTAATCCTTTTTGCCCTAGGGCCTTCCGTTTAGCCAGAAAATGGACTTTTATGTTTTCACCCAGAAATCGACTTTTGGTGGGAAATATAAGTGATCACAGATTTTAATCCTTTTTGCCCTAGGGCCTTCCGTTTAGCCAGAAAATGGACTTTTATGTTTTGAGTCAAAAATTGAATTTTGGTGGGAAATATAAGTGATCACAGATTTTAATCCTTTTTGGCCTATGGCCTTCCGTTTGGCCAGAAAATTGACTTTTATGTTTTGAGCAAAAAATTTAATTTAAGTGGGAATTATAAGTGATCACAGATTTTAATCCTTTTTGCCTTAGGGCCTTCCGTTTAGCCAGAAAATGGACTTTTATGTTTTGAGTCAAAAATTGAATTTTGGTGGGAAATATAAGTGATCACAGATTTTAATCCTTTTTGCCCTAGGGCCTTCCGTTTAGCCAGAAAAGGGACTTTTATGTTTTGAGTAAAAAATTGAATATTTTTGGGAAATATAAGTGATCACAGATTTTAATCCTTTTTGTCCTAGGGCCTTCCGTTTAGCCAGAAAATGAACTTTTATGTTGTGACCCAAAAATAGAATTTTGGTTGGAAATATAAGTGATCACAGATTTTAATATTTTTTGCCCTAGGACCTACCGTTTAGCCGAAATTAGACTTTTATGTTTTGAGTCAAAAATTGAATTTTAGTGGGAAATATAAGTGATCACAGATTTTAATCCTTTTTGCCCTAGGGCCTTCCGTTTAGCCAGAAAATGGACTTTTATTTTTTTAGTAAAAATTGAATTTTAGTGGGAAATATAAGTGATCACAGATTTTAATCCTTTTTGCCCTAGGGCCTCCCGTTTAGCTAGAAAATTTACTTTTATGTTTTGAGTCAAAAATTGAATTTTGGTGGGAAATATAAGTGATCACAGATTTTAATCCTTTTTGCCTTATGGGCTTCCGTTTAGCCAGAAAATGGACTTTTATGTTTTGAGCAAAAAATTGAATTTTGGTGGGAAATATAAGTGATCACAGATTTTAATCATTTTTGCCTTAGGGCACACAGTTTTTAATCCTTTTTGCCCTAGGGCCTTCCGTTTAGCCAGAAAGTGGACTTTTATGTTTAGAGTCAAAAATTGAATTTTAGTGGGAAATATAAGTGATCACAGATTTTAATCCTTTTTGCCCTATGGGCTTCCGTTTAGCCAGAAAATGGACTTTTATGTTTTGAGCAAAAATTAAATTTTGGTGGGAATTATAAGTGATCACAGATTTTAATCCTTTTTGCCCTAGGGCTTTCCGTTTAGCCAGTTTATGTTTTGAGTCAAAAATTGAATTTTAGTGGGAAATATAAGTGATCACAGATTTTAATCCTTTTTGCCCTAGGGCCTTCCGTTTAGCCAGAAAGTGGACTTTTATTTTTTTTAGTAAAAATTGAATTTTAGTGGGAAATATAAGTGATCACAGATTTTAATCCTTTTTGCTTTAGGGCCTTCCGTTTAGCCAGAAAATGGACTTTTATGTTTTGAGTCAAAAATTGAATTTTGGTGGGAAATGGACTTTTATGTTTTGAGTCAAAAATTGAATTTTGGTGGGAAATGGACTTTTATGTTTTGAGTCAAAAGTAGAACTTTAGTGGGAGATATAAGTGATCACAGATTTTAATCCTTTTTGCCCTAGGCCTTCCGTTTAGCCGGAAATTGGACTTTTATGTTTTGGGTCAAAAATTGAGTTTTAGTGGGAAATATAAGTGATCACAGATTTTAAACCTTTTTAACCTAGGGCCTTCCGTTTAGCCAGAGAACGGAATTTTACGTTTTGACCCAAAAATTGAATTTTGGTGGGACATATGTGATCACAGATTTTAATCCTTTTTGCCCTAGGGCCTTCCGTTTAGCCAGAAAATTGACTTTTATGTTTTGAGCAAAAAATTTAATTTTGGTGGGAAATATAAGTGAT
>NC_060954.1:59301137-59308145 GCF_022045245.1 Lucilia cuprina
AAGGCCCTAGGGCAAAAAAGATTAAAATCTGTGATCACTTATATTTCCCACTAAAATTCAATTTTTGGGTCAAAACATAAAAGTCCATTTTCTGGCTAAACGGAAGGCGCTAGGACAAAAAAGATTAAAATCTGTGATCACTTATATTTCCCACCAAAATTCAATTTTTGACTCAAAACATAAAAGTCCATTTTCTGGCTAAACGGAAGGCCCTAGGGCAAAAAGGATTAAAATCTGTGATCACTTATATTTCCCACCAAAATTCAATTTTTGACTCAAAACATAAAAGTCCATTTTCTGGCTAAACGGAAGGCCCTAGGGCAAAAAGGATTAAAATCTGTGATCACTTATATTTCCCACTAAAATTCAATTTTTGGGTCAAAACATAAAAGTCCATTTTCTGGCTAAACGGAAGGCCCTAGGGCAAAAATTTTTGACTCAAAACATAAAAGTCCATTTTCTGGCTAAACGGAAGGCCCTAGGGCAAAAAAGATTAAAATCTGTGATCACTTATATTTCCCACTAAAATTCAATTTTTGGGTCAAAACATAAAAGTCCATTTTCTGGCTAAACGGAAGGCCCTAGGGCAGAAAGGATTAAAATCTGTGATCATTTATATTTCCCACCAAAATTCAATTTTTTGGTCAAAACATAAAAGTCCATTTTCTGGCTAAACGGAAGGCCCTAGGGCAAAAAGGATTAAAATCTGTGATATTTCCCACTAAAATTCAATTTTTGGGTCAAAACATAAAAGTCAATTTTCTGGCTAAACGGAAGGCCCTAGGGCAAAAAGGATTAAAATCTGTTATCACTTATATTTCCCACCAAAATTCAATTTTTGACTCAAAACATAAAAGTCTACTTTCTGGCTAAATGGAAGGCCCTAGGGCAAAAAGGATTAACATCTGTGATCACTTATATTTCCCACTAAAATTCAATTTTTGGGTCAAAGCATAAAAGTCCATTTTCTGGCTAAACGGAAGGCCCTAGGGCAAAAAGGATTAAAATCTGTGATCACTTATATCTCCCACTAAAATTCAATTTTTGACTAAAAACATAAAAGTCCATTTTCTGGCTAAACGGAAGGCCAAAAGGCAAAAAGGATTAAAATCTGTGATCACTTATATTTCCCACTAAAATTCAATTTTTGACCCAAAACATAAAAGTCCATTTTCTGGCTAAACGGAAGGCCCTAGGGCAGAAAGGATTAAAATCTGTGATCATTTATATTTCCCACCAAAATTCAATTTTTGGGTCAAAACATAAAAGTCCATTTTCTGGCTAAATGGAAGGCCCTAGGGCAAAAAGGATTAAAATCTGTGATATTTCCCACCAAAATTCAATTTTTGGGTCAAAACATAAAAGTCCATTTTCTGGCTAAACGGAAGGCCCTAGGGCAAAAAGGATTAAAATCTGTGATCACTTATATTTCCCACTAAAATTCAATTTTTGACTCAAAACTTAAAAGTCGACTTTCTGGCTAAACGGAAGGCCCTAGGGCAAAAAGGATTAAAATCTGTGATCACTTATATTTCCCACTAAAATTCAATTTTTGACTCAAAACATAAAAGTCCATTTTCTGGTTAAACGGAAGGCCCTAGGGCAAAAAGGATTAAAATCTGTGATCATTTAGATTTCCCACCAAAATTAAATTTTTGAGTCAAAACGTAAAAGTCCATTTTCTGGATAAACGGAAGGCCCTAGGGCAAAAAGGATTAAAATCTGTGATCACTTATATTTCCCACTAAAATTCAATTTTTGACTCAAAACATAAAAGTCCATTTTCTGGTTAAACGGAAGGCCCTAGGGCAAAAAGGATTAAAATCTGTGATCATTTAGATTTCCCACCAAAATTAAATTTTTGAGTCAAAACGTAAAAGTCCATTTTCTGGCTAAACGGAAGGCCCTAGGGCAAAAAGGATTAAAATCTGTGATCACTTATATTTCCCACTAAAATTCAATTTTTGACTCAAAACATAAAAGTCTACTTTCTGGCTAAACGGAAGGCCCTAGGGCAAAAAGGATTAAAATCTGTGATCACTTATATTTCCCACTAAAATTCAATTTTTGACTCAAAACATAAAAGTCCATTTTCTGGTTAAACGGAAGGCCCTAGGGCAAAAAGGATTAAAATCTGTGATCACTTTTATTTCCCACTAAACTAAAATTTTTGCTCAAAACATAAAAGTCCATTTTATGGCTAAATGGAAGGACCTAGGGCAAGAAGGATTAAAATCTGTGATCACTTTTTTTCCTATCAAAATTCAATTTTTGGCTCAAAACATAAAAGTCTATTTCTGGCTAAACGGAAGGCCCTAGGGCAAAAAGGTAAAATCTGTGATCACTTATATTTCCCACCAAATTTCAATTTTTGGGTCAAAACATAAAAGTCCGTTTTCTGGCTAAACGGAAGGCCCTAGGGCAAAAAGAATTAAAATCTGTGATCACTTTTATTTCCCAATTCATAATTTTTCATAATAAAAAATGTCAAAACTTTTTATATTTTAAATTTCTTTATTATTTTAATGTTCAAATGAGAACATTTAAATTGCTTACACGGATACAACTGTTTTCTGGTATTAATTTTATTTATGTTTAAGATGGAACTACACTTAGAAAAATTACATTGATGTTTTATTTTTATTATTATTTCTTTGTTTGTATACTTGTTTATGAATCATTTAAAAATCTCAATTTCATTATCAAATATTTTACTATGAATAGGTTATTTGTATGTAAGAGTTTATAAAATACTTTTGCTTTTAACAAATTGGGTTTAACTATAAAATTATTATATAAATTATTAAGACAAATTAAATTTTATCGAACTAAAACTAAATAAATACATACATACGCGTTTAAGAATATTTTACAAAAGAAAAAGTAAAAACGAAGTTAAAAAAATAATTAAAATTTATTACAATTTAACTAAAAAATCAGTTCTTTTATGATTTAAATAGAAAAGAAAGGAATGAATGGTAATTTAAAGTAAAAGTTGTTGTCAACTAGTATATCCTTACTGTTTGAGTTTTTATTAAATTCTTTGAAAATATTTTTCTTTATTTTGTTTTTAAAATGACTTTTTTTGGGGAGTATCTATGTGGTATGTGTGTTACACAAAAACTCTTTTCTACCTTATTTTAATATTTTCTTTTTTTTTTTCTATTTTTATTTATATCATTTTAAACTTGTCTATTGTTTGTAGTATCGTATATATTTGATTTTTGCTTTCAGCAATTTACTTTTGTAAACCATACAATTAGTTTAAAGTTATACAGAGTTTTCTCTAAAAAAAATCCTTAAAAAACTTTGTTGTTGTTCTCTTAAACACATTTAAATTTAAATATTAATTAGTTTTAAGTTTTCTTTTAAATAAATTACATTAAACTTCATCAAAGTCATCGACATCATAAACATCATCACTATTAACATCTAATCCAGTTTATCACATTGGTATACGTCTTACAAGTAAATATTCGGAAAACTGTTGACCCTCTACTCCACCACCTGTGCTGGCCTCGATGGTAAAGCCGGCATTTAAAAGCCTTGTTAGCACCTGTACAGAATTGAGTTTACAATAACCATTGAGCGGGAAACGTATAATTTGGCGCCAATCGCCTTGATTCCAGGACACACCACTGCGACTGGTTTGTGTGGCTTGATTGACTTCGGGAAAAACTTCGTCTAGTAGCGAACGTTCGGCGGAGAGCATAATGCGTTCACCTAAATCGGGTGATATATGTAAAGCCACCACTTCATAGTTATATTCCGTATTATTTGCCGCTCTTGGACTGGTTTTAATGCGTGCCGGTGGAGTAGGCGGCGCCACCAAATAATTGCCATTACGTACACGATCTTTGCGCATGCTCTCTAATTGTTTAATCATGGCTAAATAGAAAAACAAAATATATAATTAAACAATTTTTACTTACAACTAAAATCCCAAAACTCACGTTCTACTTCAAAATAACGCGCCTCTTCCAACAGCAGCTCCAAATCTGGAAAATCATCTGCTATTAACAGTCTCGAATTTCTCATAAAATTCAAAATATGCCTAAACATTCCACCATCTCGATCTATAAAATAATGTTGTTTTAACGAATCCAAAACAATGGGTATGGAACCATTAAATAATTTAGCCAATTTTGAATCGGGATATTTGGTCAATGTTTCCAGAGAACTGGTGTATATAGTGCCGCCGACATCAATGTGCACGGGTGCGGTATAACGTGAGGCGGCCGCTACACAAGGTATACCCGTTATTGGTTTATGATTCGCATGTAAATAGGAAGCCGCACTACCAGCAGATCCTGCGGTACTGGCCGAAGCCGAAGTACCACTAACAGAACCCACTGTACCAGGCGGTAAACCTAAAGGTGTTACTGCTGAACTGGCTGGGGGTGTAGGTGTGGGTGAGCTGGAATTGGAAATTGTTGGTGAAACTGTGGGTGAGGCGCTGTGAGGGGAAAATATGTTAGAGATTAATTAATTTAAATATATAGGTATATGTAATCAAATTGTTTGTGTTTAATATTTACCTTATTTTGATGTCATTTCTGGCATATATTCTACCGGTCGCTGACAAATCCCTAGGTTCCAACGATTTGTTTTCTCTTTCTCGCTCTCGATCCATATCGCATTTTTTTCTGAAAGGCAAATAAAAAGGTGCTTTGATTAGAAAAGTTAATGTTTAAATGTTTAGTTACTTTGTTAGTTAGTTAGTTAGTTAGTTAGTTACACGAAAAATTGTATTATTCGATTAATTTAGTTTAAAATATTTATTTTATGACAAGTAACCACAACAAGTATTCGTTTCTTTTACAACTTTTTACAATTATTTTAAAACATCGCCCGAAACACTTTTACACACACACAGACAGACCCCACCACCACGTAAATTTCTTTATATTTACGGAAAGATGAGCTTTGTGGCCTAAAAACTTGAGAAACTTATTGGTCTGACATTCACATGCGATTTATTTTTGATTCTTGTATACATTGTGACCACCTTAAGGCATATTTTCAGTTTAAGCTAAACCTTTTTTTTCATTCCTTTATAAGGTTGTACAATGAAAACTAAAGTAATATAGAACATCAAAAATTAATAAAAATATTATAATGGTAGGGCTATTGATTGGTATGAGTTAATGAAGGAATAGAGTGGGTGGTAAAGGGGTGTGTGTGAATAAATGCTAAGAATTTTATAAAATTTACAAAAGATAAATATTTATTTTAACTCTCATTAATGTTTTAATACATAAAGTAACTCTATAGATTTCTAACATGTAATCATGACATGTGGTTCAGTTTTCCAGCAGTTTTAAAGTGAGTTTATGTATCCAATTTAGAAAGAAAAAACATTGCAAATGTTTCTAACCAATGTGAAGTAGTTAATCATTACTTTACAAAGCCAAAGTAATCAAGAGAGAATGAGCTTTATAATTTCCATCTATATGATTTTTATCCTGCAGTTAATCTTTCACAAAATATTTGACCACAGAAATGGTATAACCACCACGAACTTCCGGGCACCATGCTTGATAACTAATTTTAAAAACTAATTTTTTATACCTACACATACACACTCACTCACTTGCTTCTAACAACAAACTTATGCTGTGATCCTTTATCAAACAAAAATTTTTCCAAAATACAAATTAGAAGAGTTTTATACAAAAAACATTAAAACAAAAAAATATAATAAAATAAATTCCCTTAGGTAATCAGGATGTAGATAATATAACATAGAATGGATTGAAATAGAATAGAAAAGTCATATCGAGCAAAGTAGTAAGTAGTACGAGAACTAGTGGTGTAGAAAAAAAATCAACATGACATTTTAAGCTTTAAACCCTTAAAGGCAATAAAAACAAAATGAGGGAAAATGTTGTTGTAGTTAGTTGTTGCCTTTGCTGCTGCTGCAGATATACTCTTTCTATGTTGCAGTAATGAGATTGATATTGCAACAAAAGGTATATGGGTGTAAATAGAAACCAAGTAAGAAGAGGGAAGAATTGTAAACTAAAACAAAAGCTTTAGAAAAGCGTAACATGTTAGCGCAGTATTAAACAAATATTTAGCACAAAGTTCAGCATAGACAAAAACCTTACGGTTGAAAGCCTCGAGGATAAGAAAAAACAACAAGAAAAAGCATCAACGACAACATAGACTATTTACCAAAAGGAAAAACAAAAAAATAAATATACATACAACCCAAAAAGCCTATTGGCAAAGAAAACACCCTCTGCTCACTAACTCACTCATTTACTATGATATTGTACATGCAACCGAAATACTCCAACATTCACACTCTTACTCCTGCAACATTTGTGTGTGGGTTTATTATTACTGCTGTTGCTGCAACAGCAATAATGACGATGATGATGCTGTTGAGTTGAGATGATAATGTGGAAAAAGTCTTCTACGATGATGTTGAACAGGATGATGAAAATGTTGAGATACGTATAGACGAAGAAGAAATATAGCTGTTGGCATTTAGTTGGAATAACTAAGAGTTACAACAACTACAGTAACAATAATATAACTAATACTATTGCAACTAAAACAACAACAACATTTTCTCAACTAACTCTATTCTATTTAGCTCAAGTCAAGTCGACCAAGTCAATGTGTATCGAAGCAAAAAATTCGCATTCGTTTCTTTTGATTCATATTTTAACATTTATTTCAGTAGGAATACGAGGGGTAATTGCTAATAAGAAAATAAAAATTACTAACTAACTAACTAACTAACTAATTAACTAACTAACTAACTAACTAACTAACTAACTAACTAACTAACTAACTGACTAACTAACTAACTAACTAACTAACTAACTAACTAACTAACTAACTAACTAACTAACTAACTAACTAACTAACTAACTAGCTAACTAACTTACTAACTAACTAACTAACTAACTAACTAACTAACTAACTAACTAACTAATTAACTAACTAACTAACAAACTAACTAACTAACTAACTAACTAACTAACTAACTAACTA
>NC_060954.1:59308245-59311979 GCF_022045245.1 Lucilia cuprina
CAATCTATCTATCTATCTATCTATCTATCTATCTATCTATCTATCTATCTATCTATCTATCTATCTATCTATCTATCTATCTCTCAATCTATTTGTTCAAAAATTATCTTCTAAAAACGAACATGTGTTTCCTTTAAACTATTTACATTAGAAAAGAGGCATACCTCGGACTTTTAAATGCTACATTTACAGAAACATGTAAAAATGCCAAACTTGATTTGAAAATAGAAAATTTTAGGTTTTCATGATTACAATTGAAATTTTATAACTTATTAAAATTTCTCCAAACATATCTATAATTATCCCCTAAACAAACCATAACACACTCATTGCCAACAAAACGCTTCCAACTAAATTATTTCTACATGAGAAATAATTCAAAGAGCAAATAAATGAAAACCTTTTTAAATTCCTTTTCAAAACGAACAAAAATAAGCATTTCATGAACAAGACTCTATAAATTAAACTTAACGAAATCTTATGCATGTCATCCTACAGCTATGAAAATCCAAAAAAAAATACACATTTCATGAATATTAGTCCTTTATATTATTTCGCCAAGTACAAGTAAATACAAGACCTTAATTCACCTTTCAGCCTTAAACCAATATTACACAAAAAATTGTATTTCTTAAAAAATAATAAAAAAAACAAAAAAAAAGAGTTGAACAAATTTATTGTTCTTCATTTGCCAGCTATCGTCTGTATCATCAACAAAAATGATTTAATTCGTACGAGTATGAGACGACACATTGGTTACTTTTCCTTTTGGGTACTACAAGGCAAGGGAAACCCATTGAGTTTGTTTAAAAAGGAATGTCTAAGAGCGTGTATGTGTATGTATGTGTGTGTGTGGGAGGAGATTAAAGAGCTAAAAGGCTGTTATAAAAACAAAACAATACTACGAACCAACAACAACTAAGACAACAGCAACGACACTTACAATAATAATAATAATGATGATGAGGAGAAGCATAACAATGATTTGGAGGTTGGCTATGTTGTTGATGATAATGATGATGTTGAACTAAACCAAACAAAATGAAATGAGAACCCATTCAATTTGCTGTTGGCTATAAATTCTTCTTAACTTTTCCTAAGGACATTTTGTGATTTGTGTTTGGTTCATTTCTTTTCCTTTACAACGTTCTCTTTTTCCCTTCTCTTCTGTTTAGTGTTTCTTTACATTTAATGCTTCTTTTTTTGTTGATATGTCTGAAATATATGTTGTTGTTTTAGTTTTCGTGTTATTATTGTTTTGTTTTTTTTTTCATTTCTCGTTTTGTTTTGTCTTACTTTAACTCCTGTTGCATATGTTTGTTCCTGTTGGTTAGAATATGAACATGATGATGATGAAGAAAAACACAACACCTATTGCAGTCTTTAGTCTGTGTTAGTTTAAGGTCCTTTAGTGGGTAATGTATTCTTGTAACTTTTTAGAAAAAAGGAATTATGATCTAATTCGTATGAAATGACAAAACTATTCCATTATGTCAACAAAAGTTTAGAATTTTAAGGTGTTCGCAGGATAATTGCCACTTTCAAAAAATTTGTTTTAAACTGTAATCAAAATAGACCATTTCTAGATCGATCCTTCTTTTCATATCCTAATTCATAGCTAGACTAGTTCATAGGCTAGTCCATAGATTAGTCTATGGACTGGTTCATATTCTAGTGACTTGCGAATTATATTGACCTATCTATGGACTAGTTTACGCACTAATCTAGTCCATAGACCAGTTCTTGGGCTATAGAATAGTTCAGGGTCTAGTCCATATTTTATTGACTAGACAATAGACTAGTGCATAGACTATCGTATAGCTTATGAACAAGTCTATTTACTTGTCTATTACATATAAACTAGTATATACTCAGAATAGACCAGTCCCTAGAATAGACTGGACTAGTCAATATAATTGTCCCTAGTCTGATCAAGTAGCTTATGAACTAGTCCACTGATAGACTTACAAATTCTATTGACTAATACATGAACTAGTTTACTCAATTATCAAGACAATAGACTAGTTCATGTGCTAGTCCATAGACTAGTTCATGGTCTAGTATTTATTCTAGTGACTAGCCTATAGACTAGTGCATAGACTAGCGTATATAGTCTGCTGACTAGCTTATGTACCAGTCTATTGACATTTCTATTACCGGTCTATCATATAAACTAGATAGATCAGACTAGTTAATATACTTGTCCCTAGAGTGATCAATATCCTAGTCCCAGGACAAGACTGTCCACTAGCAAATACTGTAGTTAATCAAAAAGTAAAGACAAATCCTCCAAGAAAGTAGATATTTTTCTGTTAGAAGTAATCTATTGTAGAATATCTGATCATATCCATCAAAGAGAATTGTAATCTGGGACTATATAGTCAGTTATACTAAACTTATGTATTAACTAAAGTAACTAGCTGGCGATAAACTTAACGAACGGCAGGGTACAATTTAGAGTTATAATATCGTTGTACATGTGTCTCCTCTACTAGCGTGTGTGTATGTGTAACATTCTTCTTTTCATTTTACACAAACCAAAAATTTCTTAAGGCACTTTAAAATTGAGATAAGGTCTTTTGCCTGCAAAACTTTTTCACTTTATTCTAGAGTATGTTTGTATTAAAGTTTTTTTTTTAATATTTGTTACTACTAACACATACATACATGCTCATATCTATAAGGAGTAAAAAAAATTTCAAAAAAAAACTGCACTTGTATAAATTGAGAAACAAATACACTTGAATGGATATACAAACCAAAATACATACATGGATGTTAAGCACCATATGAATCTAGTAACTGGTATAGGTTGTAACAACATATGATATCAGACAAACAAATAACATCTACCCATAACTTACTATCCCTAAGAAACCAAAGGAAACTTTTTCTCCATTTTCCTATGAGCAAGCACTAATGTCTATGTATGTGTGTTCAGTGTTTAAAGGAATGCTCTTGTAGGTGTATGTTTATGTGTGGAATACTACGAGGAACTTATTTTCAATTTTATATTCCCCAAGTGTGCATTGTAAATCGAAACGAAATGAAATGAACGATTTTTGGTCTTGTATGGCCTCTCAATAGCTGAGACCGACTGACTGACTAACTGTAAGGCAAGTTGGTTTGACTGCCTGGTTGGTTATATGGCTAGATATTTACTCGTAGTTAATTGCTTGAGGGTTTGTTAGGTTTTTCTTTTCTTTTGCTCTGTTGAGGGTTTTTACTTGTTGTTTTATAAAAACTAAAAGATATGAGTTCGTATATGTATGTGTGTGTGAGCAAAGTTAACAAACACACCAGTTCCAGTATGTAGTGGTTTTGCCCATGGAGTAAAACAACAAAAAGAAAACAATATGTAAAAATGGATAAAAATATGAGGAAAATAGGAAACAATCTCGAAGATTCAACCACCCAATAGATTAGAATGCTTATGTGTTTATGATAACACACGCTTTATAAAGTTTTAAGTGGTAAAATTGATAATTTACCTTAATCAAAAAGAATTATTAGTTAGTAAGAAAGTTAGTTATATAGTTTGTTAGTTAGGTAGTTAGTTAAAAAGTTAATAAGTTACTTAGTTAATTACTTGGTTAGTTAGTGAGTTAGTTAGTTAGTTAGGTAGTAAGTTAGTAAGTTAATAAGTTACTTAGTTAATTACTTGGTTAGTTAGTGAGTTAGTTAGTTAGTTAGTTAGTTAGTTAGTTAGTTAGTTAGTTAGTTAGTTAGTTAGT
>NC_060954.1:59312079-59314579 GCF_022045245.1 Lucilia cuprina
GATAGATAGATAGATAGATAGATAGATAGATAGATAGATAGATAGATAGATAGATAGATAGATAGATATATAGATAGATAGATAGATAGATAGATAGATAGATAAATACACATTCTTTGGCAGTTGTTGGTAATGAATTTCTTTTAAAACTCAGCATTAAATCTACAAAAATTTCAAAACCAACATATGGTAAATAATAATTTCTTCGAACCTGTGTGTTCATACATACACACATACAGACACACACAATGACATTAACTTTTCTTTCAATTAAACATTGTTTAACCTTTCATTTTACCTCAGGTATATTAAATATATTTCTACATTCTTGTGTTAAAAAAAAGCTCATACACAGAGAAAACAAAAAACATTAAATGTAATAAATGAAATTCGGGCTTTTTATTATAAATGAATACACATACAAACATACGTATAGAAAATATCTGTATGTATGTGTGTGAATGAATATACATTGTATATAAAAAAATATATATAGCTCTCCTTTGATTCACTTCCTTGCTTTAGGCTTTAGTTACCAACAGCACTAACAGCAACAGTACCACCAACGCCACCACCCAATTTATCAATAGCCGCCACCCGAAACCCTAGCTAAAAAAATGAATAGCCAACGAAATATATGCAGGAGTATGTGATACTCAACCACACCTGACCCCCAAAGGCTGCAGAATATACAAAAAAACCTTTGCATAAAAAAGCACATCAAATGCATTTTTATAATATACATATAAGTATGTATATATATTATATAAAACATATGAATATATATCAACTTTATAGATATATATGTATGTATATAAACAGTTTATATATGTAAGAGAAAATATATTAAATTAAACCGAAACTGCTTAAGGGTCGAAATATTGTTTTGTGTCTTTTTAAGCAATGTTTAGTATTTAAGTTAATTTTAAGTTTAAGCTTTGTATGCGTATGAAAATTTTATTTTAGTTTGATCGAGTTTTTACTTCTCTTACCCGCTAAGAGAAAATTTACGATCGCTTCAATAGATCCTCACTATTTTTTACATAAGACTTCTTTTGAATCCTTGCAAATATCACATGACTTTACAATGTTAAATTTATTTAAGAATGGAGAACAAAAAAGAGTTATTGATCTTGCATTTATTGAAAAAACTACATAACTTGTCATTTGAAAGATATTTAATAATGATCAGTAATATATGTAAAAAAGTTTTTTATAATTTTTGCCAAAGTCATTTCTATACTTTCGGTTAACTATACTTTCTATACAGGATCATAGTGATCGTTAAGGTAAGATCAGTTGTTTGTTAGAAAATGCTGTTGTTATTGATCCTCAAAGTTTTTGTTGAAAACTACTTTTATCTTGAAAGTATCGATCAATTGTGCAATAAAATACGACGTAAGTAGTATAACACGATCATCAATCACTTCATCTATTATTTTCCATCAATATCTAGGATATTTCATCATATTCAAGATCCAAGATCACTATGGTTCTTCAAAACATACATATTTTATACTTATTCTTACTATTTTCAACTGTTAAATTTAATAATTTTTATACCATACACCACTTTAGTGGGGAGGGTATATTGGGTTTGTGCTGATGTTTGTAACGCACAATAATTTTGGTCCTATACCCACTTTAAAGTATACCAATCGGCTCAGAGTCGATTTAGCTATGTCCGTCCGTCTGTCCGTCCGTCCGTCTGTCCGTCCATGTAAACCTTGTAATCAAACTACAGGCCGCAATTTTCTATTGTCCCAGGGATGAAGCCTATTGAAAATGATTAACATCGGTACATTATTTCACCTAGGCCCCATAGAACTGAACCCGCCAAATAGGGCTTTTAAGTTCATATGTTTAATATACTCGTATCCCGACAAAAAGCTGCAAAACCAAGTTCTATACTAGTCTTGATGACCCTGATGAACTTTATAATTATAATGCCTCATTTGGCTCTTCCCCCTCTAAAAAGCCCCCATCAAAATTTTACTTTAATATCTACAGTTTTATTAGACAGTAAATGCCTTTATTATATCTGAGGCAAGGTACAATTCAACTTAAAAGCTTTATTATGAAAACTAAATCACATTTTATTCGTATACAAGAGTAGGGTATTATATGGTCGGCCTCTCCCGACTCTAACTTCTTACTTGTTTTTACTTTAATTTATATTTCTTTTACTTGCCTTGGTATTTTCGTTTAAACACTTTTTGGGAGTTTACTTTTTTAGCTCTTTTCTTCTTTTTTTTTTTGTCCTTAACCAATTGAATTTTGGTTATGCTCTGATTTTAGGGCATTCAACAAAATTACTTCGTTTTAGCCCTTAACCATAAACAAGAAAAGATGGCAAAACATCAACTCATGCTCAAAGGAATCAAATGCATATACACACACAAACACACACAGACAAGTACATGTATTGAGACATACTGATAAATATAACCTGCAGTTTAGGAAGTGATTTAAGCTTTTTACCATTTTTGATTTTTTACTT
>NC_060954.1:59319579-59374566 GCF_022045245.1 Lucilia cuprina
ATTGATCATTGATAATGAGTCTTAACAAATATGTCATTCATCCATTAAATTTCCACAACTTCAAATAAACATTGGAAGAAAATATGTCGATATAAAAAGAACCTAAGTAAACTCTTTATTAAACAATATTAAGGCTTTTGTTGTGCAAATGAAAGGAAAACGTCAATAATAGTAGTCATATGTACCAGAAGAAAAAACCAACAACTAAACAGTAGTCATTTGAATACTCATACAAAAAGAAAACAAACAAAACCCAGAATGAAAAAGCTAGGAAACTTGAAACTAAAGAAACTGACACTAAGTTTTCAATACCAACAGAAAAAAAGTAAAAGAAAAATAGATCAGGCTGGTTGAATAGAACAAAAGAACACAAACACACACACAATCATAACAGACAATTGTTTTATTTCTTGCCATTGTTTTGATATCCATCTACAAACTGCAGTAGCTAAGTGAAATGCTGCAAACAAAAAAAAAAAAATAATATCTTAACATAGACAACTCAACTTCAGCAAGAAGACTGAAAAAAAATCTAACAACTCCATCATCATCATTCATGTCTAGTGATGCAGCACAGCAATGAAAAAGAACGACTTTATCATATCATACCATAGGCCCACCACAACATTACAATTGTTTTTTTTTTCTCTGCTTTCTTCTCAGTATGAGTTGCATAAATGCAAACTACTGGCATGCATGTTTATATGCAACATCAACATTTTAACCAGAGTATCTTCATTAAAATTAGTTTTTGTTGTGTGTTGCTGCTAATGTTCTTCCTCTTATTTTCTACTATTTTAATACTAGTACCGAATTTTTTGTTTGGATTTTTTCCGCTTCTATTCTGTTCATTTTTTCATCTTGGCATGTTTAATTTTGTGGCTAAAAACAACAACATCAGCAAGCATCAACAATATGAAGAATAAGAATTGGAAAAAAAGGTTTCTTCAATCTTGTATGTGCCAGATGCATTCAAATACCACCTAACATAAGGCCATCACTAGGAATACAATCGTTTTAAACAGGGTGTTAAAAAATGGATGAAAGGAAGTTTTAAGAAATTTTTTTAAATTTAAAATATTGTTAATATAAACTTAATTTATTAATCCTTCTGAGTAGAGCTAAACCCATCAGTCCCCTATAGTCTAGTCTATAGTCTAGTCTATAGTCTAGTCTATAGTCTAGTCTATAGTCTAGTATATAGTCTAATCTATAGTCTAGTCTATAGTCTAGTCTATAGTCTAGTCTATAGTCTAGTCTATAGTCTAGTCTATAGTCTAGTCTATAGTCTAGTCTATAGTCTAGTCTATAGTCTAGTCTATAGTCTAGTCTATAGTCTAGTCTACATTATAACTCTAGATATTAATACTTAATATATGTATATGAATAAAGTTCCATTTAATCAGACTGTTTGGATCTGTATATTTGAATATAAAATTATTCAGATATTTTTATTTGAAGAAACGCGAAAATTAAAAAACCCTACAGACACCCTGTCTAAACCAGTCGTATGTGAAAACATCAAATTGTTTAGCAGAATATGCAATTCCTATAGTTGTCTCGTCTTTACTGTCTTTATAAACCCACACACTTATATATGTATATATACATATATGTATACTATTTACCCACATGCATATTATTACTACTATTATTATACTTTCCCTCTGACATTAATAGTCATTTGTAAGGTTTGTCAGTTGCTTAAAGTGTTAGTGTTGGTGTGTGTATGGTTTTTGTCTTTATTTCTGTCTATTCTGGTCGTTTTTTTGACCTCAGGCGGTATCTTTTCTATGCCAGTTAAAAGTTGTTCGCATTGCCTGCAGTTAAATTTTTGGAGATGAATTTTTTTAAAGACGATTTTTCAGTTTTTTTTGTTGTGTTTATTTTCTTTTCTTTTATATGTATATAGTTTTGTTATTGTTAAATATGGTAATGTATATAGTGACAACAGTGGGTTGATCTAAGGTAACGAATTTTGGATACCCATCCACATGTAATGATTTGATTTAGCCATGGATGTCCGTGTGACCTTGTCGTAATTTAAAAGTAGTTAAATGCTCAACTGAGTTCTTGAAATTCGAATATTGTTAAGTTTTATCATGAAGTTAAAATCGATTATAGACATGTTTCTGCAAACTTTATAATGTAGAATGATGCCATATCATATTTTAAATATGTTGCTTTACCATTTTCTTATTAAACAATTTTTTGACCCACTGTCTACTAGGCCTTAATTATTACGTCTCTTAGTATAAAAGACATTTTTTGTTGGTCATATTCCTAGAAATTGATATGTGGGCGCTTTTCAAAGAAAATATTGCATGCTAAAAAAGAATCTTTATGTTTAATCAACTTTAACTCTCTTTGCAAGACAAATGACTTAATTAAATACGACAAAAGGCAACAAACACACTTTTCACATGATCGCAAGTAAAATAAAATATTTTGCAGAGAGAAGAAGAGTTTCCTCAACAAAAACCTGTAATATACATGTGATTACACATAATGATGATTATGATGAGAAGGCTATTAAGGACCCCCCGTCCTTTGGCTGGACTTTTATATTTACTTTATTACATTAATATTAAAATAATTGTATAAAGTTTTTTCTTACATGTTGGTTTTTGCACACACATGCATTGAAAAGTAATGAAAAAATATACATTTTTAACCCAGCAGATCGTGGATTTTGTATTATAAAATAAACCTCATCTAGGAGGCATCAATTGAGTTTAATTTACGTTCAGTACAAAGGGAAAACACTATCTATATTAGATTACTTATAATATATCTAATCACTACATACATTGGTACAATTAAGTAACTATTAACTACCTTTGAGGTTCGTTGAAGATACTGAAATGTTTTTTGAATTTCAATTACATATACAAAATTGCATTAAATAACACAATAAGACATTTGATAGAAATATAAGGAATGAATTTATAACTTACAAAACAGTTGGAAAAATACCAAAGTCTTCATAAAAGTATATATACAACAGTATAAATCATTTTTAAATTTAAAAAAAACATATATACAATTTTGCAAAATATTAAATAATTTTTTGGAAATATTCATACACATTTACACAGGCATTCTTTTACAAAAAAAATCTTATAGCTAAACCCCTTTTTAAATAAGAATTCTTAATTTAAAAGAAAAAATCTAACATACATATGCATGTGTGAGTAAAAGTATTCATATGTGTGTGTGTGTGTTTTGTCAGTCTGTCTGTATACAAGTATCTATAAACACAAAATTTCATGAGAATTATCCTTAGGCATTTCTTACATTTAACATATTTATATGTAAGAGTTTATTATTTGTTTGTATGTCTGTATAATTATTTGTGTTTAAATGTTTGTTCCTAAAATTTCATTTATTCATTTCATACATCCATACATCTATTCATCTCAGCCTGTAGTTTTGTTTTCTTATTTTATGTATTATAAATACATTTCTACACATTTCTTATTATTTACACTTCTCAGAAAATGTTAGTAAAAAGTTTAGATTTAAATAAACATGGAACAAGTTAGTTTATAATAAGCCATCAAAATGTTAATTGAAAATGATTAAGTTTTCTGTTGAAGGAATTTCGAATTCTAGTTTATTGTCTAGTATATAGTCTAGTCTATAGTCTAGTCTATAGTCTAGTATATAGTCTAGTCTATAGTCTAGTCTATAGTCTAGTCTATAGTCTAGTCTATAGTCTAGTCTATAGTCTAGTCTATAGTCTAGTCTATAGTCTAGTCTATAGTCTAGTCTATAGTCTAGTCTATAGTCTAGTCTATAGTCTAGTCTATAGTCTAGTCTATAGTCTAGTCTATAGTCTAGTCTATAGTCTAGTCTATAGTCTTTCTAGTCTATAGTCTAGTCTATAGCTAGTCTATAGTCTAGTCTATAGTCTAGTCTATAGTCTAGTATAGTCTAGTCTATAGTCTAGTCTATAGTCTAGTCTATAGTCTAGTCTATAGTCTAGTCTATAGTCTAGTCTATAGTCTAGTCTATAGTCTAGCTATAGTCTAGTCTATAGTCTAGTCTATAGTCTAGTCTATAGTCTAGTCTATAGTCTAGTCTATAGTCTAGTCTATAGTCTAGTCTATAGTCTAGTCTATAGTCTAGTCTATAGTCTAGTCTATAGTCTAGTCTATAGTCTAGTCTATAGTCTAGTCTATAGTCTAGTCTATAGTCTAGTCTATAGTCTAGTCTATAGTCTAGTCTATAGTCTAGTCTATAGTCTAGTCTATAGTCTAGTCTATAGTCTAGTCTATAGTCTAGTCTATAGTCTAGTCTATAGTCTAGTCTATAGTCTAGTCTATAGTCTAGTCTATAGTCTAGTCTATAGTCTAGTATATAGTCTAGTCTATAGTCTAGTCTATAGTCTAGTCTATAGTCTAGTATATAGTCTAGTCTATAGTCTAGTCTATAGTCTAGTCTAGCAGATCGTGGATTTTGTATTATAAAATAAACC
This sequence comes from Lucilia cuprina, assembly GCF_022045245.1. Taxonomy (NCBI): domain Eukaryota; kingdom Metazoa; phylum Arthropoda; class Insecta; order Diptera; family Calliphoridae; genus Lucilia; species Lucilia cuprina. The sequence goes on from NC_060954.1 coordinate 59,324,060, forward strand.
TCATCTAGGAGGCATCAATTGAGTTTAATTTACGTTCAGTACAAAGGGAAAACACTATCTATATTAGATTACTTATAATATATCTAATCACTACTTACTTTGGTACAATTAAGTAACTATTAACTACCTTTGAGGTTCGTTGAATATACTAAAATGTTTTTTGAATTTCAATTACATATACAAAATTGCATTAAATAACACAATAAGACATTTGATAGAAATATAATGAATGAATTTATAACTTACAAAACAGTTGAAAAAATACCAAAGTCTTCATAAAAGTATATATACAAAAACAGTATAAATCATTTTTAAATTTAAAAAAAACATATATACAATTTTGCAAAATATTAAATAATTTTTTGGAAATATTCATACACATTTACACAGGCATTCTTTTACAAAAAAAAATCTTATAGCTAAACCCCTTTTTAAATAAGAATTCTTAATTTAAAAGAAAAAATCTAACATACATATGCATGTGTGAGTAAAAGTATTCATATGTGTGTGTGTGTGTGTTTTGTCAGTCTGTCTGTATACAAGTATCTATAAACACAAAATTTCATGAGAATTATCCTTAGGCATTTCTTACATTTAACATATTTATATGTAAGAGTTTATTATTTGTTTGTATGTCTGTATAATTATTGTGTTTAAATGTTTGTTCCTAAAATTTCATTTTCATTTCATACATCCATACATCTATTCATCTCAGCCTGTAGTTTTGTTTTTCTTTTTTATGTATTATAAATACATTTCTACACATTTCTTATTATTTACACTTCTCAGAAAATGTTAGTAAAAAGTTTAGATTTAAATAAACATGGAACAAGTTAGTTTATAATAAGCCATCAAAATGTTTAATTGAAAATGATTAAGTTTTCTGTTGAAGGAATTTCGAATTCTAGTTTATTGTCTAGTATATAGTCTAGTCTATAGTCTAGTCTATAGTCTAGTATATAGTCTAGTCTATAGTCTAGTCTATAGTCTAGTCTATAGTCTAGTCTATAGTCTAGTCTATAGTCTAGTCTATAGTCTAGTCTATAGTCTAGTCTATAGTCTAGTCTATAGTCTAGTCTATAGTCTAGTCTATAGTCTAGTCTATAGTCTAGTCTATAGTCTAGTCTATAGTCTATAGTCTAGTCTATAGTCTAGTCTATAGTCTAGTCTATAGTCTAGTCTATAGTCTAGTCTATAGTCTAGTCTATAGTCTAGTCTATAGTCTAGTCTATAGTCTAGTCTATAGTCTAGTCTATAGTCTAGTCTATAGTCTAGTCTATAGTCTAGTCTATAGTCTAGTCTATAGTCTAGTCTATAGTCTAGTCTATAGTCTAGTCTATAGTCTAGTCTATAGTCTAGTCTATAGTCTAGTCTATAGTCTAGTCTATAGTCTAGTCTATAGTCTAGTCTATAGTCTAGTCTATAGTTAGTCTATAGTCTAGTCTATAGTCTAGTCTATAGTCTAGTCTATAGTCTAGTCTATAGTCTAGTCTATGTCTAGTCTATAGTCTAGTCTATAGTCTAGTCTATAGTCTAGTCTATAGTCTAGTCTATAGTCTAGTCTATAGTCTAGTCTATAGTCTAGTCTATAGTCTAGTCTATAGTCTAGTCTATAGTCTAGTCTATAGTCTAGTCTATAGTCTAGTCTATAGTCTAGTCTATAGTCTAGTCTATAGTCTAGTCTATAGTCTAGTCTGTAGTTTAGTCTATAGTCTAGTCTATAGTCTAGTCTATAGTCTAGTCTATAGTCTAGTCTATAGTCTAGTCTATAGTCTAGTCTATAGTCTAGTCTATAGTCTAGTCTATAGTCTAGTCTATAGTCTAGTATATAGTCTAGTCTATAGTCTAGTCTATAGTCTAGTCTATAGTCTAGTATATAGTCTAGTCTATAGTCTAGTCTATAGTCTAGTCTATAGTCTAGTCTATGGTCTAGTCTATAGTCTAGTCTATAGTCTAGTCTATAGTCTAGTCTATAGTCTAGTCTATAGTCTAGTCTATAGTCTAGTCTATAGTCTAGTCTATAGTCTAGTCTATAGTCTAGTCTATAGTCCAGTCTATAGTCTAGTCTATAGTCTAGTCTATAGTCTAGTCTATAGTCTAGTCTATAGTCTAGTCTATAGTCTAGTCTATAGTCTTGTCTATATTCTAGTCTATATTCTAGTCTATAGTCTAGTCTATAGTCTAGTCTATAGTCTAGTCTATAGTCTAGTCTATAGTCTAGTCTATAGTCTAGTCTATAGTCTAGTCTATAGTCTAGTCTATAGTCTAGTCTATAGTCTAGTCTATAGTCTAGTCTATAGTCTAGTCTATAGTCTAGTCTATAGTCTAGTCTATAGTCTAGTCTATAGTCTAGTCTATAGTCTAGTCTATAGTCTAGTCTATAGTCTAGTCTATAGTCTAGTCTATAGTCTAGTCTATAGTCTAGTCTATAGTCTAGTCTATAGTCTAGTCTATAGTCTAGTCTATAGTCTAGTCTATAGTCTAGTCTATAGTCTAGTCTATAGTCTAGTCTATAGTCTAGTCTATAGTCTAGTCTATAGTCTAGTCTATAGTCTAGTCTATAGTCTAGTCTATAGTCTAGTCTATAGTCTAGTCTATAGTCTAGTCTATAGTCTAGTCTATAGTTAGTCTATAGTCTAGTCTATAGTCTAGTCTATAGTCTAGTCTATAGTCTAGTCTATAGTCTAGTCTATAGTCTAGTCTATAGTCTAGTCTATAGTCTAGTCTATAGTCTAGTCTATAGTCTAGTCTATAGTCTAGTCTATAGTCTAGTCTATAGTCTAGTCTATAGTCTAGTCTATAGTCTAGTCTATAGTCTATAGTCTAGTCTATAGTCTATAGTCTATAGTCTAGTCTATATTCTATAGTCTAGTCTATAGTCTAGTCTATAGCCTAGTCTATAGTCTAGTCTATAGTCTAGTCTATAGTCTAGTCTATAGTCTAGTCTATAGTCTAGTCTATAGTCTAGTCTATAGTCTAGTCTATAGTCTAGTCTTGAGTATTGTAGTCTCAGTCTTGTCGATACATAAGTTTATAAACTAAACTACAAATCCTTGTTAATTACTTTTTACTAACATTATTTTTGCTTGTGTTGAATTATAAATAACATCGTACATATAAATATAATAATATTTCTTAAATTCTTTTTGTTTTTTTGTGTTTGTTTTATTGTTTTTATAACTCTTTTTCACTCTCTAATGCATAGAAATATTTTAACATATCCAGTAGTTCTGTAATGAGTCAATATTTTCTTTTAATCGTTATACACAAAGGAAGTGCCGATAGACTTTTCCATAGAGGATATATAGTGTTCCTTGTATTCTAGAGAGGAGAAATGTTATTATTCATTTAAATCAACAGATTGTATTTATATAAAAATTAACTCGATTCTCCATTACAGACTTTCAGAAATTGCAGGGTATTAAATACATACATACATACATATACATGAAAACATTCGAACACATTTGCACTCATACAATTTTCTGTGTGAGTTGATGTAGTTAAAGTTAATCAAATCGTAATTACCAGAAATATTACCCCCGGGGTTTAAACATTTTAAAAGCAAAACTTGTTTTTTTTTTTATACAACATTGCTTAGCATTCATACCCCTTGTTTTGTTTATAATGTAAATAAAATTGTTTATAAATATATTTTTAAAAGAAAATTTTTTTATATTACTTAAATGCAAGCCAAAAATCATTGCATATGTATGTGTGTTGCTTTGTTTGTCCGTCTTAATAAGAGTCTAAAAAAAAATCATAGTTCTTTATTTATTTAAAATGACAAATGTTATAAAACAGGTTAACATTTTTTGCCATAAACTGTTTATTTTACTTTTTAAATGTATTTATTTTTTTGTATTTTATTAAAATTGCATTTTAACTTAATTTTTATAGTTTATTAAAGTAAATTTTCAAAATTTCCTTTCATTTTAGTTGAAGTGGCCTAAAGCTGCTAAAAAGGCGTTTAATACGAAATAAGGTAATAATTTTCATGTTCATTATTTTATTCTAAAATAAGACTAAGTTTAAAGCATATGTTAGGAAATTAAAATAGAACTCCTTATGGGTTATTTCAAACGACATTAACAGGCACAGTGGAACAAAAGTAGAAAATATAATAGTAATGTTAGTGGAAAAATTATAATAGATGCAAACACAAAACTACTTAACTCCTTATTTGCAGGCGATTGTAGTAAGTACTTATCTAACTCCTTATTTGTAAGCGAGCGCTGTATGTACTTGCTTCTAATGTCATCATCCTATTAAAATAATGACATAAAATGATTTGTAGGTTTAAATTTCATTTTAAATTATTTCTCTAAAGAAAGTTTTCTTCTGTTTATTTTTTCTTAACCACTGTGTTTATAGCCTCAAAATAACTATTAGTTTGAATATTATTCTTGTTTTAACTATTATTTCTTGACGTTGTTGTTTTGGTTTTTGTTATATATACCTTCAACTCTGACTTTTACACAACAATTCTATATAAATTTTTGTTAAATATTTTCTAAGGCCCTCTTTTTATACCCTACACAGCAGTCGTAAGTTGAGCATTTTTCAACAAAAATCCACTACAAAATTTTTCTTACTGAAATTCTGATTTTGCACTAAAATTCCAATTTTTAATAAATTTCTGATTTTGAATAAAATTTAGATTATTATTGAAAATTAAATTTTCCACTAAAAATTCGATTTTTACTGAAGTTTCAAATTTCACATAAAATATGATTTTTACCAAAATTCCTTATTATCACCGAACTTTTACTATAATTACGAATTTTTACTTTATATTCTAATATTCACTAAATTTCAGTTATTCACTCAAAAACCAATTATTAACTAAAAATTTAGTTTTTTTTTTAATTTTCAATTAAATTTTTCATTGGAAAGACTTTTTTCACTAAAAATCATTCAATTCTTGATGAAAAATCATTTAAAGCAATAAACATATGGTCTCACAGGCCTAACAAACTAGATATCAAATCTTCCTGATAATATTGACAATAGCACTCTCAAGCCATTTTTTCACAGAAATTTCAGTTTCTAATTTTCACTCAAATTCCGAATTTCACTAAAATTGTTCAACAAAAATTTAATTTATATATAAAACGCTACGCTATTAGGCATGGGCATCATAGACGAAATATCAAATCTTCCTGATAATATTAACTACTGCACTACCAAGCCTTTGTTCCAGAGAAGCTAGACTTTCATAATCTTTGAAAGTGCAAGTGTGAGAAAAAAGTATTTCTCTTCACTGTCTGTGTGTGTATATACGGTTCAAAATGTTAAACGTAAATCTGGACATACTATACATCCTAAAACAGGATGTCGTAATATTCAACACTCGTACAGAGACACGCTGATTCTACTGTCAAAAAATTTGCTGACGAAAAGTAATGAGTTATATATATAAGCCATTTTGCACTTCTTTTTCATAAGAATTTGTTTAATTATTTAATGAGATTGAAGACAAGAACTTACAAATAGGGAGTTAAAGAAGTACTTGCAATTTCGCTTACAAAGAAGTTGTTGAGTAAGTTGTTTTGTTTTTTTTTTTATAATAAAAAGATACAGTGAGAATTAAATAAAATGTGTAAACAAAATGACAAAGCAGAAAATAAAGCAATGTTATATAATATAAAAGAAAGTCATTATTAAAGTATCACTAAGTAATGAAGACTGTATGTAGTAGTCATTGAAAAATAATGAGTTATAATGCTAATAAACCACTTTGCACTTCTTTTTCATAAGAATTTGTTTAATTATTTAATGAGATTGAAGGCAAGAACTTACAAATAGGGAGTTAAAGAAGTACTTGCAATTTCGCTTACGAATAAGTTGTTGAGTAAGTTGTTTTGTTTTTAATAATTAAAAGAAACAGTAAAATTTTAATAAAATGTGCAACAAAATGAGCTGAAAATAAAGTATTTTTATATAATGTAAAAGAGAGTTATTATTAAATTAGTAGTCATTGAAAAGTAAGTGGTTATGTAAGTACAACTCATTACCGAGTTTTTACTGGAATTATATATAACCTCTCCAACAACCTGGACTATTCCGCAAACTTATATGTACTATAACTCAAATTCTCAATTAACAACTCGAGCAAATTTCTTAGTTTTTGAAAATTGTATAGTTTTTGAAATAACTTTTTTTAAAATTCTATTGCTACGGTTTTTAAATGGATAGGGTATCACTGAGTTTTATTATACTTTTAACTAGTGCTTCCATTTTCATTCTTATAGTATCTTTATTTCCCTGTGAATTCTATGCTAAAGTCCATTATTCGAAAGAACATCATACAACATATATACATACATTCAATATATAAAGATGTGTAAACATTCTATGTGAGAATTATGCCTAAAGACAAACCATGTCCAAGTCAAGACACTCTTCTTCTCTATTATAAGTATAAAACTAACCACTACTTTGTGTTGTTGTTGCTGTTGTTCTTGTACTACCAATGACTCTCTGCTACTACTAACAGATGCCTTAAACTTGTAGTATAAATACTACTGGTAAATTTACTAGGTCTCTATACAAATTATACCTATAAACAAGCACATATGAAAATAAATAACATACAAACTTACAAATACAAACATACATATTTACAGAATATAGAAGACAAGTAAGTAATACATAGATATAAACATATATACATGTATATAAATATTTTAAGTGCTAGAATATTTAACAGGCGTTCATGTGCAATTTATGGTTGTTACTTTTGTTGTTTTTGTTGCTTTTGTTGTTTTTGCTGCTGTTGTTACTGCTACTACATTTCAAGTGTTGCTTGATTGTAAAATTCTCAACACATTAAAGGCCGCAACAGTAAAAAGTTATAACACAGTAACATCAACCAGTAGCAACAGCTGCCAGTATTGTAATAATAACAACAACAGCAACATTATCAAGGCAACAGTAGCAATGGCAACAATAACTTCATCAACAACATCATCTTGTTTAAACAATGTATATAGTAAAGAAAATACAGTAGCTTGTTATTAATTTTACCCAATTGATATTAATTTGCAAAATTTATAGATAATTTATTATAATTTATGAAATTTAAACGACAATAAAAGTAGAGGGAACGGAAATGTAAACATTTTAATTGTTTTTGTACTCAAGATGTTAAACCACTTTCCGTATTTTGAATTAAAATTTGATAATATGTGGGTGAATGGTCGCTTATAGGAAATCGTTCCTACCACCAAAGAATCAGAATTGTTTAGTTGTAGTTTTCTTCCCTCCATGTTTAATCTTCCAAATTATGTAAGGAACGGTCTATAATAGAACTCTACATCGAATCGCAAAGCTTCTTTTTCACAGCCAGCTAATCAGTCTTTAAAGAACTCAATCCTTTTCTGTTCCTCTCAAAAATTTCATTGTACAATTTGTTTGGTCGTAACAAATTTAAAGCTTAAACCAAAAGTTCTTAAGGCAGCATCTCATCAGAATTATTTTTTTAAATTGCATAAAGAAATAAAATATTTTTTTTTTCTTTTGTTTCCCATACACACATTACAGTCAATTGCACACAATTCATCTTAATTTTATAACGATTTGATACTGTCATCTTAAAGTATCATGCAACATTTACAATAACAACAAAAGCAACTATAAGTATACAAATATACAAACGTATAAATGTACGTACATATGTATATAAAATTTATATTGCCAAAGTGCCCAATGTGATTTTCGTGTGAAAATCTCGCGATTTAGCCAAAGGCTTAAATATTAAATACAAGCTAAAGACAATAAACAAACAGATGGACAGACAGACGGACTGACAGACAAACAAACGGACAGACGGACGTAAACATTAACGTTTAAATATATTGAAGGACAGACAGCTAGACATACAAACAAAGATATCAGTTAATACAGGTATTTGGTTAAAAACCTATATACACGCAAAAGCACCAATACTACTACAAACTTTGACTTTATAAACTGACAAAATAAAAAACATTGAAAAAAAGACCTTAAAACCAAAGAAATTCAACTGGTTGATAAAACTCAACTGATGACTGAATGGTTTCACATTCATGTAATAAATACAGCAACACAAACACTTATATGTGCCACGTAGTTTCCTCATGTATATGTATACGGCATTTTTTTTGGGAGAGTTTAATTCGTCTTGACCATTTTTAAATGTTTGACTTATTTTTGTTTTTTTCGCTAACTATCACATAAATGTAGATTTCCGCTGCTAAAACTATAGACTTTTTAAATGTATTGTTACCAAGTATGTGTGCTAGTGTTTACACATGTGGTTGAAAAAAAGGTGCTAAAATATTTTCTTTAGTCTGTGTTATAATTTGTTTTAGTATATTCCACAGTTTATATAGCTCTATAGTTCAGACTGTAGTCTGTTCTATAGTTTAGACTATAGTCTAATCTATAATCCAGAATATAGTATATTCTATAGTCCAGACTATAGTGTATTATATATAACTCTATAGCCCAGTCCAGATTGTAGTCCGTTCTATAGTCCAGACTGTAGTCTCATCTATAGTCTAGACTGTAGTCTGTTCTATAGTCCAGACTGTAGTCTGTTCTATAGTCCAGACTGTAGTCTGTTCTATAGTCCAGACTGTAGTCTGTTCTATAGTCTAGACTGTAGTCTCTTCTATAGTCCAGACTGTAGTCTGTTCTATAGTCCAGACTGTAGTCTGTTCTATAGTTCAGACTGTATTCTGTTCTATAGTCCAGACTGTAGTCTGTTCTATAGTCCAGACTGTATTCTGTTCTATAGTCCAGACTGTAGTCTGTTCTATAGTCCAGACTGTAGTCTGTTCTATAGTCCAGACTGTAGTCTGTTCTATAGTCCAGACTGTAGTCTGTTCTATAGTCCAGACTGTAGACTGTTCTATAGTCCAGACTGTAGTCTGTTCTATAGTCCAGACTGTAGTCTGTTCTATAGTCCAGACTGTAGTCTGTTCTATAGTCCAGACTGTATTCTCTTCTATAGTCCAGACTGTAGTCTGTTCTATAGTCCAGACTGTAGTCTCTTCTATAGTCCAGACTGTAGTCTGCTCTATAGTCCAGACTGTAGTCTGCTCTATAGTCCAGACTGTAGTCTGTTCTATAGTCCAGACTGTAGTCTCTTCTATAGTAAAGACTGTAGTCTCTTCTATAGTCCAGACAGTAGTCTCTTCTATAGTCCAGACTGTAGTCTGTTCTATAGTCCAGACTATAGTCTATTCTAAAGTCCAGACTGTAGTCTGTTCTATAGTCCAGACTGTAGTCTGTTCTATAGTCCAGACTGTAATCTGTTCTATAGTCCAGACAGTAGTATGTAGTAGACTGTAGTCTAATCTATAGTCTAGAATATAGTCTATTCAATAGTCCATACTATAGTCTTTTATATAGTCCAGACTATAGTTTATTTTATAGTCAAGACTGTAGTCTGTTCTATAGTCCAGATATAGTCTATTCTATAGTCCTATAGTCTATTCTATAGTCCAAATCATAGTCTATCCTATAGTCCAGTCTTTATTCTACTCTGTACTCCATATTTATAGTCTATTCTATAGTTCTATAGTCTATTCCATAATCCTGTAGTCTATATCCATAATCCTGTAGATTATAGGCTATTTTATAGCCTATAGACTATAGGCTATTCGATAGTCCAGACTATAGTCTATTTTTTAGTTCAGACTATAGTCAACTCTGTTGTTCAGACTATAGTTTATTTCAGAGTCAGACTACAGTCTGTTTTATGGTCAAACCATAGCATATTCTATAGTCCGTACTATAGTCTATTCTATAGACAATACTAGAGTACATTATATAGTCCATACTATGAACCAGATTATAGTATATTCTATAGTTCAGACTATAGCCTATTTCATAATTCAGACTATAGTCTGTTTTATAGTCCAGGCCATAGACTAAAATATATTCTATAGTACGGAAGTAATAATACTATTTTTATAGCCATATGTGTACAAACAAAGGTGTGTGTGTGATTTTGTGTATATTTGTTCATTTTTTGTTGGAAAAAAATCACAACCACAAAAATTTGCGAAAAAAAAAATTCTAAAAGAGGCAACAATACTATCGCCCTTTGGGGCAAATGCACGCGGCTTATATCGTCACATCATGCCCCTTTGCAATGGTCACGTTTCCTAAACAATTGTCTTGCAATAGTTTAAGCGTTTTTTTTTTGCCGTTGCATATTGTTGCATTTATTTGTTGCAGTTACTGTGACTGTGTTGCTCTTGTAAATGTTATGTGGCCATTAGGCATTGAATCTGAATGAGAATTTTTATGTATATGATACTGTATGTGAAAATAAATTCGTAAATAGCCGATTTATCCAATGGTTTCTTTAAAAGAAAATCAACTAAAAAAAATTTAAACTGGAATATATAAAATAAATGCCCTTAAACGTGGGAGACATGTTGGTGAGTTAAGTTTGGGTCGTGGCTTTTAAGAAAGTTACATATTTACGGTTTAATGTAAAGACATGGATTCTTAGAATAAAGCTTTTATATAAATTTATCTCTAACATATCAATTCTTCTTGTCATAAATCAGCTTTATCATTATTCATTTTATCCCATTTATTCTTGTTTTTGGTCATTGAAATGCACTTTCAAATGTTAAATAAATTGATATACTTTTTAGTCTCTAAATCATTAATTAACAATGCAATTATGTCAGTCACTTTCTTTTTATTCTTTGCTCCGCCATTAAGCTCTCTTTAACAACAAAAACAGATATTAGCCAAAATCGCCATCACATTATTGTTTAGAATGACGCTTAATCACATTATTGTTCACAAAAATTTATCTTGGAAAAAATTCATGAAATTGTTTGAGGAAGAGATCGTTAAAGTAACAAGGAAATTTTACCAACTGTCTACATGTGAATTTGGTAAACAAGCAGCATGTTGCAGTAGCTAAATAACAACAAACTTGTTGGTATAATATATTTTGTGTTGTGGTATATAAAAGAATATATTCATTAAGTTAATTCATTGAGGATTTCGATGTATTCTTTTTAATTCCAATATTAACACTCAGAAGACCATAAATAGTAAAAAAATTTCATTATGTTTAATATATATTTCTATATATTACAAATCGTACGACAATATCTGTGTATTTTAGTGTTTTATATAAAATCGTTTCTACAAAGTACTTTATTTGAATTTTTAATAGATACCACCACATCAAACAGTATATTTTCATTATTCTATTATTTCACGAATATTCTTAGAACTAGTTTTGTGGAATCCAGTACGTATGGTTAATATTTGAAAAATAATATCACTCATACCACATGTATTACACGAATATTCTTATTTTTTTCTATTGTAGAATTAGTTTGAGAAAAAAAGAAGATTGAAGCTTTTTAAGACTCTGTATAAATGGTTTTGTTCATTGTATGCAGTTTTAAAGGGAGACTATCTATCCCTTTTTATGCCTCTGGTCACTTTATTCTCATTTTGTAATCTAGAAAGTATACAATTTGTTTATTCATGGATCTAAGCCTGTAGTTATTCGATCCACCAGAATCTAAAGAAATAATAATTAGGAGATATAATGTGAATATAGTCTCACTTTATTTCCTGTAAGGACATCTATTTACATGAGTAATAAGTTTTATATTAATACTAAACTGTAAAAACAACCACTAGGTCATCACTAGTAATTCCGAACTGCAGAACAGTTATCTGCATATCTAACAAGTAACATATGTAGTTACAAATGCATTCGACACAGATAAATATGAACATGAACTTAAATACATATGCAAATATGTATGTATGTATGTTTGAATGAGTGTTTATCACTGTATATGTGTTAGAAAACATTTCTATTGCTTCTCGTTGCTGCAGCATCAGTTGTTGAGTAGAATTTTGTATAAATGTTTATGCTTAAAGCGTATATTTTGTATTTTCGCGACGTGACTTTGCCGTAAGATGATATTTACTGTCAACGTGTTTTGTGGACATTTCCGTTGGCCAATAACGACCAAATCAACACACACACACAAACACATATACATACGTATATTAACACAAACAAACAAGCAGCCAACCAAACAATTCATGTCGTTTGCATAGAAGATTTGAGAAATTTTAGACTTTGGCTATACTAAAATTAAACAAATGCATAAACACATATATATACACACACACTCACATACATAAGTGTGTGTTTATTCACACATCCTTATGCAAATACTAGTACTCGTTTTACTCTGTCTACTGCCACTTTAACACAAATTGTTATTTGTATAAATAATACATGTTGCTGTTGTAGCTTCTTAATGAATAATGCTGTTTTAAATGCTTAACGGTTTCATTAACCAACAATAACGACAACATCGTTGTCCTCAACATTTTGTGTCATTATAAGCAGAAACAATCACTTTTGTAATTCAGTTTTGAGATTTATGCAAAAAAATGTTAATGCTCAGTTATTAATACACACACACACACACACACACGTATACATACACTGTTGGGAATGTTAGGAATGACTATAGATTCATTTATTAGGCTGTTTATGGTACTCGCTGACGGACTTGATTGACCGGTAGTTGGTTTGTTAACTATACTAGATGGTTTGCCAATGGCTTTTTAGCATGTCGTTAAGCTGCTAACAGTTATTTAAAGTTGCATATTTCTTTATAACTACTTATGTTGTTGTCGTTGTTTTTGTTTTTAATGGTTATGAATAGTTAGTAGATTTTTTTAAGATAAGTAATGGAATTTTGTTAATAAGCTCACCTTTTTGGACAAGAGGACTCCACCGTCAAAGGTGATCTTTGATCCAGTGCCACAAACGATGTTCTGCAAAATAAGAAAATTTATAGAAATTTTATTCGTTATTTTGATTAAATTTTTAGTTGTTTAAAGGAATATATTTTTATAGTTGTAAAAAAAGAATTCGTTTTGTGCTAAAGAGATAAAAATATACTTATTTTGTAGCACTACTAGAGATTACATCTCTTAGCACTCGATAAGGGTGACTTTAGAATGCTAATATATTAGTTTTAGACTTAGAAGAGACTATCTACATTCTTTGGATGAAGTTTAAGGTGATTAAACTTGAACCGAATAGGACTATGGTTGAGCAATACCTTTATAATAACTTAGTTAAAAAAAATTATTTTCAATGATCAATTTAAGCCAGAGCTGTTTCAGCTATATGGTTTTACAAAATTGTTACAAAATCGTTAATTGTTTGTAATAAGTGTGATTGTTTGACCCACAAGAGTGCTGCCTTTGCTGGTGTGTCATAATGCCCAGTGTCATAATGTCCATAGTCTTTATGACACACTAAATTGAGTCATAATGTCCATGGACATAATAACAATTTTAAAAATGTCACAATGTCTAAGAGCAATGCGACAGAAAATGCATGGATTTCAAAGAGTCCATTTATCAAAAATTTCTTATTTTAGCGAAGTCGGTATTCGAAATTCCTCAGAGTTTGAAGCCCCTGCGCCCGGCCGAACACCGACTATCCAGAACAATTTTAAAATTAATCCTTTCTTAAATTCTAAACATAAAATCACTGATTTTCTTATCTAGAGTGAAAGTTTTGTTGAAAGAAAATAAAACTGTTTCCGGAAATCTTCTAAATGAGTATTTTATTGGCCACTCTTCATTAGACACTTTTATGATTAATATTTTAAGTAATTATACCCAACATCACTATATTGAGGAGGGTATTCATGCTGATGTTTGTAACAACCCAGAAATATTTGTCCTTCATCCACCTTAAAGTAAACCGATCGTCTCAGAATTACATTCCATCCGTCCGTCTGTATGTCTGTGTATTCATATAAAGCTTGTGTGCATGCTATGTGTCACAATTTCTAATAGAATTTTACGAAATTTGGTAGATATACTTCTTTTGATTCAAAGACGAAGTCTATTGGTTTAAATAGCTTCATTATTTTGTCTAGCTCCCATACAACCCTACCTTATAACACGGCTTTTGAGCTAAATATTGCAAAACTTAGTTTTATAAATGTCTTAATGATACAGACGATAATGACTTTTTTATTGACCGGGTTCCCTTTAAATTATGAACTTTAAGTTATTTTCTACAGAGTAGTTTGTGTAACAGAGAATGACTTGAAGTTCTAAATTCATTTTTAAATTCTACGAATCTCTGCATAAGAATTTTAATGTAGATGAAAGTTTCACTACAAAAATTTGTAATAATAGACCAATATTTACCCCTTAACTTATATAAAATCCCTTTTTGTCAACAAAACGTAAAAATATTCCGGAATTAAGGTAAAACTCAAATTATTTAAATGCTTTACTTTCACTGGTATAGAGTATAATAAAATCGGATATGTCCTTCTTTACATTTATACTTGTTTTACAATCGAATTATCTATTGTTTTAGAATCATATTTATGTAGATATTAAGTATTTCCTGAGACATTTCAAGAAAAGAAAAAAACTGAATCCATATTTAGTTTACCTTCTACGTGAAATATTACTTATTACTAAAAATCATACCTATTGAAAATTTACATTACCACTTAAAGGGTTAATATGCTAACATTTACTTATTCAATGGCGTTTTACATCATTGGAGGTAAATTCTTACAAAAAAACGCTTACAAGAAATTAGAAAAAGTATTCGTTGTAAATCGTATGAAAACAGTAAAGCTTCACAGGCAGAAGGACAAAAGAATTTGAAAGTATTTATATAACACATTATAATGTAAGACCTTATTAAACTACTTCTATGTAATCCATATGATATGTAGGTACCAAGCAAAAATAAAACAAAGTACTTCCAAAAGAATAACATTTATCACCACTTCAAATGTAGAACTAAGTGAATTTGTTTAACTTAAAAGAATCCAATTATTTTTAAAATTTAAGGTATATATTTTGTACTGAAATCTTCTGAATTAAACCAATTTATAAATATGTGTAATTTATTTATGTTAATATTAATTAAGTCAAATTTGTTGTATTCTATAATACTACAATTTTACTTCCTAATAACTTCAAAAAATAACACAATTACTTCCTGAGAATGACTTATCTCTGATAAACCTGTGTTAAAATCCTAACTTCTATGAGTAAATTATACTTTTTTCATGGAATAAAATCTACTTTTTTTGCTTCTTTGAAAGTTCTTTTTTTGTTGGGTATCATTACAAATGATGCTGTTAGGTAAGTAATTACAGCAAAGTAGTTTTGTTGCTGGTTACTTGACCTCATTAATTTTTTAAATAAATCACTTTTCATACTTTATAGAAATCCTTTTCGTGGCTACTTATTAATTAGTTTTAGGGTCATATTCATAAACTTCCCAGGTTGAAATGAGCTAAATGTCAAAATCAGATTGTAAGGCTTGGGTAAGACTTCCCTAAAACTCCCCATCCTTCTCCCTTAACAGTACTTGTATATCACTTTAAAACTTATATGTATTTAACAAAAAGGGTTAATAGAAAACCGTTATTGACTTTTTCAAATATAAACATTAAATTGTAGAGTAAAAACTAGTACTCTACAATGAATAAAAAAAAGAATATATACATATGTATGTATGTATGTATATGAACATAAAAATATATTATGACCTAAAGTTGTTTAAAACAAAATTTTAATTTAGAATGCCTACAGGTGGTATAACATTTTTTCCCTGGAGTATGACCTTAAGTCATATTGAGATGTGTTGTTTTTTTTCTATATACAAAGTATTGCCAAGGTTTTTGGGGAGTATATAATTTGTATATATGTATATATTTTATGCTTTTTTCAAAAACCTAGCTTCAGGTGTTTAATTTAAAATAACAAAAAAAATTTTTAATGATAAAAAAAATGTTAAATTCAATTTTAGTGGATAACAATTAAAACATTAAATATTTTTAATTAATTAGGTAGTTTTTTTTCTCAAAATAAATTTATTTTTTTAGATTTATGGTTTCTTTTTTTAAAAACTCACAAAAGATTTATTAAATGCACTTTAGATGATTTTTCTATAACGCGTTTAAAATTAAATGTTTTTATGATATTGTTAAGAATGTTTAATATTATTTTTTTTATTTTAAAAATTTATATGTTTTATATTTTGTTTATTAAAAATATTTAATAATATATATATTTTTTATTATTTAAATAATGTTGTCAAGTTTGGTGATCTGTTCAAGTGGCGTTTAACAACTAACAGGTTCAATTCTATAAACACTTGATTTTATATTGAGTATCAAATAAAAATGTGTTGTTGTTGCTGTTGTAGTATAAAACAAAATTCAAATTGTTTTAAAACGGTTACAAAGTATGACGTTTAATTTTTTTTATTCTGGCAAATGCAACACTTTTATTTACAACTTTTTTCATATTTCTTTCTGTTTTTTTTATATAAAAACACACAAACAAAATAAATAAAATAGTACACAATAACGAATTGTTCACTTCCGTTTCCGTTTTATGATGGCATCTAGCCAACCAGCCAGTCAGTCTTCTGTTGTTGTTAACAGTGTAACAATGTTTTTTATTATTATTGCAAGCAACAACCACAACAACATCCCTTTAAAATTGTTATTTGTTATGGTATCGACAGCAGCTGAATGTGAGCAAGTTTGTTGAAGATTTGTTGTTTTACAAAGAAAAAATTACCGTTAAAGCAAATTACCTGACTTGCATTCGCGTTGAATGTCCGTTTCGAACTGAATGTTAAAGAACGAACTAAGATTTCGTTTCGTTGTTTGCTTGCTGCTGCGTTTGTTTATGTTGTTGTCTGCTTCGTTTCAAACTTGTTTAATTGTGTATGAGAGTAACTAAGTGTGTGTGTGTGTGTGTTTGGGGGGTTAAAAGAGAGCCTGTTTGTGTGTTTATAAGAGTATGCGCTTTTAGATTTGTTGAAGTTGTTTGGCAACTTGTTTAGGTTGGATTTTGTCTGTCTGTCCTTTCTTATTGTATTTGTTTCTTTTCTGTTGGACAAAATTCATTATTTGTTGTGTACTCCTCCTGTTACTCTCACCACAACGACCTTGGCACATTATAATCTCCCTCACCTCTTTCTATAAGTGTTTGAAATTGTGTGAGTATTTTGTGTTGTTGGATATTTTTTGGCGCGCGTATTTGTGTTTTTTTTGGGGTTTGTTTTTGTCTTGTTATTTGTGTGTTTTTTTTTTCTCTCACAGATTTTGTTGTTAGCTTTTAGCTAAGTGTGTGTATGAGATTGTGGTTTTTCTTTTGTTTTGGGTTTTTTTATGTTTATTGTGTGTTGTTCTTATATTTGGCTTGTTATTGTAATAATCTATTTCCGGTTTAAGTGTTGCCACTAATTGAGCCACAATAAAATAGCCCAACAATTGACTTGTTGTTCTTTACTTCTTCTACCACTTCTTTGGCCGTAATATGTTTGTGTGTATTAAAGTGTTAAGTGTCTGGGCGTTTGATTACCCTTTTTATGAACTATTATTTCTTCTTGTGTTCATATACACAAATATATATATTATTCTTTTTGTTTTAGTTAATAGCCATTTAGTGTAGGTTTTTTTAAGTTGCTGTAGTTTTAATAGTTTTTTGTTTTGCACTCAGTTTTTTTTTGGTGTTTTCTGTTTTGGCCTGCAATTATAGTAGAAATGAAATAAAATTTTATATAATTTTAATATCTTTTTAATTTATTTTAAACTAAAAACCCTTAAGCTAAGAATAAATGTTTTTTATAGACAGTTTTTTTTTTGTTTCTTTCTTTTAAGCAATTTCACTAATTCCTAAAGCTATTTTGATAAAGCAATGGTATTGGGTGTAAGCAAAAGTTGATGGCATTATTTTTCAGGTTTAATATGAACCATATTAAGTAACTAGTTAGTTACTTAGTTGGTTAGTGAATTAGTTGGAAAAAAGGATGTATACACTTCAAATTCGAAGGAATACACCTAGGCCACTATCGGGCCTGTTGTACGCTCCTTAACCAGTGCCTCAGTTGGGAATCGAACCCACCACCTCCGATCTACCAGAACTAACTAACTAAATAACTAAATAACTAACTAACTGACTAATTAATTAACTAACTAACTAACTTACCAACTTACTAACTAACTAACTAATTAACTAACTAACTAACTATCTATCTATCTATCTATCTATCTATCTATCTATCTATCTATCTATCTATCTATCTATCTATCTATCTATCTATCTATCTATATATCTATCTATCTATTTATCTATCTATCTATCTATCTATCTATCTATCTATCTATCTATCTATCTATCTATCTATCTAACTAACTAACTAACTAACTAACCAACTAACTAACTCAATCGCATCTGTAGAAGATGTTCCTTTTCTTTATTTATTTACGTGAAAGTAGCAGTGAGCTCAAATTTTCATTCTTTTTGCTCAATCGTTTCCAGGAATTGAAAGCAGCTTAAAGTGACTAACTTTGTACTCTGTCGGGGATAGTTGCAACGGAAACTAAGTGATCGCAGATTTTAAACATTTTTGCAATCGCAACAACCTTGAGCTCACTTAAAATTCAACATCTTGACGGCAGGAATTCTTTTCCCAAGAGTTTTTACTAGCCAAGTTCTGTTTCTTTATTTTTCAATGGCCAAAAACCATTGATAACCTCTAACAATTTTTTTCCGAAAATGATAAAAAACAAATGCATCAAAATGAACATTGATAACAAATGAACTCATTTTAAAAATATTACGATTTTACATTTTGATCTCAAGCTCCACGTCTGCTATAAAATGCATAGCATTAACATATTTGTCATTGTGAAACCAGTATAAATAACAATTTCATTCATAAACATTTTGTTAATACGAAAAAATTACATTTTAAACAAATGAGTGAATAATATTTTCTAATGCAAATACATACTCCTCATAATAGTTAAAAAATATTTATTATACTATTTTATAGCATTTAGTTGTTGTATATTGCCTGCTAACAATTTGTTTAAAATAAGCTTCGCACAGCGAAAATATAGTTTTAAATGTGAATGAAATTATAGCCTAAGGTCAAAATTTTGTTTTGTTCATCATTTTCGTTGGCAGAGACATTGTCAGTAGCAGCAGCGGTAGTAGTTGTTGTAGTTGCTACAATAATGTAGCTGTTATTATTGTTGTATGTCTGTCTGTATGTATTTAAAAATTTATATACTTTTCTATATAAAAAAAAACAACGAAAAACCTCTCTTGCTCTCTAACGCTTTTCCCCTTTGTCATATAGTTGGGCAAATAAATATTATATTGCATATCGAGAGCTGTTGTATCCTTTTTGTTGTTATTGTTGCTTTTGCTTCTGCTGCTGTTGTTGTATTGTATAGTTAAAGGCAAAAGGTAGTCGAGTATTGAAGTATTTTGTGTAGTATTATAGAAGTTTGTGTGTTTGTTATAGCGTTTCATTTATTTAGACGGTTGAATAGTATGAAATGTCTATATAAATATATATCTTTATATATCTATAGTATATATGTATGTATGTATATACATGTATATTCATTCATTCTATGTTATATATTACATCTGTTTGCCTCAAGACACATTTGTTTGAAATTTTGCCCGAGGCCAAGTTATCACAAGTTCGTTTTTGTTTAGCTGGCGGCAAAAATATGTTGCTGTTTGCAAAACGGGGGAAAAAAAGAGAAGAGAGACAAATTGAGTAGTGAGGTGGAAAAGAGGGTTAGGCGAAAAAAGCGTTATTTTGTGTAGCTCTACTAGCAATGGAATACTTATAGATAAAAAGAAATTTAACTTGAAATACTGTTGACATTATATATTTTTTTAAAGTATCCATAATGCTTTCTACATATTGAGATTTTTAGCAGAAGTGTCTCTTAGCTCCATCTAATTGACAATACGATCCAGTATTAGTTTTTGTACCTCGACTATATAAAAACATAAGCTAAATTGGATATATACTAAACAATAGTCAATAGATTCAATAGATTAGTCAAAAAAGTAGAAAATAGTCCAGTCAGTAGACTAGTTAAAACTCTAGTCCACAGACAAGTCAAAAGTTTAGTCCACAGACTAATCAATAGACAAGTCCACGGACTAATAAATAGACTAGTAGACAGACTAATCAATAGACTAGACCACATACTAGTCAATAGATTAGACAACAGACTAGTCAACAGATTAGACAACAGACTAGTCAAAGAGTAATGCACAGACTAGTCAATAGACTGGTCCGCAGACTAGTCAATAAATTAAACCAAAGACTATTCAATAGATTAGAACACAGACTAGTCAAAGAGTAGTCTGCAGACTAGTCAATTGAGTATTCCATAGCCTATTCAATAGAATAGTCCACAGCCTAGTCAATAAAATAGTCCACAAACTAGTCAATAAAATAGTCCACAGAGTAGCTAATAAACAACAGACTAATCCACAAACTTGTCCACAGACTAGTCCGCAGCCTAGTCAATAGAATAGTCCACAGCCTAGTCAATAGAATGGTCCACAGACTAGTCAATAGAATAGTCCACAGACTAATTGGCTCGGATTCTTTTCAGTATCGATTAACAAATTCTTAAAGAGAATCATAAATCCCTCAATCATGCAATTTTCAAAACATTTAGTTGTCACAACAAAAAAGCAACCGGAAGATGCAACAGCAAAAGAAAGCTCAAGACTCTCTAATCTTCCTCAAAGAACTTATAAATAAAAACCCTGCAATATTCCAAAAAAAAAAAAAAAAAAAAACACACATACATCACAAAAGGTGTTGCAAGCAAAAAGAAACTGAACTGAATATGAAGAACAAATTTTTATATTTTTAATATTTATTATTTTATTTCTATTTTGTATGATGGCTGATGGGCATTTTATTATTTTCTTCTTCATAATCATTGTCATTACGAACAACAGTAGCTGCTGGTTGACGACTGACTGGCAGTGCGAGTAGAGATTGGTTGTTTGGTTGCTTGTTTGGCTGGCATAGTCTGACTGGATATATTAACAGCAAGAGCAATGTTATTATTGTTGTTGTTCTTGTTGCTGACGACGATGATGATGGTGATGAGGACGACAACAGCAATTATAGCAGTAACAACAAAAGCCAGCTAACATCGAACCAGCACAACAACAACAAGAGCGTTATTATCAACAACCTCATCTCTTTTGCTACTATTTACTACTACTGCTGCTGCTACAACTTTTACTAACAAAAATTGAGGCAAATAAAAATTGCTTGTGGTTACCAGCAAAACAGAATTTTGTATTACAGAAGCAAGTAACATCATGAGCAATAGCAGTCGCAGCAGCAACACCAACAACAACATTTCTAGTATGAATACAAGCAGTAATATTAATGCCTCAAGCGTTATAACAGCATTTCTGTGACGTGCTGAGACAATATGCATGTGTTGGTTGGTTTGACTGTTAAAAAAGAACCTACAGTTTTAGAAAAAGTCTTAGTGACTCAAATTTATATATTTTGCTTATTTAATATTGTAGCTAGAAATCTATTGCCACTTTAGTATCCCCAAATAATGTAAAGGGAAGTCAGTAGTCATTTAATTGTCTCTAAGTAATCTAAAAGGAAGTTAGTATTCATTTATTTGCACCTATGTAATTCAGAGCGAAGACATTTTAAACCCTTTTGGAACCTAAGTATATCCTGCATAAAAAACCTATACTTTTTGCTAATTCTTGTAGCCACCCGTTCTGCAGGGTAAAGTTTGCATGAGTTTGTGCGATGAGAACATGTGATGTACTCGTAGCATTTAAAATTGTTTTATATAAATTACTTACAATTACTAATATTAACGTTTAATAATTAAATGTAGATTTCTTGTTCTCCGTTTTTTTTTTGCCTTTCTTAGTTGGCGTTCTGGATTTTACTTTTTGTTTTTTATGGAGCGGATGTTGTTTGTAATGAAAGAACGGCAACACCTGAAAGATTTTTTTACGTTGTTTTTTTTTTTTTGTAAAAGAAAATTTGTGGCCTCAGGTTAAGAAGTGGTACCACAAGAGTCTTGGGTTTTTTATGACATTATTGCTTCTACACATGACATGAGTTTTGTGGTTTCATTACAAAAAGTATTGGGATGTTGATTAAGGCCCAACCTGGATTCGTATATATACAGGCATTGTAGGGTTCACATCCGCCCAAATTATTTGTAATTACAGCTAACTGCCTAAGGCCTGGATAAAAAGATTCTTAAAATGTGCAGTAGCCAAAGGTTTTCAGAATTAGTTTAGTTCTAACCGAAATTGTGTATTTCTTTAGAGAAATAATAATCATATTTTACAATGTCAATTGACCTTAAGCGTTAAAGAGTATATGAGTGAATGGTTTTAATATAAATATTGTATTTACATATACATATGTATGTATGTAGTTGGAATTAATATAAATATATTTATAAAATTCAAAATTTATTTTGACATGCTTAAATTTTTCATAATTTTAACAGACCAATTAATATCAATCATTTAGCATGTGCAAAAATTTACTTTACTTAATTTTTTAATGTTTAAGAATGAAACCAGGTAATCAATTATTTCATGACATTGAAAAAAAACATCGTTATTCTGTGTTGTTAACAAAGTATTATACCCTTCACCTTCGCGATATGTTTGCATTTGCTATTTCTACAATATAGTTTTTCGAACATTTAAATTATATTTTTTCCGAAAATTTATAGGACGATATGTTTTGGTTCCGCATCCAAGTCTACTACAATTCTATCAGACATGTTTTTAAAAAGATTGTTGATAAAAAGTGTTAAAATGTGGTTGAGTTTCACATACGAAATAAATTGCTCACACAGAATTCGAACGTGAGCACCTAATCAGCTGTCGTACACACAACACCAGCACAAAACAATTTTCTATCTGTGTGTGTAAACTACAGTTATTTCGAATTTCACAACGGTGAATAATGTTCTTACTTGTATGCTTATATGTAAGTCATTATTAGAGTACTTAAAAGTATGTGAACTCAATGAAAGCAATGTCGACGTGTTTTACGTGAATATCTGCCTTAACGGTCTAGTTTTTTTCATCCACAGGGTGAGCTTATTTGACGACTCACCACTTTTGCCATATTAACCTCGTTGGTGAATGAAATCACTAATTTAGAGCTTATAGAAGGGCCGTAACATCAAGAATGCTATATTCCAAAAAATATTCTCAACATCTATAGATTTACCCTTAGTGCAGTTTTTAACGACTTAAAGTCAAGCAACCACATTACTGTGTTGGCTCAGTTGTTTCGAAGTATGGACCCTTATTTAATCAACAAGACATATTTTAGTGGCCACTAGGATCTACTGTGTAAGTTGAGTGTGTTTGAGTGAAAATTCTAATACACTCATCTATTAATTAAAGATAAAGTTATATCCAGTTCGGACAACCATCAATCTCAGCTTACACCGCAATAACAACACAGACACTTATCCATCGAATCTTTTAGGTCAGAAATACAAGCCGATGCAAAAGTCATCAGCGGTGAAGGCTAAATTGTCGGCTCAATTTAACTTTTTGTTCAGAAATTTACCTTTAAGCATTTATTATATTGAAAATTATATGTATAATTTTCTGTTATATTCCCCCCGGGAGCATGTTACCTTGGCGATACCTCCGCCTTGGTGTTATGGCAAGCCCGGGCCAATACCTCCAATCTGATCGGGATTGAAAAATTGGTTACAGTCTACTGCTTGGCCAGAGCACCGCAAAATCTAGTACTACGGGTGGCCAGTTGCCCGCAGGACTATGTCGTGGCTGGTCAGTTGGTTGAGGTTCATTCGGGATCCAAGTAGTGGCTGTGGTTTAAACCCAAATTCGCGGGCAGAGTAAGTGACGGTTGAAAGACTGATGCATGATAATAGTCAATATTTCGCGATAAGTTCGTCGCTGTTGCCGAGAACAACAGACACTCCGCAGCCGAGTGACTGTGGGACTAAGCGTTGGAAATGAGTTGGTATTAATTGTATATGGTATGGGATGAATGTGAGGTTCGGCGGACCTTACCCCACCTAATGAATGTGTCGTATGTTTTTCTCTTATGAATGTGTCGTATGAATGAGATGTGTGCTGGGTTGAATGATGATGAATGAAAGGTATCATTTGATACCATTGAATTTTCCTTCCCTATCCAGATATGTTCAGGGTTTACTCTGTTCATATCAGAATTACCACAGTGTGTCCCTGTGAGTAAGAACAAGTCTACGACTTATTGATGATCGTACTTCGGTCTACCGGTTACGTCTCTAGGTGCTGTTGCCGAATCAACAGAGGCCATCTAATGGTCAAGAGATTAGATAGCTCGAGTACTCCAGCAAAGCACTCGTTTTCACTAATTTAGTATTAGCACAATATTATTTGGCAATTTTTTTTTTGTAATTTGCCTTAAGAATTTAAATTAGTGTCAACTTCGTTCAAATTGGTTGAATTGTTTTTTGAAATACATGCGCGATTCCAATTTTTATCAGCGGTTTAGCTTTTGAGCCAAAAGTAGTCGGCGTCGGCGCGGCTTGCAAAATATTACCGATGGCCAGCCGCCGCCGATTTGAGTCATTGCCTTTATGAGAAATTGGGCTTTAACCACAGCCACCACTTCAAAAACCAAAACAAAGTCCGTAACTCTGCCCTTTGGTTCGACCCCATATGAATCCCGGTAGTTTAGAGGTACCGGTAGCATTTCTTTTCACCCGGCTAACAATTACCAAGATGGGGAAGATCAGCAAGATGACATAACTCTAAGAAGAATAATTCAATAATATCTACCCATGAGATACATACATGTGTATTAAGCAGATTCTTTTCTTAATTTATAAAAATTTTAAAATAAGTCCTTACAAATCCATAATACTTATATCCTGTTTAAATGCTTTTTGACAATTTTATCTTTATCGTACTCCTTTTAAAATAGAATATTGTTCACAAAACATTTTTGATTTTATTTCTTATATTTTGCCATAATTTTGGAAAAAGCCTGCAGGTGTATAATCCATACATATATTGTAAAAAACCAACAACTTTCATTCCAAGAATTTGGTTTTTTATATTACAAAAATTTAATTTTTTTCAGAGTTTTTGGCAAAGATTTTCTATATACATACTTGTTTTTGTTGTTATAGTTGAAACGAATAAATAAAAAATGCAACAACAAAAGAATCTTAACTCAACTTTGTATGGACATGTCTGTATAAATAAGAAATACAATATTAATAAATGTATTATGACAAACACACACACACATGTACACAATCATAAAATACTTACAACAATATAAAATATCTATAAACAAAAAAACTAAAAAAAATATTATTTAAAGAAAACAAAAAAAACTGGTATTACTTAGGGCAACATTTGCTTAAACACAAAATAAAGAAAAAAAAATATCAACTGTCAGTTTTTCAAAAATATAAAATACAAAAAACCTCTAGAGCCTCAGGGCATTCGACAAAAAACCCCATTAAAAATTAATTCTCACAAAAAGTGCAAAAAAAACTAAAATAAACTTGCATATGAAATTATGAAGTAAATGTAAAATGTCATGCATTGACAGGTTTCTGGAATGTATTTAAAAATATGTTTGACCCCAAACAAACAAAGAAAAGGAAAAACTTTAAAAAGACAAGAACTATATACATATATACTAAAAACGACATCAAGAACTACGTGCAACAAAAACAACAAAGCCAACAACAATAACAAATAAAACAGCAACAATGATGATGATGACAACAACAATAAATATTCACACATACAAAGATGTTATTTCTACCTTCAATGCAAAAGTTTTACACTCAAATATACGAGGGAGAACTGAAAATTAGTTGACTTTCTATAGTCTAGTAAAATATTATTTATTGCCTATATGTATAGACTAGTCTAATGTCTATAAAGTAGTCTAATGCCCATGAATTAGTCTATTAACTAGTCTATTAACTAGTATATTGCCTAGTCAATGGACTAGTCTATTCACTAGTCCATTTTCTAGTATAGAAACTAGTCTGTAGGTTAGTCTGTTCTAATCCACTACAATATGTACATGACTTTGTCTATTGACCAGCCTTCGACCTGATCTATCGACTAGCATAAGAAATATGGACCGGTATATTAACCAGTATACTATAAACAAGACTGTTACCTAGTCTAATGACAAGCTTATTTGGCTAGTCACTGGTTACATAGTCCACTGAATAATCTACTAACTAGTCTACTGACTGGTTAAATGACTGTTCTTATTACTTATATCTTTATTAGTGTATTGTATAATAAGTTAGTTAACTAGTCAATTGACTTATTTATTAACAAGTCTATTTACTAGTCTAGTCTAATAACTAGTCTCTCGATTGGTCTCTTATATAGTCTATCGATAAGTTAATTAACAGTAAGTAGACTAGTTCGCTAAATAGTTTACTAACTGATCATAAGTCCATTAATTAGTCTCTGATAAGTAAATGACTAGTCTATTAGCTAGTTTATTGACTAGTCTATTCACTGGTCTATTAACTAATAAATAGTACAGTAACTACTCTGTTGACTTATCTATTGGGTGACCTCCGGTAGGTTAGTGGTTAGTGATCTAGTCTGGTAGACCGGAGGTGGTGGGTTCGATTCTCACCCGTAGCACTGGTTAAGGAGCGCACAACAGGCCCGATAGAGGCCTAGGTGTATTTCTTCGGATTTGATGTGATGTCATCCTCCTTTCAAACTAACTATCTATTGGTTAGTCTATTAACTAGTCGACTGACCAGTCAATTAACTAGTCTTTTAACGATTAGTTTACTAGGCAATAGGCTAGTCAATTAACTAATCTCTCTATTGACTAGTTTATAGACAAGACAGTTGACTGGTCTATTAACTAGTCTATAGACAAGTCTATCGTCAGATAATTTCATACTCTATTGACTAGTTATTGAAGTAATATACTTGTCACTTGACTAGTTCATTAACTTGTCTATCGAAAAGTCTATTACCTAGTTTATTGACTATTTTGTTAACTAGACAATTTATGAGTCTGTCAATTAGTCTATCGACTATTCTATTAACTAGTCCTTTGACTAACCTATAAACTATTCTAATGACTATTTTATGAACAAGCATATTAATAAGTCTATTAAGTAGTCCGTTAATCTGTCAGTTGACTTGTTTATTAGCTAGTCTATTGACTAGTCCATTAAGTAGTCTATTGATTAGACTGTTAACTGGTCTTATTACTAGTCTATTGCCTAGTTGACTAGTCTATTAGCTAATCTATAAAATAGTCCATTTTTAATCTATGGTCAATAATATGTAGTCTATTGACTTTATATTGTGTAGTCTTTTGGCTAATCTATTGTCTAGTCTATTGGCCAGCACATACCAAAGTTTCTTTTCAGATTGCCTTCGTATATTAACGTACAGGTATGTATGTTTGTTTATATGTGTGTGTTAAAGTATTTATTGTATATGTAGAAAACGTCAAAGCAACAAAATGTAAACCTTCGTGACTTAAACAAAATATGATTATCAATTTTTCTCGAGGCAATATTTTCTGATGTTGTTGTTTAATTTTTGTTTTGTTTGGTTTCTCTTACTTTTTTCTTTCTTTCTCGCTCTTTCTCTCTGTGTGACTTTGTTTCGATTGTTATTGAGTTTTTTTTTTTTTGTATATTTCTGCATACGAACTGCAGGCTGATTCTTTACTTATTTTTCTACCAATACATATACATACATATGTAAATATTCATGTAACAATACAAAATTTCCTGCTGCTTCCTTGAGTTGGTCGCATCATTATTAGGACGGTTCCTTTGTTATAAAATAGGACTTGCTTTCAAAATTCCTTGAGAAAGAAATTAGTAATGAAAATTACTGCTGATGAATGTCATAATTTCTTAATTGGCCATACTTTTGTTTGAGGCATTGAAAACTGAGCCTTTCTAATGTTTATTGTTATTGTTTTTGTATTGAAAGTAAGAAACTTAAAGTTTTCTTTATCACACACATATATGTATATGTTCCTCCATATGTTTGCATAAGTATGTGTATACATATCCTTACACACAGTCAATAAAACTTCTTAAAGAGAAAGAAAAAAAAACATACAACAAAATATAAATAAACTTTTGTATATTTGTTTCCTTAAATTTTTCTTTACATATACATACATACTTCCATACATGTATGTACGGTATAAGAAACAGTGCCAAAGGGTATAATTTAAATCTTTAAATAAAATAAATAATACAACAAAAACTAAAGAATAATATTTTTATATACCAAAAAAATAAAACAGAATAAAACAAAAAAAGAATTTTTAAACCTACATAATCAACCATACCATTTTGATACCCTCTTTGTACTTTTTGCAAAGGTCTCAAAAAAAATTGAAAAAAATTTAAATTATGAAATATAGGTGAATTAGCAAAAGTTTGATCCGATATTTGCAACACAATTTTTTTAATCCGAGCTGTTTCTCACAATCTGTCTATGGTTTTTTTCAAAAAGGTCATTCAACGATTACAAGTGTGTTTTCTTTAAATAAAGCTCGCAAATCAGATCGTTTTTGATCCTAGCTTTCCTGTTTAGAAAATCTCTATTGTAACGACCATGTAATGATTAGTACAGTTTTGCCTTTAACACCCATATATGTTGGCTTTAAGAATATTTTAAGCAAAAAGAAATTTTAAGAATTTCTGTCGTTCTGTTTTAAGATCCATATATAAAAACAGATCTCGGTAAAATTACAGATTATTGTACAACTTCTTTGTAAAACTTACCGCCAAGAGGTCATGTACATTTAATTATACTCTATTTGCATTATTTTAAAATTGACTTATCTATATGAATTAGAGAGTAAAAACTAAACTAAAAGTTTATCTAAGTTTTCCATAGAAACAAACAACAACAAGAAAAAAAGATTGTCCAAAAACTTTTGTAATAATTCATAAATGTCAAAATTTGTTGTTAAATACTTTTAAATCTCTAAACGATAAAGGACTAAGTTTATTTGATTTCAGATACCCCCAGAATGATCTTTGTTTATACATAAATTGGTAAAAAGAAAGTTTACAAGTAATACACATACATACATTGCCACAAAGTTAAACATTCATACCTTTACACACAAGTATTTACATATGTAGAAATATATTTTTGTTTTTACTGTTCTAAAGAAATTTTGACAGCTTTTAACTTATAGTTCTAAGTCGTAGTTTTTTTTGCAGTAAATTGTTTACAAAAGTACGTGAAATTTGATTTTATACAAATGTTGCTGAAATATATTCAATATCAATATGTTGCTAAACATGGTTAATGTAAACATGTTGTGGTGAAATGTTTTGTTTTAGAGATATTGGTTAAAAAATATCAGCATAAATATCTCACTACTTCCCAGCAAAAAAAGGACTTC
This sequence comes from Lucilia cuprina, assembly GCF_022045245.1. Taxonomy (NCBI): domain Eukaryota; kingdom Metazoa; phylum Arthropoda; class Insecta; order Diptera; family Calliphoridae; genus Lucilia; species Lucilia cuprina. The sequence goes on from NC_060954.1 coordinate 59,353,401, forward strand.
CAAAGAAGCAAAAAAAATGAATTTAAGCCATGGAAGAACAGAAAAAAAACTTTAGAAGTTATGATTTTAATACAGGCTTGTCATAGGAGGGATGTCGTTTTATTTGATTCCAAATTCACTACTTCCAAAGTCATTCTCAGGAAGTAAGTATATTTGACGTAATTATGGCATAAAAAGCCAAAATCGGAAGGTACGGTTGTATGATTCTGAATCGATCGATATACTTTTGTGTGTTACAAACATCAGCACAAACGTATAATACCCTCCCCACTATAGTGGTGTAGGGCATACAAATATCAGTACAAAAATAGATACCTCCAATTTTAAACAAAATTAAATTCTTTTCGCTTATTTGGAAGTCAATAAACATCACTTACACAGAGGATAAAAAATTCACTTAATGCTACTTTTGAAGTCGTGATAAATGTTATTCTTTTGCAAGTATTTCTTTTTATATTTGCTGGGTTATTACAACAATTGATATTAAAAACATAATGCTACCAAAAAAAATTGGAATATAAATAAGTTACTGCAACATTGCTTACTGTAAACATGTTTCAGCTATAATATAACCAAATATTATTTACAACAAAAGCACAAATTATTTGTTAACTTATTGCAACGATAAGATAGATAAATACAACAAGTCAGTTAACAACAACAACTCAGTCAGATCCCATGACAAAAATCGCAACTTAAATGAAAGACTAGTAAACTAATGTAGTATAATAATGTATAATTGGTAACACAGACCGTTTTGATTTTCTTGAAAAACTTTTTTCTGCTAAAGTTTATTTTTTATTTATTTTTTGACTTAGACCATGAGTAAAAAAATTTTTGTCATGAAGACTACCATACATTCTTGTTATTTTAGTATTTCAATTTCCTTTTTATACTTTACACCACTTTAGTGGGGAAGGTATATCGGGTTTATGCTGATGTTTGTAACATACAAAAATATTCGTCCAATTCCCTCCTTAAAGTATACCAATCGGCATAGAATCGTTTTTTGAGTCGTTTAATCTATATCCGTCCGTCCGTCCATCAGTCCGTCCGTCTGGCTGGCCGACTATACATTCATACTTGTTTTGGTTGAAAACATACTATACGCTTGTTAGTTGCCAAATACAATGTGTGTGCATGTGTGTTTGTGTAACTGCAACAAGTGTCTGTCGTATATTTAAACTTATACAGATATGTATTTACATTTCTGATTCAGTGATGGATTTCTTCTAAAACTATTATTATCTGTAAATAGTAATGTCAAAAGGCATTACATAATGTTCATACAGCCTGTAGTTCTGCATTGTAAAAGAGCCGTCAATAATTTCAATGGAAAAAAGGCACAGCATGACCGACAGCGGCCTAGGTGTATTTTGTCGAATCTAATGCAATGTAGTAAAAGATTAAGACAAAAATATTCTAATGATTAGAAATATTTGGCATTGGTGATAAGATATGTTATTATGTATAAATGGAATTGACAGGACACAAACTACAATTTATGAAAATTTTATTGTCCAATTCACAATCGATGTCCTATCGTTGTAGCGGGTATGTCATAAAAATTTTTTGAATCAAAAACATATCAATAATAAAAAATTAGGACATACTACGATACAACCGTACAACACCAATTGTGAATTGGACATATGCAACCAATTTGTTAACAACTCTTAACCCAAGATTTTGTAAAATGTTATTGTGAATAAAAAATGTAAAAAGAGAGGGTTAAGATATTTGAAGAAATCAAATTAGTAACGAATTAGCTTACCTCAATTAAGTGTTTACAAGCGAATTTACATCCTTTTCTAATACTAATACATTACTATTCGTACAACACACAAACACTTTATAAAAAAAATACACACACATACATACAAAAACATACGCTCTCCTTAAACACAAGAATGTTTAACAATAACTAAATGACGAAAGGATAATGACGAACAAAACAACCCCATGTATGTTGTAAATTAGTTGGAAGTGTTTAAGTGAATAACTCCAACATGTTTGAAACAAACAGGTTTGTTGAAGTTTTACAGTGTCACATAGATAGAGAGAGAGTTACAGCACATTTGGAGGAAAAAAGAGAATGTTGTTTGTTGGCCATTGCTGCTGTTAGTGGTTTTTGGTTTGCTGCTTTCAGGTTGGGGGTTAGCTTGCGTGTTGTACAATTCTTATCAAGAAGCCAACATCTAAATTATCACCAATTCTAACATTACCAGCAACAATAACAACAACAGCAACAATACCAATATAACCGCCAATAGCCGAAGGCTACTGGAATTTGTTGAGAGGGTACAATACAAACAAAAGATGAATAATATAAAAAATAGAAATAAAACAAAAGAGAAATAGCAACAAGAGTAAAACAAAAAAAATCTCAAATAAAAGTCAAGCTAAATGTAAAGAATAAGAACGAAATAATATAGATTGTACAACAACAAAAAAGCATTAGAAGTATCTATAGACAAGCAGGTTTCAGGTGAAACAATTGTAGCACAAACAAACTCTCATACTTTGTTTAATTCAGACACACACACACTTACAAACAAATGCAATAATAACAACAACAATGTAAGTTAATCTAAAGATTGTGAATGAATTGGTTAAATACATACAGATTTTGGTATGTGTGGGAATTAACAGTTGTCCCCATTGGTAGGTAAAAAATTTTTTCTTAATTGTGTTTAGAAAAAGGATCACATTCAAAATTACTCTGATCAGCAAGCTATAAATTTCTATTTGGAGAAGGTCACATGACATGACAGGGACATCTGTTGAAGGTGTACTTTTTAGTTGCAGTAATTTATACAAGAAATATATAGTTTTTCTTTTTTTCTAACGATATTGTGTAGATTTTTTAAAACATGCCAACATTAGCATCACTACCTCAACCCCACAACTATTACTAGGACCAATAACAATAGCAACAACAATTCATAAACCAACTTTATTTAGCTTAGAGTTAAACTTAGTTTATTTTTTTGCTATATTTGTTGTAATGCTAACAAAAATATAAAAAACACACATACACACACAAAACAAAATGTAATATAACAAAAAAGCAACAAAAGTTGAAAAAAATACATCTTCTACAATATAACTATCGCTTTTGGTTTGGTTGGTCCATGCTATAAATGACCTCAGGGTCTCATCGCTCATAATTATAATATTTCATACAAAACACAGCTGGAGGCACTGCACCAGTGATGGATTTCAACTTTTGAAAATAATATACTCTACACACACACACACACTACTACACCACACTTCTCTCATATCCGCAACACACTTTTCTATAAACAACCATTGTATGCATACAATTTTCATACGATACACCCAACCAGTTAGTTAGTCTTACAGTCTAACTGACAGAAATACAGACAGACAGACATACAACATACCAACAGACAGTCATACATTCAGTCACAAAGAAACTAGGGTCTATTCTATAATAAAGCCGCCGGTTAGTTTTTGCCAAAAATGTCTTTGGGCTAATTATAAATATAAAACAAAATTCAAAATAAAATGGAAATGAAATGTAGGAACAAAATAACAGCAACAACAACAAATACAACATCATTCGTCGTCATTCGCAGCAGCAACATTAGTAATAACAGCAACAACAACAACAATAAGTTATTATTTATATTTTACTTCTCTTTACAAATAAATGTGTATGATTGTATTTTTTAACCCATTAGCAATTGGGCCACAGAAAATAATGGCATTGGATGTGGGTAGCATGAAAAGGGTTAATAGGAATTGGATTTGTTTTGCAATTAGGTTAGTTTTTTACTTTGCAGAATAACCCTTTATCCGGCAGGTTATCGGGTAATGTTTTAGTTTGATAGTTGTAAGGTCTGGTATTTAATACTTGCCATAACTCACTAACTAACTAACTAACTAACTCACTTACTAACTAACTAACTCACTCACTTACTAACTAACTAACTAACTAACTAACTAACTAACTAACTAACTAACTAACTAACTAACTAACTAACTAACTAACTAACTAACTAACTAACTAACTAACTAACTAACTAACTAACTAACTCACTTACTAACTAACTAACTAACTAACTAACTAACTAACAAACTAACTAACTAACTAACTAACTAAGCAACTAACTAACTAACAAACTAACTAACTAACGGACTAACTAACTAACTAACTAACTAACTAACTAACTAACTAACTAACTAACTAACTAACTAACTATTTAACTAACTAACTAACTAACTAACTAACTAACTAACTAACTAACTAACTAACTAACTAACTAACTAACTAACTAACTATCTAACTAAATTACTAACTAACTAACTAACTAACTAACTAGTTCTGATCTAAACCAGTTCTGATCTAAACCAGTTCTGACCCTAGACTAATCTATAGTTCAAAAAGTAGACAACTTTATAGTTCAGGCTCTAAACTATTCTCCACTATAGAGTCTCAGCTACCTTATAACACAGACTCGGAATTAGTCTAGTTAGTGCACGCTCTACACTATAACATAGTGTATGCTTTAGACTACTCCACAGTCCAGACTCTAGACTATTCTATAGACCAGACTATGGACTATCACCCCTATCGCCAATCATCATTTCACGTGAAGTATGTTCGCCTTACACTTTTTTCGTTCACTTATTTTTTTTTATACCCTTCACCTTCGTGAGAAGGGTATATATAAGTTTGTCATTCCGTTTGTAATTTCTATAATATAATTTTCCGACCCTATAAAGTATATATATTCTGGATCCTTATAGGTAGCGGAGATGATTAAGCCATGTCCGTCTGTCTGTTTGTCTGTCTGTCCGTCTGTCTGTATGTTTGTTGAAATCAGTTTTTAGAAGACCCCAGATATCTGCGAGATCCGAATCTTCCATAATTCTATCAGACATACGACCGGCAAGAACGCTATTTAAAATCAGCAAAATCGGTCCATAAATAACGGAAATATGAGCAAAAAACCGAGACAACCTCTGAAAATTTCATATAAAATTTAGATTTTTTATTCATGCTCAGACAGAAACTGCAAAAAACAAAAACAAAATACATAACAATACGGTAAATATTGTTATTGTAATTTGTTTATAAAAGCAAAGCAGAGCAAGAGCAGCAGAGCAAGAGTAGCAGAGCGAGAGCAGCACTAATGTTTTGTTATTGGCTAGAAATATGAAATTAAGTATGTAGAGCCTGGATTAAGTGAGAACCTATAAAAGGGGACTTTCTGGTTTTTCGTTGTTCAAAAGGTACTTTTTGCAATTTCTACAATATTGAACCTAGAAACATGTAATTAAGTATGTATGGCCCGGATTAAGTGAGGACCCATAAAAGGGGACTTTTTGGTACTTTTTCGTTCTTCAAAAGGTACTTTTTGTAATTTCTACAATATTGAACCTAGAAACATGTAATTAAGTATGTATGGCCCGGATTAAGTGAGAACCCATACAAGGGGACTTTTTGGTACTTTTTCGTTTTTCAAAAGGTACTTTTTGCAATTTCTACGATATTAAACCTAGAAACATGTAATTATGTATGTATGGCCCGGATTAAGTAAGGACCCATAAAAGGGGACTTATTGGTACTTTTTCGTTTTTCAAAAGGTACTTTTTGCAATTTCTACGATATTAAACCTAGAAACATGTAATTAAGTATGTATGGCCAGGATTAAGTGAGGACCCATGAAAGGGTACTTTTTGGTACTTTTTCATTCTTCAAAAGGTACTTTTTGAAATTTCTATAATATTGAACCTAGAAACATGTTATTAAGTTCGTATATCCCGGATTAAGTGAGAACCAGTAAAAGGACTTCTTGGTACTTTTTCGTTCTTCAAAAGGTACTTTTTACAATTTCTACAATATTGAACCTAGGAACATGTAATTAAGTTTGTATGGCCCGGATTAACTGAGGACCCATAGATGGGGACTTTTTGGTACTTTTTCGTTCTTCAAAAGGTACAAAAGGCTTTAAACACATCATGGTGAAGGGTATATAAGATTCGGCACAGCCGAATATAGAACTCTTAATTGTTTTTTTTTTTTTGTGAAATTAAAAAAATGTACATTTTAAAACTTTAAAGTCCTTTTGAAAGGTCACAGGATCACGAAATGTAAAACTAAAAACTCTGATTTTTTCCCTTAAATTTATAGTTTCAGACTTATATCATCCCGTTCGTGTCTAATTTTGAGTGTTGGACGGTGTTACATACAAATTTAGGTGAGAAACTAAGCTATTGTTCTTTAACTGATTCTTGTAGTTAACAATCGATATATAAATATATTTTTATTATTTTAATATTTTAAGTAATATTTCTATTTTTCTTCCCTACTTAGGTATACAAGTAAATATCCTATAAATATTACTTTTTTATAGTAAATATTTACTAACAAATATTTAGTACACATTTATTTTTCATGTACATATAATAAATATCACATTTTCATTATAAAATTTTTATTGCGCCCCAAACAAAAATTATTGTCGTAGGTTCCCATAATTGATGAGTGTTATTAAACATGAATCAGCTAGCTGCAATCTATACAACACATGCAACACCCCTAGTTATTATGTTAAATGCTGTTACGAAATACTCACACACACACACATATGTATAACATAAAAATAATTCTACTTAACTTAAGCGAAAATGGCTTTTTAATAGCTTTTTTCCACCTATTTTCACATTTATTATTAGTATTTATATTTTCAATATTTTTTTTCTATATTTCAACCTGATTGCACATTCGATTAGAATGTGGTAGAGGAGAAAATTTTTGAAAATTAATATTTTATTTCAAAAAAAAAAAAAAACTTGCTGACATTATTTGTAGGGTGTGTGTTTGTGTATGTGTAGGAGCCGTTATTTAAATATAACAACTAGGTTTATTAGAGTGGTTTCTAATAAAATTAATTGGCTTAAGATAGGTATTTTTCTAAAGCTTAAATTTGTTTTTTAAAAGTTTAAATTTATTAAAAATCCATTTTTTTATGTCCTTTACAGAAATGTTTTATTAAAAACAATTTTTCTTATTTATTTAAAACAGGAGATATTTATCTTAAAAATATATAGAAGACACCGGTCTAATGTATAATATTCATGTTCTAGTATTTAAAGAGCTGCGGGAAACTAAATATAATTATTTTTTTGCTAAATTATTTGTCACAGCTAAATAAGTAAAATGCAAAATAAAAACCCTCACCCAAATAACAACAGCTAAATAATATAGAAAAAAGCAATTAGGCTAAAATTGTGATATTTATATACATATGTATATAAGAGGAGTATTAATATGCAAATAGTGTTTTAAACAAGAACCGTCAGTATAGTCAAATATTTGACGTTTAGTGAAATACATGTATGCACAGTTTTCACAATTATAGTTTTTTTTTGTGACAACTATCACACTTAATAGAGGGTGTAATGAAAATAGCAGTGTTGATCTTTGAAAATAATCTATATCTTACAAAATTTTATCATAAAATGAAATCCACTGATATAATTTAGACGAGTATATAGTCTAAACTCGGTAATAGTTAAGCCTAGCCTATAGTTCAGACCTTAGACTAGTTTGTAGTCCAAACTTTAGTCTAGTGTTTAATTCAGGCTATGAAATTGTCTACAGACAAGATTATAAACTAACCTATAGTCCAATATAAAGACCAGTTTAAATTTTAGGCTCTAGACTATTCTAAAGTCCTGACTTTAAACTATTAATTTATTTGATATTTAAACTATAGTTCAGACTCGAAGCTATTCCGTAGTTAAAACTCTCAGCTTGTTTATAACCCAAACTTGAAAGTGCACCCTCTAGACTATTCTTTCGTGTTCACTTAAGTCTAATTTTAAGCTTAGACTCTAGACTAGTACATACTTAAGATTTTGGACTTGTCTAAAGTAAAGTTTCTAGACTAATATATATTCAAGAATCTAAACTTGTCCAGTCTATAGTTCAGAATATAGACCTTGTTTAAAGATCAGGCTCTTGACTATTCTATAGTCTACTATTCTGTAGTTTATACAAAACATGTTTCTAAACATATTTATATTGAGGAATCTAAACGAGTTCAGGATCTAGACTAATCTATTTTTAAAATAAATATCAGTTTAATGTTAAGGCTCTAGACTATTCTCTAGTCCAAACTGTAAACCATTCTTTAGTCCAGATTTAAAACCATTCTGTAGTTTAAACTCTCAGCTAGTTTATAATCCAAACTGGAAAGTGCACGCGGCTAGTCTAAGTTTTTTGTGTTGACTTAGGACTCTGAACTAGTATATACATCAGATTTTGGACTTGTTTAAAGTAAAGGTTACAGACTAATAAATATTCAAGAATGTCAACTTGTTCAGTATCTAGACTAGTCTACAGACCAGAATGTAGACCAGTTTAAAGTTCAGGCTCTTGACTATTCTATAGCCCAGACTCTAAACTATTCTCAGCTAATATGTAATGCAGGCTCGAAAATCGTTCCTAGTGCGGACTCTAGTATTCTATAGCCTAGACCCTTAACTATTCTAGAGTATAGACTCTAAACTATTCTATGCTCAGACTATGGGCTGCTCTATAATTAAGAATTTAGACTATTCTATAGTTCAGACTGAACACAGTTTTGTAGTCCAGACTTTTAACTGTGTTATAGTCCAGACTCTAAACTATTCTAAGTATTTACTAGACTCTTGATTATTCTATATTCCAGATTCCAACTATTTTTTAATCTAAATTCTAGATTAGTCTATAGACGGAGTCCAGACTCTTAACTAGACTATGCTACAGTTCAGGCTCTAGGTTAATTTAGAATCCAGACTAAACTATAGTCCAGATTTTAGACTAGTCCATAGTCCAGTCGTAAGACTAGTTTATAGTCCAAAATCTAGGCAAGTTTATAATTCCAGACTCTAGTTGAGTCTAGTCTTAATACTAGTTTATAGTTCATTCTTAAGACTAGTTTATAGTCCACATTCTAGACTAATCTATAATTAAGACTCGAAAATATAAGCTATTCTGCAGTCCCAACATTATTCTAGTCTAAAGTCCAGGCTCTATTCTATTCTATAGTCCAGACTCTTGTCTAGTCTATATACCAGACTCTACTCTTCTTTATAATCCAGATTCTATACTACTTTATAGTCTTGACTTTAGACTATAGTTCATAGCTTATATTATATACTACTCTATACTGTAGACTCTGAAAATCAATATTGGTCGAAAGTTGAAAAGAAAACTGATTGCGCTCTAGATTTAAACGTTAAAGCCGATTAAACTTTAAAGTCGATTTTTGTTGCAAAGATCTCGGTCATTTTCTCAATTGAATCGTTTATAAGGAGCTACAGTCAATTTTCAAGTTTGTCACAAGTCAAATATTTATGGGAAAATATGAATGATCCCAATTTTTATCTTTTTTTTAAATTAAAGCTTTACTTTAAGATCTGCATACGATTTTATATATTTCATGGAAAAATGCTATTTTGATGGTTAATTATACAAAAAACCGTTTGCCTGCTCTAGATATGCACAATACTGTATTTGTTTTTTTTTTTTTTCTTTTGAATATGTATTGTTTAATAAATATCAAAAGCTTTGGGCTAATTTACCTATACAAACATAACATACATGAAAATATTTCTATGTATTTATTTATATGTATAAGTATAGGCATAAATAAAGTTTAATTAACGTATAGTAAAGTATACATTTAGGCTGGCATCATTTTACTATATTACTCACATATATTTAGGACAAAAAAATGTATAGATGTGTGTTTATTTTTGTTTTTATAGTAAAATAAAAAAAATGTGTTGAAATAAAATTTAATAATAAAAAAATTGTGAAATACTGTTACTATTTCACAATTTTAGTGGAAATATAGTGCATATATATACGTACATATATGTTTTATTTATGTGGGATTATTGTAATATTAAATAGTGCCTAAAACTATGCTAGAATTTATAATATTTATACATTTTAAATAACTGCTAGAATATTTACATTGAAATTGTTTTTAATATTTTATATAGAATTATTTCTTTTTTATAAAAAAGCCCCACTTGATCAAGGGTTTCGAAGCCAAAATTTGTTTTTTTTTTTTTTTTTTTCAAAATGGAACATTTATGTGAAAACTAAACAGAAGCCATATTGTTTATTGAATTTAAGTGATCGAGAATTTTGAGTATTACCTAGGGTTGTCATTCGAATAAAAATTATTAGATTGATAGAAGAAAAATTTTAATTTTTCTTCGAACGAATAAAAAATTTTGAATTTAGAATAAAGAATAATTCGAACAATTTTTGTCGAATAACCGAATATTCGAATAAATTTTTAATCTTACTTTTTATTCATATTTTATTATAATATTGAACAAAGAATTACATTAATTTTTTGTAAAACGAATACTAAAAGGTCTGTTATTATAAAAATAATTCTTTTACTACTTTTTGCAATTTATAAAAATTTATATTTTGCAAATTTTAAAAGTAGAATGCTTCTTGTTATAGAAGTGATTCTGTGGATTTTTTAAATGTTTGCAATTAGTAAAACAGATAGTTCCTAAAGCAAGGCATACCCGATACAACCGCTGATACAATGTGAGAAGGTTGTTTACGAAATTGTAAAGTGTGTGAATTGCTTTAAGAAGTTTTGAGTTGGTTGTACGTAAGATCAAAACATTTTTGCAATTTTTACAAACGGGCGCAATATAAAAATCTTGTCGTACAACATTATTCTGTTTTACCCTTCATTTTGTGGTGACCGGAGATCAAGTAACTGAAGGGGACCTTATATGGGGGGTAAGGTCAATCATGGACCGATCCTCATAAAATTTTTTATATAGATTTTGACTCGTATGAAACTTACGTATGTCGAATTTCATCATATACTAGTATTTTTAAGCCAGTAATGAGCGTTAGACATCCGTCTGTCTGTCCAGCCGGACAGACTGACGGATATGTCTTAAACGACTCAAACATCAACACAAACGTATAATACCCTCCCCACTATAGTGGTGTAGAGTATAAAAATATACTCATGGTATAGGGTGCTATATGGTCGGACATGCCCGACTATACATTCCTACTTGTTTGAAAATAAATTTTTGCTAAAAATTAAAACTATATTTTTACCTTTTCTAGCAAAATGTTCCAATATTTGGTCATTTGGGTTATACATATATATTATATGTATTTGTTCATGCATAACACAAATTATTTATTTACTTTTATTTATTTTGGCATTTTTTTGTTGCTGCTGCTGTTGTTGTGATGCTTGTATTTTTTTAACACCTTTACTATGTGTCTATTGTTTTATTAGTGGAATAAAGCGTTTATTTCTATTAAAATTTATACATTTTCAATAGTTACACAAACACGTCGATTTTAAATTGTTTATTACAAAACTCCATAGATATTGCTATGTGTGTGTTGGACAACTCAATTGTATTGCATATTGTTTTGTAAATAAAATAAACATGTTTTTTCCCTTTTAGTTCTTATTTTATTTCTTTGCAATTTTATTTCAATTTATTTTTATGCTTTTCTAAGCAAAATGTTATTTTTAGTTTTATTATTTTTTTTTGTTACAAAAACTAATACTCATGTTATTTAGCGCAAAACCTTTGTCCTTGCATGTGTACGTGTCTGTTTGGTATGTTTGTGATCCTGTTATATGTACAGCTGTGGTTAGTTTTATATAAATATTATTTAATTTATTTTATTTTTGGTTTCTATTTATATTATTTTTCCAATTTTTGGTGTTAGAAAATATATTTTTTCTAACACCTTTTTCTTGTGTAAAATTGTGTTTTAGTTGTTAGATTATATTTGTAAATTGGTTTTTGGTGGCAAACAATTAAATTTATAAAACTAGCTGTTAGTACCCGGTTTTGCTTTGGTTTTTTGTAACAATATATATATTTTCTCACACTTGTAACTATTTTTTTAATTGGATCGTTTTTGAATTATTAAAACAACAACAGAAACACACATTTTATTTTCTCTGTGTGTAAAAACGTGATGCAATAAAATGTGCAAATATATTATCGTATTTATGTCATTATTAAAATACTTAAAAGTAATGTAGGCGGTAAGTAGTAGTCACTAAAAGTAAGTGGTTATTTAAGTACAAACCATTACCCAGTTCTCAGGGCGTTATTTAAGGATCCTACTATCGTTTGTTTGTTGTTGTATAGGGGGCGTGGCAACTACCTAGTCAATAAAATTCAAAAGTTTGCATATCCAAAAACCCATCAGAGATGGAATTCATAAAATATTTTAACAGTAAACCTGAGAATGTATAAATTAAATAAAAAAATTTGTATATCTGGAAACCCATCAGAGATGGAATTCATAAAATTACATTACAAAAGAACGCGTCTAACTCCCTAAAGGAATTTAGAACATAAATTCGTATATCTGATAAACTATTGCAGCTAGAATCCTGAAATTTAGCACCAAGTACTTTGGGTATCGAAGCGCTCTGGGTAAAGTTAGTATAAGTTTTGTAAATGTTTATAGAGAAAGTAGAGCATTTACAAACTTCCGAACTAAAAAATGCTCTTTTGTGGAGTTTTGAGGTCATTGTGAGGAGCCAATTACTAAATCAGATAGAATCCTAAAATTTTTAAAATATTCTGGTGTTCGGTTGCATGGGGACTAGTTCAATCAATCTCAAAACTTTTGTCAAATTATTTTAAAAATTGCGCGCAAAGTTTACATGGGCACAGTAAACACAGACCAAGCTGAATTCACTAAATTACTGATTTTGAGCAGAGTATACTTTAATATGGGCGTGGCGCCAATATTTTCTGTTATTCACAAAAGTCAAAACATACCTTTAATACCACTATAGTGATGTCAATGTCCGTTTTTAGTCAAATAATGTTGTTAGTTGAAATCGGTTAATTATTTAATGTAGTTTTAAAATTAAGCTTGTGAATTAGAAAATGCTACATTGTTATATATATCTAAAAATTTGTCTCCATTTTTATCTAAATTTAACATAAAATAATTTATAAACTAACTGCTCATAATATACTATAGAAAACAGAAATACATTTGAAAATAAGCAACAAACATCAAATACCTGATTGCACAAAGGTAGACAAAAATCCAAAAACTTTTTAGACTAATTTACAAATAACTAAACAGGAATCTGAAGCAAATGATGTGCCTCATTATCTGAAGAAAAAAAGAAAGCAAGTTCGGGCATGTTCGATCATATCACATCCTACACCAGTAAGTAAGTTCAAAATTGTGGAATACTCTTTATTAATAAAGCATTAGATTTGTTTTTTTTTCATTTTGGTAGAGGGATTTATATTTTTCAAGTAATTTTCAGAAGGGGACTTTATATGAGAGCTAGAGTAAAATGAGGCCCGATCATTACGAAAACTAGCAGTATCTTATATACTCATATCAAAATAATACCGATTTAACATAATTATGGGCTCAAAAGTCCTTCTATTCGGTTGCTACGATTGTATGGGGCTGGACGGAAAGATGAACCGGTTTTAACCATTTTTTATAAACTTCGTCCCTCCGTCAGAAATTTGCAAATTGCAACCGGTAGTGTGCACACAATATTATTATGGAAACACAGATGGATGGACGAACAGACAGACAGATGGACAGACGGATGGACATCACTAAATCGACTCAGAAAGTACACTTTAAACTTCGTCCCTTCATAAAAAAATGCAAAATTTCAACAATTTAGTTTGCGAATTGCAACCGGTAGCGTGCACACCATATTAATATTGAAACACAGATGGATGGACGAACAGACAGACAGACAGATGGACGGATGGACATCACCAAATCGACTCAGTAAGTACACTTTAAGGATAGTGAAGGAACAAATATTTTTGAGTGTAACAAATATCAGCACAAACGCATCATACTTTCGCCACTATAGTAGTGTAGTGTATACATACTTACTTACTTTTATAGGGAGTTTGTTTAGTTTAGTTCATCAGGTGTTTGTGAGCACTTTTTACTACTTCAGTCGAAATGAAAAAAATTATTAAATTAAGGAATTTTTAAAAATAAACATAAACAATGAGATTCCTGTAAAATATAACAAAGTGGAGTAATCAAGTGATAACTAAGTACAATTACTTTGTAATAAAAAATCGCACGCATAACTCTCCGATTTATAGTGAACTTGGTTGACTTATTTTATTAACTGCTTAATTTATAGTTTGAAGTCTTCATTTGTCAACGTAAGTTTTGTGTTTTTTCTCTCAGTTTTCACATAGAATTTCACTAAACTTTACAAAACGGCTTATTATAGCACAAATCCTTACACTTTTATACTCAAAATGCCTACAAAACTTGTTTGCAAATAATTACAATAAAAGCCTTTTTGCCACCAAACAGCCTAGAGTTGTCATCATTATTTCTTTTTTAAATATTTAAAAATTGTTGTAATTAAAATAATAATATTTATAAATATAATTTGCTAACAAAACGCTTTAGTCATAAAACTATAACAGAAATGCTTTATTTATTAACAAAAAGAAAACAAATTTAACTACACCCTAAGTTATATAAAATATTCATAAAATATCAGACTAAAAAAATTTTAAGCTAAAAAATATGCATTAAAAAAATTCCAGCTTTAAGGGATTTTTGGTCATAAGCTTATAAATAAAACCATATAGTAGTTTTTTCTTCTTCTTTATCATCTTTCTTTGAGTGGAAAAGAAATAAAATTTAACGCTAAATCGTTGGAAGGCTAATGCCTGGAAACATTCCAAATAATCATCAGTATTAAAAAGCTTAAAGCATCCTTGTTACTTAAAATTTTGTTTAGTTTTTTTTGCCGATATAAATTTTTGTAAATTTTATACAAATATTTTTTTTTTGGTTTAAAATAAAAGGCCAAATAACGAAAGCCTTTATGGCTTAGAGTGGAGATGTTTTATAGTTTGATTTTGTTTTTATTGTTGGGGGCACGTTCATAATATGGGGCGGCATATGCAAATACTTTGGTATAAGTACACACTTATGAATGCTGCACATTTACTTTATATCTGCAAATACTTAAAGCAGCGGCACATGCCACTTTGGGAGAATGGTTCAGTTTTAAAGTTATAGTTTAAATCAAATTAAGTCTAGTCTATAGTCTAGTCTATAGTCTAGTCTATAGTCTAGTCTATAGTCTAGTCTATAGTCTAGTCTATAGTTTAGTATAGTTTAGTCTATAGTCTAGTCTGTAGTCTAGTCTATAGTCTCGTCTATAGTCTAGTCTATAGTCTAGTCTATAGTCTAGTCTGTACTCTAGTCTATAGTCTAGTCTGTACTCTAGTCTATAGTCTAGTCTATAGTCTAGTCTATAGTCTAGTCTATAGTCTAGTCTATAGTCTAGTCTATAGTCTAGTCTAGAGTCTAGTCTATAGTCTAGTCTATAGTCTAGTCTATAGTCTAGTCTATAGTCTAGTCTATAGTCTAGTCTATAGTCTAGTCTATAGTCTAGTCTATAGTCTAGTCTATAGTCTAGTCTATAGTCTAGTCTATAGACTAGATATATTCTATATTTCAGTTAATTCCTTAACCTCCTCTTTGAAACTCGTACTTATTTGAAAGATAAAACAAAACAACAAGTACAACAAAAATACAATTACAACTCTACTCTACGGTTATAAGTTTTCTATACGATTTAAATAGCAACCAACTAGTATGTATGAACATTTGTACAACCTGCTTAGAGGTAAATGCAGGTTTTTAGCATGCGATAAGCTGGTATTTTAGCACAACAAATAACTTGCTATTGCAGATACTTTGACTCTATGTGTGTTAAAGTGCTCCTGCTAATGTTTCCCCACCTAGTGCCAACATTCACCACTCTACCATGCTCCAATTGCAAAATAATAATGTGGTCATACCAGAAGAGTGTAAGTATATGTTGCCATACTTATCGCTGCTAAGAGATTCAAATAGTATTGAAATGGTTTGTTGGTCCATTAGTATATCTTTTTTTTTTGGATTTTTATTGTTCGTGGTGGTGTTGTTATGATATGTTTAGTATACTATTACTCCTGCTGCCATGTATTCTTACAAACATACATAAATACATATATATTTTTTCTTTTGTTTCGAGATGTTTTATTTATGTGTTTGTTGCAATGTGTGTTTCAGTGCATTATTTGTAGCTGCAACACTTGTGTGTATGTATGTGTGTGTGGTAATTTGCCATGTTATTTATTTGTTTCATATTTTGTGCTCATTTTTAAACTGTTTTGATTTATTGTTTTCATTTATATGCGGGTGGGTTAGTGTTTATTTACAAATATCCATATACTCCTCTATTAAGCTGTTGTATGTGTATGTTGTATGATTAGTTTTAGTTTGTAAATTTTGTTTGCCACATGTTGTTTGTTATTCTTTTGTATGCCAATGTTGTTGGTCTTTAAAGAGGCGGTAGAATATTTATTTATTTTTAAATATTTTGTTTTATTTCTGGTTTTAAGCTTTATTTTTGTTATATTTTTTAAAATTATGATGTTACATTTTGTGTTAAGAGAAAGAAATGCCAAAAAAGTGTTTTATTTTTCTTAAAACGGTTTGGGGTCAATTACCATAAAATATTAAAAGTCAGATTGCGAAATAAATGTTTATATGAAGCAGTTTTTTTTTCTTGTTGTCGTTGTTGTATATCTTCAAAATGCATAAATCATAGAAATTAATAAACGATTTTATTGAAGGAAAATTGATTAATTCTGTAGTAATTATTATTTTTATTTTGTGTGTTTGTGGTCACTAGTTAAGTGATGTATAAAGACATCCTCTCTTCGAAATAACTAACTAACTAACTAACTAACTAACTAACTAACTAACTAACTAACTAACTAACTAAATAACAAACTAACTAAATAACTAACTAACTAATTAACTAACTAACTAACTAACTAACTAACTAACTAACTAACTAACTAACTAACTAACTAACTAACTAACTAACCAACCAATTAACTAACTATCTATCTAACTAACTACCTAACTAACTGGTTATTGGATAGACTGGTGTATTAATATATATTGAGAAATCTAGTAACTCATATAGGATCCAGAAACGCCAACACTTGCAACTTTTTATCCTTTTTATACCCTTCCATCTATAGTGGTGTAGCAATGAATTCCTTTACAATTCTCTGACAGCAATCTCTTTAATTAACAAGATATCTTTTGTTGCTAAAGTCGTACGAAACATTAATTTTGGCAAATATTTAAATTCATAAGATTTAACGGCCAGACCTCTAAGGTTTGGCGTATAAAATATAGCCTAAGGATTTTAATCTTACAAAAAAAAAAAAAAACAAATTATTTTACATCCTTAAAGTATAATAACAATTGTTTATGTATATGAAAGCAAACACATGCAAACTTAAAATCAAACACATACATAGACGAATATTAACTCATGTGCTTATTTTATAACCCAGCAGTTCGCATTGATTTTTCTCATTATGTAACTGATTATGTTGTAGGAAATCGTTTAGTAATTATTTTTATTAGATATCTCAGGATCAATAAAGTGATGATTAGCTACCCCTTAGATTACTTAGAGATAATTCTTAGCTAATTATAATCATAACAAAAAATACTCTCGCATAACCCAATACTTACGCAATTCTAAACTGGGCTATCATTAAGGAAAACATTAACTCCTTAAGAAAAATACAGGAAAATGTCTACAGAATTAAGATAGGAAAAGCGGGACATTCATTCACATACGTACGTAAATTCATATGAATAACAAATACAATGTTTAATAAAAATTTTTGAGCCTGAAACCATATTATTTTTAATATCTTAACAATGATGACATTGGCAGAATGATGCTAAAACGCGACGTTTAATTTTATAGCAGCAACAGCGACAATAATTTGAAATAAAAAAAAAAAAATACTAAAGAACAATAATAATGATGCCCAATATGAACGCATTTTATGTTGAATTTTTTTCATATTTATTTTGTTCATCAAGGAAAGCTCATCGTCATCATCATCTGCAGCGGCAATGGCAGCATCATCGTCGTTATGATTGTTTCATTGTTATTAAACATGTAGACAACCAAATCTATCTGTTGTTGGCCTTAAACACAATCCAACTCCTGCACCTCCTTTTCCTTTTTTCATCCTCATAAAATCGCTCGCAATCGCGTATGAGTTCATATGTGAATGTATCTATTCATGTTTTTGGGGTATTTAAGTGTAATTGTAGTCGTATATCAATGTGTATATATGTGCGTCTGTGTGTGTTTATATGTATTTTTTATATTATTGTGAATCCTCGGGGAATTTGGAGCAAATTGGCTTGTAATATACTTGTAATTGTATTGTTGTTAATGGTCGCAGTTACATAAATACCAGAACACACAGATACTTCACTTGCAAGTGTATATGTGTGCAATTGTATTGTGATTTTTCTTGTTTTTTTTTTTTTTTTTTCTTCAAAATGCATAAATCATAGAAATTAATAAACGATTTTATTGAAGGAAAATTGATTAATTCTGTAGTAATTATTATTTTTATTTTGTGTGTTTGTGGTCACTAGTTAAGTGATGTATAAAGACATCCTCTCTTCGAAATAACTAACTAACTAACTAACTAACTAACTAACTAACTAACTAACTAACTAACTAACTAAATAACAAACTAACTAAATAACTAACTAACTAATTAACTAACTAACTAACTAACTAACTAACTAACTAACTAACTAACTAACTAACTAACTAACTAACTAACTAACTAACCAACCAATTAACTAACTATCTATCTAACTAACTACCTAACTAACTGGTTATTGGATAGACTGGTGTATTAATATATATTGAGAAATCTAGTAACTCATATAGGATCCAGAAACGCCAACACTTGCAACTTTTTATCCTTTTTATACCCTTCCATCTATAGTGGTGTAGCAATGAATTCCTTTACAATTCTCTGACAGCAATCTCTTTAATTAACAAGATATCTTTTGTTGCTAAAGTCGTACGAAACATTAATTTTGGCAAATATTTAAATTCATAAGATTTAACGGCCAGACCTCTAAGGTTTGGCGTATAAAATATAGCCTAAGGATTTTAATCTTACAAAAAAAAAAAAAAACAAATTATTTTACATCCTTAAAGTATAATAACAATTGTTTATGTATATGAAAGCAAACACATGCAAACTTAAAATCAAACACATACATAGACGAATATTAACTCATGTGCTTATTTTATAACCCAGCAGTTCGCATTGATTTTTCTCATTATGTAACTGATTATGTTGTAGGAAATCGTTTAGTAATTATTTTTATTAGATATCTCAGGATCAATAAAGTGATGATTAGCTACCCCTTAGATTACTTAGAGATAATTCTTAGCTAATTATAATCATAACAAAAAATACTCTCGCATAACCCCAATACTTACGCAATTCTAAACTGGGCTATCATTAAGGAAAACATTAACTCCTAAGAAAAATACAGGAAAATGTCTACAGAATTAAGATAGGAAAAGCGGGACATTCATTCACATACGTACGTAAATTCATATGAATAACAAATACAATGTTTAATAAAAATTTTTGAGCCTGAAACCATATTATTTTTAATATCTTAACAATGATGACATTGGCAGAATGATGCTAAAACGCGACGTTTAATTTTATAGCAGCAACAGCGACAATAATTTGAAATAAAAAAAAAAAAATACTAAAGAACAATAATAATGATGCCCAATATGAACGCATTTTATGTTGAATTTTTTTCATATTTATTTTGTTCATCAAGGAAAGCTCATCGTCATCATCATCTGCAGCGGCAATGGCAGCATCATCGTCGTTATGATTGTTTCATTGTTATTAAACATGTAGACAACCAAATCTATCTGTTGTTGGCCTTAAACACAATCCAACTCCTGCACCTCCTTTTCCTTTTTCATCCTCATAAAATCGCTCGCAATCGCGTATGAGTTCATATGTGAATGTATCTATTCATGTTTTTGGGGTATTTAAGTGTAATTGTAGTCGTATATCAATGTGTATATATGTGCGTCTGTGTGTGTTTATATGTATTTTTTATATTATTGTGAATCCTCGGGGAATTTGGAGCAAATTGGCTTGTAATATACTTGTAATTGTATTGTTGTTAATGGTCGCAGTTACATAAATACCAGAACACACAGATACTTCACTTGCAAGTGTATATGTGTGCAATTGTATTGTGATTTTTCTTGTTTTTTTTTTTTTTTTTTTTTTTTTGTTTAATTTTAAATATGAAATTGTTATTCAAATTGTTGTTTTACTATTGTCAAGCTCATCACTATATTGTGGAACAATTTACGCATACACATAGTTCTACAAAAACCCCAAAACCCCCTATGAGGGGCATCAAACGAAGCTATTTAAATTTAAAAAAACAGTGGAACCTAAAATTTTAATGTTAATACCATTTTTTTTTTAAATAAACAAAAAATTTTATGAAAAATATTATACAACAATAGTTTGATTAACTATTATTAGACACTGTTTATAATCAACTACTTTTATTTCATAAAATTGTTGCGTCATTTTTCATTCGTTTCATAATGTGAAATGTTGATTTTTTTCCTCTGCAAAATAGACTGCCAATCCAAAACAAGTAAACTATTTAGTCATGTGTTTGTGCCATTAGAAATAGCCCATTACTCATCTACATACATAACTAAGTCGTCACAGTTAATTGTGTCACTTTGGCCTTACTTTTCAAAAGAGCTCTTATAAACTAGACTTTAGAATACAAACTGGAATAAAGCCCAGATTGTATAAAGGACAACATGCGTATATAGACTAAACTAAAGAGTAAAGAGTAAACAAAATACTAGACAACAGTCTAAATGATAGACAAGTCTTAAGACTGGACCATAAGCTAGACTATATTACCTATAAGACTGAACTATATGCTGGACTAGACAATATACTTTTAAAGATGAATGACTAGACTATAGACTAGAATTTAGACTTGAGTATAGATTAGACTATAGTCTATAGACTGGACTATAGACTAGAATTTAGACTTGACTGTAGACTAGACTATAGACTAGACTATAGACTAGACTATAGACTAGACTATAGACTAGACTATAGACTAGACTATAGACTCGACTATAGACTAGACTATAGACTA
>NC_060954.1:59374666-59380507 GCF_022045245.1 Lucilia cuprina
TATCTATCTATCTATCTATCTATCTATCTATCTATCTATCTATCTATCTATCTATCTATCTATCTATCTATCTATCTATCTATCTATCTATCTATCTATCTATCTTACCCTTTACTACAGAAATTCGCTCAATCCTGTTGCTGCGTATGTACATACCAAAGCTTTGTACTTTTGTTCTGGCTCTACAGTGCCTTCTAAAGTACGGAAGAGTACCAAAAAGTCCCATTTTATATAAAATTCAAAAAGTACTTTATAACGATAGGAAAAAAGAGATGGTTGATATTTCTTTATCTCACACACAAAAATCAAAAGTTTCCCAAAAAATTTTCCTAGTGTGAACTCTTGTGAACCCTTCCCACGAGGCTAAAGGATTAAAAATATATCAATTACTAAAAATCCCCATGAAAAATACACATTTTAGTTACAACAACAAATTTGTGTATTGCTCTTCAATTAAATTAATTTATAATTTAGCCCTACTGTTTTTGTTCAATTTTGTAATATTTACTTTCAATAATTAAATAATGACCTTTGTATTTGACCAACGAACGTATAAGTGTTTTTTAAACGTTACACATACGCACTGTGACATCATTTGTTGAATACAAATAACAATTATAACAAAAAAATAAGAGAATCATTAATAAAACCAGGCAATTGCTATAAACATAAATGATTTACAGCTATAAAACAATTACTGGTATTATAAGCAATATACTTGCGTAAAAGTTACATAAATTATTGCAGGCGAAAATTTATAAAATATTAAAAATTTACATAACAAAAGCAGGTAATTTACAATAATAAAAATTATATAAAATAGTTATTAAAAAAAAAGTTTTATTATTATTATTATTAAAATAAAACATTTTCTGTTAGTTTGTTTTTTTAATGACATTGTTATTGTTTAATATGTTTTTTTCTTTTGGTTTTGTATAAATTTTGTTTTTATTGTCGTTGTTGATTTTAGCCTTTTGGCGGTTGTTATTTGTGTTTATGTACAAAAGAAAAAAGTTGCAACATTATTAACTATTAAAAAATGCATTATAAATTATATAAATGTTTTATTTGTTGCTTTTTAATTTTATGCATTTTAATCATTAATAACAATAATATCAAATACATATACATATAAAATACAATAATACAAAAAAATGTGATTAATTATTGTATATAAAACAATGTTCATGTGTATGTGTGTGTGTTTGTGAAAAGAATGTATGAGAAAAATACAATAAACAAATTAAAACAACAAAGTCATTTTTAATTACAAATACAAGTTGTCCTTTGGCAAATAAATGGCAAAACTGAGCTCTCTTTCACACACATACAGACACTCAAGCACACACACTTGCGCTTAACACCCAAATGTCCTCTTCCTTTTTTACACACTAGCACACACTGTGACACATATGTACATATACATATACATCTGTAAATATTATATTCAAATGAATGCCTGCCTGTTTGTCTCTCTTTTTGAAAATACACTCACACGCACTTATGTTTTAGAGGGTGTTGAATGAGAGATAGAAAGAGTGTTTAATACATATAAAACATTATAAACATGATGATGTTTTATTACTCAATTTTTTTTTCTTTTTTTTTAATTTATGAATAGTTAAGCTTTAGGCTAAATTTATATTTTTTGTGTTGTTTTTAATTGTATTTGTCTTTTTTTAATAATAAATTTATAATTAACTTTTTATTTAGTATTCCTATATGAGTGTGTGTGTATGTGTTTGATATATATTTTTTTCAATATTCATGAGCTTTGAAATGTTGTAATATTTATTTAAATGTAAATCTCTTATTTAAGATTTATTTTGTAATAAATAAACAACTGCATAAAAGATTCTATTGTACGCATCAATAAGTTGTTTATTAAAAAGTTTTAAATTACAACATATTTTTCAAACAGTTGTTTTTTTTTTAATTTTGATTTTTTTTTGAAAATGTTTATTGAAAATATTTACATGTAAATATCTACGTGTATAAGAAAATTTACATGCAAATGAAATGAAATATTTAATAACAGTGGTTATAGTTTTCTATTTCAAAATTAAAAAAGCTGAATTGAATTATTTTACTCATTTTGTGAAAAAAATTCAAAATATGCCATAGATAGATTTCGTTTTTTCTTTGTAACTTATTTATGACACAGTGCGTATGTGTGATTTAAGAACACTCATACGTTCATTGGTCAAATGCAAAGGTCATCAATGAAAATACTTGTACACGATTTTATAACCTCTTTATACCCTTCAACTTCGTGAGAAGGGTATGACTGTCGAGAGTTTTAACGTGAGCACCTGCCTTGAAAGCCTTATCTCACGGTGGTCTTTTTCATCCACTGGGTAGACTTGAAAACGGTCTACCATCGCCTCTTTGTTCTTCAATGAAGAACTCAGGTGGCAATTTGTGTACATTGGCTATGACCGGTCCATGCACAAGTACTTTGCTGAAATACTCGAGCAATCTAATCTTTGACCATTGGGTGGCCTCTGTTGATTCGGCAACAGCACCTAGAGACGTAACCGGTAGACCGAAGTACTATCATCAATAAGCCGTAGACATTGCTCTTACTCACAGGGACACACTGTGGTAATTCTGATATGAACGGAGTAAACACTGAACATATCTGGACAAGAAAGGAAAATTCAATGGTATCATATGTATATGATACCTTTCATCCATCATCATTTATCCCAGTACACATCTCATTAATACGACACATTCATAAGTGAAAAACATACGACACATACATTATGTAGACGGGTGGCGTAAGGCCCACCGAATCTCATATTATACCAACTCCAAATACCAACTCATTTCCAACGCTTAGTCCCACAATAAACTCCTCTGTCGGGTATTTGTTGTTTTCGGCAACAGCACCGAACTTATCCCGAAATATTGACTATTATCATGCATCAGTCTTTTAACCGCCACTTACTCTCCCCGCGAATTTGGGTTTAAACCACAGCCACTACGTGGATCCCGAAGGAAACTCAACCAACTGACTAGCCAGGACATAGTCCTGCGGGCAACTGGCCACCCGTAGTACCAGATTATGCGGCGCTCTGGTCTGACCTCTGGCAAACTATGCAAGGACTAAGCCAAGCAGTAGACTGTAACCAATTTTTCATTCCCAGCCAGACTGAAGGTATTGGCCACCTCTTAATACCCCGGGATTGCAATAACACCAAGGCCGAGGTCTCGCCAAGGTAACATGCCCCCGGGGGCATTATGAGAAGGGTATATATAAGTATGTCATTCCATTTGTAATTTCTATAATATAGTTTTCCGATAAATTCTGAATCCTTAAAGATTACGGAGTCGATTAAGCCATGTCTGTCTGTATGTTTGTGGAAATCTGTTTTTAGAGGACCCGAGATATCGACAAGATCCGAATCTTCAATAATTCTGTTGGACATGCTCTAGGGAAAATCCCTATTTAAAATCAACAAAATCGGTCCATAAATAACGGAGATATGAACAAAAATTCAAAACAACCTTTGAAAATTTCTTCAAAAATTGAGATTGTTTATTCAAAATGCAAAAAACAAAAATCATAATCATACGGTTAATTTCGTTATTGTACTCTTGTTTATAAAAACAAGGCAGAGCGAGAGTTGCAGAGCAAGAGCAGCACTAGTGTGTTGTTATTGGCTAGAAACTTGAAATTAAGTATGTAGAGCCTGGCTTAAGTTAGAAGCAATAAAAAGGAATTTTTTGGTACTTTTTCGTTTTTCAAAAGGTACTTTTTGAATATATTGAACCTATAAACATGAAAATAAGTATGTAGAGTCTGAATTAGGCGAGAATCCATAAAAGGGAACATTTTGATGAGTACCGGAAAAAGTGAACTTATTTGTATTTGTTGTTTTTTTTTTTTGAAAGGTACGTTTTGAATTTTCTATAATATTGAACCTAGAAATATAAAATTAAGTATGTAGAGTCTGAATTAGGTGAGAACTCATAAAAGGGAACTATTTGGTACTATTTCTTTTTTCAAAAGATACTCTTTTGAATTTTCCATAATATTTAATATGGAAGCATGTTGAGCGCGAAGTAAGTTATGTAAATGAAAGAATTTTTGGTACTGACAGTTTTTTAACACGCCTAGGTGAAGGGTATATAATATTCGACACAGCCTAATATAGCACTCTTACTTGCTATTGTTGAGATGGGTACATAAGTTTGTACTTTTGTTTATAATTCCCATTTTGTTTATAATTCCAACGACAGTCTGTCTGTTAAAATCAGTTTTTTGAAGAACCTAAATATCTTCGGGATCCACATCTTCAAACATATTTCCAAGAAGTTTAAAATCAGTAAAACAGTCCATAAATAACGGTCATATATGTTAGTTAGTTAGTTAGTAAGATAGTTAGTTACTGATATTTTTGTTATAAAAATCTTTTTCTTTTAATTAAAATATTTTTTGCGCCCACTGTATGTTGCAACATACATTTTATGTTATATATTTTTTTTTCAATTACTAAGTATTTGTTTATTCAAGCAAATAATAAAATATTTTATAAATATGAATGCAATTGAATTTGGAAAGCTTTACTTTTTTTGGCAATTACACTCAAACATAAAAGAGACAAAGACAACAATTTTCTCACAAAGATTATAAATCCTTGAAAGGTTTTATTCATTAGACTTATAAAAAAACTAATCCCGTTTCAAATTCTCTTATCTTTTCAAAAAAGGTGAGAACATTATTCGCACATTCAGAATACTTTTCTTATGTTTTATGTGGTATACATCTTTTAGCCCACACTGTTCTATAATTTATATATACATATGTATTTTTCATCAATTATTTTTGTAAGTAAATTGTGCGTAAAACTACGAATATGAATATATTTTTTGAAATGTATATATGTATGCATATTAATGTATGTATGTAATTGACACACATCTAATACAAAATTTCTATTTTCTTTTTTTGCTTTGATTTTACAAGGTTTTGTTGCAGTTATTATTTCAAAATCTACATTTAAATAATTGGCTTTTTGTCAAAAATTCCAAAATAATATTTATAGTAATTATTTTACAAAAATTTAAAGTAATCGATTGAATGACCATTGAAAAAGATTGACATGGAATCCTACAAAAAAGCTCACACTCACAAATGTGAAAAAATTAATATGCAAAAGCCTATATACGCACTACACACATATGCATGCATGACTGATAGTATTTCAAATAATATACACACAGACATTTGAACAAAGGTTACAAATTTATAAAAGAACATAACTTTTAGTCGAAATACATATATATATATATATTTTTTTGAAGCATGAATTCATATCAATGAATGCATTAAAAATCAATGAAGAATAAAAATAAAATGCAATTTTAAACAGGCTTATAAAATGAACATCAAAAAATATTGGGCAAGAACTTATTTTATTCTATAAAACTACATATATTTATGTAAGTATTCATTTAACTATATATGAAATGCAATACCAGCTTCCAAAGAAATATATACAGATGATTGTTTTAATTTGGCATGAAGTATAGAGTACACACTATTTGTAAAATAAAAAAAACAAAAGAACTTTTTTATATTTTATGATTGAGAAGTAATTTTCCTGATAAATTCTGTTGAAAATTTGGTACAGAAATATACATTAAAAAGGCAAACTGAACTTGATGGCTACCTACTATAATCCAGTTTATAGTCAGTTTATACATAGAGTAGTTTAAAGTATGGTCTAGAGTCTAGTCTATAGTCTAGTCTATAGTCTAGTCTATAGTCTAGTCTATAGTCTAGTCTATAGTCTATTCTATAGTCTAGTCTATAGTCTAGTCTATAGTCTA
>NC_060954.1:59380607-59382824 GCF_022045245.1 Lucilia cuprina
GATAGATAGATAGATAGATAGATAGATAGATAGATAGATAGATAGATAGATAGATAGATAGATAGATAGATAGATAGATAGATAGATAGATAGATAGATAAATGGATATATAGTTAATTAGTTAGTTAGTTAGTTAGTTAGTTAGTTAGTTAGTTAGTTAGTTAGTCAGTTAGTTAGTTAGTTAGTTAGTTAGTTAGTGAGTTAGTTAGTTAGTTAGTTAGTTAGTTAGTTAGTTAGTTAGTTAGTTAGTTAGTTAGTTAGTTAGTTAGTTAGTTATCCGATATTTTCTTAATTGTTTAAACCAACTTACTCTAATTATAATTTGTAGAATTCTCTGAATAAATATATTTGTCTCATTTAACAAAAATCCCACCATTAGAGTGTAAAACAAAAATTTTTGTTTTCTATAAAAGATTTATATATTTATGTGAACCATAAATATTTATGTATTATATTGCAAATGCTCTGGAGTATTAATATGAAAACATACGATGTAGTATGTGTACGTTATTTTTAGTCTATTTTTAATTTTAAGTATGAAAAGTATTTAAAATGAAAAAGTCAACCACAAAACAATATTTAATATTTCACAACTTATTTCTTTTTTAAGCTGCTGCTGCAATGCAGTTGTCATGTATACAAATGTTTAAAATAATACAAAAAAATATAGAAAAAATAATAAAATGACAATATTCAACCTCTACCTAAAAGTATGCATCACATACTACTTGATTTTTTTAGTCATAAAATTTAAATAAAAAAGTATTTTTATAGAATAATATAAAATAGTCATATTTTCATGAATATGTGTGTGTATTTGTATAAATATAAATGTATATATGTATGTAAAATTTAAACCATTTTTATATAATATATGTATGTGTGTACATTAATATCATATCGCATTTATCTTTTTGCGTATGTTGAATATACATACCGAAATAAATGTGCATGGTTACGTACTATTTGTATGTGTTCCATAAAGTTTTTTAATATTAATCACTACAACCAGCATTTTAAACTTAACATTCTATTAATTTCATAACATGATTCTAAAAATAATGAAAAATAAATGTTAAAACAATTTATGGTATTCAGAGGATTCTAATACAAACTGTGTTTATTAACTTGAAATGATTTAAAACTGCATTGCTTTGAAATTAAGATGAAACTATGTATGAAGCTTTAAGATTAAGCAATTTGTAATGGAAAACCTTTCGTTTAAGGTATTTCATTGGTGTATGTTAATTCTATAAACTATAAGATATTAAGTACTTGGTTACTTTTATTTTGTTTCAAATTATTGCACAGCACCCTCTTAACTCCCTTCAAAAAATAAAGATAACAGTCACTCATAGTCATATGACAAACTTGATGTTGCAAAATATTTTTAACTACTCTTGCATTACTTCAATACCGGGAGTACAAGCAACACATTTGAAACTAGGCATTAGGTTGCTGTCAACTTTTATAGAGAGCAAACTTTTCTATTATAAGCTAAACTTTTTCTGAATCACGTATCTAACTATATTGCTGAAATGTTCTGAATTCTGAAATAAATTAAGCATCGATCTCAAATTATGGCAATTTTAGCCTAATATGCATGTGATATTAAATTAAAACGAAATAATTCAGATATTGTCCCAAGCTAATCATTTCAGAGAAAAGCTGTTGATGGTCACTAGATCTTTGAAAAAATGCAAACAAGATATAAAAATATAGACTAGACTATAAACATGATTAGACTAAACTATAGACTAGACTATAAACAAGATTATACACTAGACATTAAACTAAACTATACACCAGACTACAGACTAGACTATAGACCAGACTAGATTATAGGCTAGCCTATAGTCTAGTCTATAGTTTAGTCTATAGTCTTGCCTATAATATTTTTTATAGTCTAGTCAATAGTCTATTCTATAGGTTAGTCTATAGTCTAGTTTAATGTTTAGTCTATAATCTTGTTTATAGTCTAGTCTATAGTTTAATCTACAGTTTAGTCTATAGTCTAGTCTAATGTCTAGTCTATAGTCTTTTTTATAGTTTAGTCTATATTTTTATATCTTGTCTGCATTTTTTTAAAGCTCTCATGACCATCACCAGACATTAGACTATAGACTAGACTATAGACTAGACTATAGACTAGACTATAGACTAGACTATAGACTAGACTATAGACTAGACTATAGACTAGACTATAGACTAGACTAT
>NC_060954.1:59382924-59385633 GCF_022045245.1 Lucilia cuprina
CTATCTATCTATCTATCTATCTATCTATCTATCTATCTATCTATCTATCTATCTATCTATCTATCTATCTATCTATCTATCTATCTATCCATCTATCTATAATTCGCTCATGTTCTTTTCCTTTTCTCCCCCTTTGCCTTCATACAGCCTCAAGTACCACACACTTTATTATAGAAAATTTTTTCCAAGATTGTGAAAAATTTTTAAGAAATCACATTTTTTTCTTATCCAATATTACCGGCATGTTTATAATCGTGTGTATAATATAAATATGTGTATGTAGGTTCTGTACTTGCTAGTATGTTCTCATTGTAGGGTTGTTGTTATTCATATTTTCTCAGTTGTCTGCTTATTGTATCTCGTTTTTAACTACTACTACGACAGTCATACGATACAAGTGTTTTCTAAGAGGGTGGAAAAACAAAAGGCCTTCAATATAGAAAACCATCTTAAAATACCGTACTTAATTTAACAAATGATTTCAGTTATAAGTTAAAAGATATATTTCTTAAAAAAACACATACCAGATATTAAAAAAAGAGTGGTATGCTTGGAAGTCCTTATTGAAAAAGTCCTGTTATTATAATATAGGGCCTATTTATTTCATAGTCTTACCTTCGGCTATGTATTTCTTTTTACATGTTTATGTCTATATATAAGTTCATATTTTTAACTGCGTTTATACTTGTGTGTTTATTTCCCTTATTCTTATTTTCTTGATTTCCTTTAACGTTGCTCTTAATGGGCCTTGGGGATTTTTTAAGTTTTCTGTGGATTTAAAATACAAGTGTGTATTCTCATATACGTTTTCATCTCTAGAATATGAGTTATTTAATCAAAAAGCATAAAAGAGGAAAAGGAGAAACAAAAACACGATTTTCTCGTTTCTTTTTAGCCCAAAGGTCAGTGGTGAAAGTAATGAAAATATAACTCCTTTTGCTACACGTTACTTAACTTTATTCTTACTTTTTTATTCTTGTTTATATTTGTGTGTGTGTGTTTTTTTTCGTTTCTTTTATAAATTTATTAATGTTGGCGCATTTCTATAAACGTTACTGTAACACATTTATGTTTGAAATGACAATATTGCAAAATATATTAATAAATATTCTGTTATAATTACATTCGGAGAACTCATTTAAGTGAGTGAATGTATAAATTATTGATATTTTAAATACTGAATAGGAACTGCATACTTTGATATTGACAAAATTGCTCTTGTAAAAATCATTGCTGTAGAAGATCATATAATTCCACATCCTAGTCTATATATTATGCAATTTTTTGTTTTTATTACAAATTCTATTAACTTTTAAAATCAATTTGCCATATTTTTCTACAAAAAATTTTTAATTATTTTTCTTTTATGTTTATTACAACAATTTATAACGAAAAAAAAAATTGCCTAAATTTATCCATTATTACTATTATTTATTAATTGTTCATCAATTGTATTGATTTTAAATAAAACACCAGATTTATATTAAATTTTGTTTATGAAACCCTTAAGGGCAATTTAAAATTATTGTATGTCAAATATATACAAACATACATACATACATATTTTTTCTGGAATAAAATAAAATGCACTGCGACACAAATATTTTATAAAAGTAATTTGTGCTCTTTTTTTAAGCATGTGGCAATAAAAACAATAACAGTTGAAAAAAAAAAACAAAATGCCATAATAAAATATGAAATGAATGTATAATAAAATATTTCATTAAAATCAGAACAGAAACAGGACAGTGGAACCTTATTAGTTAGAGTTCCAAATGCTCTAGATTAGGGTAAAAATACATTATGGAATAAATTTTCTATAAATCTTAGTATTAATAAAAAAACAAATGTATGTCAGAAAAATTGGCCTTAGTATAAACATTTTATAACATTTTCCTAATTACCTAACGAAGAAAAGATATTACTGTTAAATTATTTTATCCACAGTCATTCAAATCCATACATAATATTGAGGCATAGCATTCAAACTAAAATAAAAATTAAAACATATAAAAACTTTGCAATTTTTTATAAAACTTTAACAGAGGTCTACCAAGAAAAAAGTATAAAATGAACTTTTTATATAAATATGTAATACAAAAAAAAAAAAAAACGCATACAAAAGTACTTACATGCTACCAATATGTATCTGTTATTTAAAAAGTATTATTTACAACGTTTTTTTCTACATACATATTTATATATTTTTAAATCTTTATTTTCTTTTAACAAAAGTCATAAATGTCACAATAAATACAAATATAATGTCACTCATGGCATGAAACATTCATAACAACTACAGCATTATCATCATTGTCATTATGATCGTCGTCATCATCATCATCATCGGCAGCTGCATCAACAGCCACCAACTGCCAGTATCCATATGAGAAGGAGTGTTGTTGTTTTTTTTTAATCCATGCAAATAAATGACAATATAAACGGATGAGTGAGTGAACGAAAGGTTTGTCGTAATGTACCCCATATATGAAAGCAACATTGTTAGACTGCAGCTAAAAATTTGGGCTGTTTTAATTGCTATTTAAAACCGGTCTATAAACAAAAACATTTTATGCAAGACTTTTAACAAATCATATATATATGTATATAGTCTAGTCTATAGTCTAGTCTATAGTCTAGTCTATAGTCTAGTCTATAGTCTAGTCTATAGTCTAGTCTATAGTCTAGTCTATAGTCTAGTCTATAGTC